>NC_057802.1:20215620-20537660 GCF_018294505.1 Triticum aestivum
GGTTGGCCAGGCCAACCGGGACTAAAGGCCCATCCAGCTGGCGGACGGGAGGGGCTTTAGTCCCGGTTGGCCTGGCCAACCGGGACTAAAGGTCCCCGAAGGCCTTTAGTTGCGGTTGGCCAGGCCAACCGGGACTAAAGGCCCATCCCTATATATAGGACTCAGCTCACTTCACTTCACTCAGCTCACTTCACAATTTTCAGAAGGGGGTGGTGGGTTTGCTTTTGGTTCCTCCTATGCACACAAGGTGTTCGATTAAATGCCCGAGAGCCTGAAACAAAGATGATATGAAGTGTCCGAGCCACACTTGAGCTTTCTCATTTATTTTTCCTCCGCCATCGCGGTTAGCAACTTGAACCTTTCATGTGTCATTGATAAAATATGCATATGTGTAGTTCATTGTTTAATTTGTATTATTTCTAGCTAGTTAGTTTAACAAATGCATGATGGTTAATTATATACTTTATATAATAATAATGCAGATGAATCGGCAATGGATGTACGGTCCCCGACTCTCCGGCGAGTTCACTACGGGTTTGAAAGATTTCCTCGTAGTGGCAAATGCGAACAAGCAGCAAGGTTTTATTATCTGTCCATGTGCTGTCTGTAAGAATCAGAAGGGTTACTCCTCCTCAAGAGACGTTCACATGCACCTGCTTCGGCACGGTTTCATGCCAAGCTATAATTGTTGGACCAAGCATGGAGAAAGAGGGGTTAGAATGGAAGAAGATGAAGAAGGGGATGATATCGATGACAACTATCATGATCATTTATGTGATACTTTCATGGAGGATGATGCTGAAGGTGGGGAAGGGTTAGGTGAAGGTGAAGAAGAGGCACATGATGAGCCCGCTGATGATCTTGGTCGGACCATTGCTGATGCACGGAGACGCTGCGAAACTGACAAGGAGAGGGAGAATTTGGATCGCATGTTAGATGATCACAAAAAGTCGTTGTATCCAGGATGCGATAATAGTCTGAAAAAGCTGGGCTGCACACTGGATTTGCTAAAATGGAAGGCACAGGAAGGTGTAGGTGACTCATCATTTGAAAATTTGCTGAAAATGTTGAAGAATATGTTTCCGAAGAATAACGAGTTGCCCGCCAGTACGTACGAAGCAAAGAAGGTTGTCTGCCCTCTAGGTTTAGAGGTTCTGAAGATACATGCATGCACTAACGACTGCATCCTCTACCGCGGTGAATACGAGAATTTGAATGAATGCCCTGTATGCACTGCATTGCGTTATAAGATCAGAGGCGATGACCCTGGTGACGATGTTGAGGGCGAGAAACCCAGGAAGAGGGTTCCCGCCAAGGTGATGTGGTATGCTCCTATAATACCACGGTTGAAACGTCTGTTCATGAACAAAAAGCATGCCAAGTCGTTGCGATGGCACAAAGAGGACCGTAAGTCCGACGGGGAGTTGAGACACCCCGCTGATGGAACGCAATGGAGAAAGATCGACAGAGTGTTCAAAGATTTTGCAGCTGACGCAAGGAACATAAGATTTGGTCTAAGTACTGATGGCATGAATCCTTTTGGCGAGCAGAGCTCCAGCCATAGCACCTGGCCCGTGACTCTATGCATCTACAACCTTCCTCCTTGGTTGTGCATGAAGCGGAAGTTCATTATGATGCCAATTCTCATCCAAGGCCCTAAGCAACCCGGCAACGACATCGATGTGTACCTAAGGCCATTAGTTGAAGAACTTTTACAGTTGTGGGCCAGACCTGGTGTACGTGTCTGGGATGAGCACAAAGGAGAGGAATTTGACCTACGAGCGTTGCTTTTTGTAACCATCAACGATTGGCCCAGCGATAAGGGATACAATGCATGCACGCACTGCTTAGATGAGACTGAAAGTGTACGTTTGGTTAATTGTAAGAAGAACGTGTACCAGGGTCATCGTCGATTTCTTCCCCGAAATCATAACATAAGAAAGAAAGGCAAGCAGTTCAACGGCAAGGCAGATCACTGGCCGAAGCCTGCGGAACGTACTGGTGCTGAGATATTTGATATGGTCAAGGATTTGAAAGTCATATTTGGAAAGGGTCCTGGCGGACAATCAGTTCCGCGGGGAGTTGACGGGCACGCACCCATGTGGAAGAAGAAATCTATATTTTGGGAGCTAGAATATTGGAAAGTCCTAGATGTCCGCTCTGCAATCGACGTGATGCATGTTACGAAGAATATTTGCGTGAACCTGCTAAGCTTCTTGGGCGTGTATGGGAAGACAAATGATACAAAGGAAGCACGGCAGGACCAGCAACTTTTGAAAGACCCAGATGACCGGCATCCGGAATGGTTTCAAGGTCGTGCCAGCTACGCTCTTACCAAAGAAGAGAAGGTCATTTTTTTTGAATGCCTGAGCAGTATGAAGGTCCCGTCTGGCTTCTCGTCGAATATAAAGGGAATAATAAACATGGCGGAGAAAAAGTTCCAAAACCTGAAGTCTCACGACTGCCACGTGATTATGACGCAATTGCTTCCGATTGCTTTGAGGGGGCTCCTACCGGAAAATGTTCGAGTAGCCATTGTGAAGCTATGTGCATTCCTCAATGCAATCTCTCAGAAGGTAATCAATCTAGAAGATCTACCACGGTTACAGAACGATGTGGTCCAATGCCTTGTTAGTTTCGAGTTGGTGTTCCCACCATCCTTCTTCGATATTATGACGCACCTCCTGCTCCACCTAGTCGAAGAGATTTCCATTCTCGGTCCTGTATTTCTACACAATATGTTCCCCTTTGAGAGGTTCATGGGAGTATTAAAGAAATATGTTCGTAACCGTGCTAGGCCAGAAGGAAGCATCGTCAATGGCTATGGAAATGAGGAGGTAATTGAGTTCTGTATTGACTATGTTCCTGACCTTAAGCCGATTGGTATTCCTCAATCGCGGCACGAGGGGAGACTAAGTGGAAAAGGCAAGATCGGAAGGGAATCCACGATCTGTATGGACGGTCATTCTATGACTGAAGCACACCACACAGTTCTGCAAAATTCCAGCTTGGTGGCTCCGTACTTCGAGAACACAAGAATATTTTACGCTCGGACAACCCGGGGAAGCCTGAATCCTGGATTAGAAAGGCCCACATGGAGACTTTCGGCAGTTGGTTGCGAAAACATTTAATGAATGACAATGATGTTGGAGATTAGCTGTACATGTTGGCCAAGAAACCATCTTCGACTATAACGACTTTCCAAGGGTACGAGATAAATGGGAATACATTTTACACCATCGCCCAAGATAAAAAGAGCACCAACCAAAACAGTGGTGTTCGCTTTGATGCAGCAACCGAGAATGGGCAAAACGTCACATATTATGGTTAGATAGAGGAGATATGGGAACTTGACTATGGACCCTCCTTTAAGGTCCCTTTGTTCCGGTGCAAATGGTTCAAGCTAACAGGAGGTGGGGTAAAGGTGGACGAGCAATACGGAATGACAATGGTGGATTTCAACAATCTTGGTTACCTTGATGAACCATTCGTCCTTGCCAAAGATGTCGCTCAGGTTTTTTACTTGAAGGACATGAGTAGCAAACCGAGGAAATGGAAAGATAAGAAAACGATCAGTACATCATGCGATGATCCAAAGCGGCACATTGTTCTTTCAGGGAAAAGAAACATCGTGGGAGTGGAGGACAAGAGAGACATGTCAGAAGATTATAATATGTTTGGTGAAATTCCGCCCTTCAAAGTGAACACTGACCCAAGCATTAAGTGAAATGATGAGGATGCTCCATGGATACGGCACAATCGTAAGCAAGCAGGGACACAAGGGAAGAATTGATGTGTAATAATTTATTGTACCAAACTTTGTATTTGGTCGATGAACTGAATGATGTATCAAACCTTTTGTCAAACCTTCAAGGGATTTTAAAATGAATTAGTTTTATTTTTCTGATTTTTTGATATATAATTGTATTTTTAAGATTTTAAAATGAATTAGTTTTATTTTTCTGATTTTTTTGATATATTATTTGTATTTTTAAGAATTTAAAATGAATTAGTTTTATTTTCTGATTTTTTTGATATATAATTGTATTTTTAAGATTTTAAAATGAATTAGAAACAAAATAATATAAAATTTAATAAATTTTAATAACATAAATAAAATTGATTCAACTAAAATTATCGAAGTATTTTCTGTTCAAAATCATTGAAAGCTAAAAGAATTTTCATAAAGAACTTTTTTGTTAGAAACTTTAATAGCAAAAATAATTATCATAAAGTAAAATAAATAAGTAATTAGAAACAAAATAAAATAAAATAAATAAGTTTTTGTTGTAAGTAGAAACAAAACAAAATAAATAAAGCAAAAAAGAAAACAAAAAACAGGCAAAAAATAAAAAATATGCCACCTACTGGGCCACCACGGCCTGAATACGACTAGAAACTCATCAATGGGCCAGGATTCAGGCCCGCAGAAGGCCCAGTAGGCCCACAAGCACATAGTGACAGAATAGGCCCGTAAGCCTGCATTTGAGAGGAGCTCGAAGTGGTGAGCGCAGCCGCGCTTATAAACCACTGTCGAAGCCTCTCGGCTAGCGAGGTGGGACTAAACATCCCACCGCACCGCGCCAGTTCCAGCACAGACCCTTTAGTCCCGGTTGGGGAGGAGGACCGCGACTAAAGGGTACCCTTTAGTCGCGGTTGTTGTCCCCAACCGCGACTAAAGGGTCTTTCTGCGCGGGAACGAAAGCGGCGCCAAAACCCTTTAGTCCCGGTTGGGGAGGCGGACCGCGACTAAAGGTACCCTTTAGTCGCGGTTGGTGTGGCCAGCCGCGACTAAAGGGTACCTTTAGTCGCGGTCCGCCTCCCCAACCGCGACTAAAGGTGCGTCTATAAATACTGCACTTAGCAGTTTCCGCCACTTCCCATTCTTCCTCTCTCGACGCCGAAGCCCTGCCCCGACGCCGATCGACGCCGAAGCCCTGCCCCGACGCCGACGCCGACGCCGAAGCCCTGCCCCGACGCCGATGCCGACGCCGAAGCCCTGCGCGCCACCGCCCCCGTCCCCAGTGAGCACCGCCTCCGCCCGTGCCCTGCCCTTGCCCTTGCCCTTGCCCGCCGCCCGCCGCCCGCTGGCCCTGCCTGCCGTCCTCCGCGCGCCGGCAGAAGAAGAAGAAGGAAGAACAAAAAGGAAGAAGAAGAAGAAAGAAAAAAGGAAAAAGGAAGAAGAAGAAAGAAGGAAGAAGAAAACAAAAGAAAAATAGAAGAAAAACAAGAAAAAGGAAGAAAAAAGGAAAAAGGAAGAAAAAAAGAAAACAAAATAAAAAGGAGAAAACAACAGAAGAAAAACAAAGGAAGAAGAAAAAAAGAAAGAAGAAAAAAAAGGAAAACACAAGAAAAACAAACAGAAGAAAAAAACAAAAGAAAACAAAAAAACAGAAGAAAAACAAAGGAAGAAGAAAAAACAAAAGAAAACAAAAAACAAACAGAAGAAAAAAACAAAAAAAGGAAAACACAAGAAAAAAGAAAAGAAAAGAAAGAAAAAGAAACACAAGAAACCAAATGAAAACCAAATGAAAACCAAAAGAAAGAAGAAGAAAAAGGAAGAAGAAAAAAGAAGAAGAAAGGAAGAAGAAGAAAGAAAGAAAAAAGAAAAAGGAAGAAGAAGAAAGAAAGAAGAAAGAGGAAGAAGAAAGGAAGAAGAAGAAAAAAAGAATTTTTACTTAAAGAATCTTATTTTTTAATTCCTCCTCCTCTATGTCCCCTTAATCTTATTTTTTAATTCCTTTATACTTAAAGAATTTTTACTACATGCAGGAGTGACATATGGCGGACGATAGAACCGAGCCGCTTAGGGATCCGGAGGCTGAACGTTATTTAATGGGCATCATCGACAACGAGATTCCTTATGTGTCGGGCTCAGAATATGAGCAACAAGAGGATGTAGTCTCTTCTTTTCTGAACCTTGACGGTGGAACAGAGATTGTCGATGATCAAGAAGGTGAAGGAACGAACATTGTCGACGGAGGTCAACCGTCAACAACCGACGATCTCGAATTGCAAGTAGCAACCACCTCCGGCGAGGTATATATATACATTGAGCCTCTCGTGATACAAACTTACTGAAATGTGAATACATATGTATTAACGCGCGCGACTCTCTTTCTTTTTTTAGCCCTCCGGATCGAGTACGACAAAGCGTGGCAAATCCAAGGCGATGAAAACAGGAGAAACATATGCCATTGAGTTTGTCAGTGAAACCGGCAAGCCCCTACAGCACACCTCAAAGTTTATCAACCAATGCGGAGTCGTTGTTAGAGACAACGTCCCGATCACCATCCAGGAATGGAAGGAGCCAAAGAAGGCACGTCTTGGTTTCAGTTTTGTCGACAAGAGAACGAAAAAGGATTGCTGGAGAAAGCTTATGGAACATTTCATTCTACCTTCGGAATACAACAAAGTCGATGAATTCGGTAACGAGGTTCCGGATGGACGTCAGAGGAGGAGGCTAGTTAAAGAGTTCGCTCTTCAGAAGATGGGCGAAGCATTCCGGAACTTCAAGAAAAATTTAACCCGTGACTATGTCAACAAGGGCAAGACTCCGGATTTCAATGGACAACATGAGAAACTGAAAGATGATTGGCCAGAATTTGTGAGGCAAAAGCAATCGGAGCATTTCAAGGAAATATCGAAAAAAAATAAGGATAATGCGAGTAAGAAAAAGTTCCATCATATTATGGGGCCAGGAGGATACCGCCTTTCGGAGCCTAGGTGGCAGAAGATGGAGGAGGACCTGAGGGTGCGAGGAATCCCTCTAGGTACAGAGGGATGGGACCCAAGGGCCAAAAGCTGGTGGTACGGGCATGGGGGATCGCTAGACCCGGAGACAGGGGTGTGTGTTCATCGGCAGAGACAGTTTGCTCCCACCCAAGCCCTTATTGACGCAATGACCCAAGCTCAAGAGGGCTTGATCAAGTTCAACAGAGAGAAAGACGCACTGACAACAGCCCTCGGGAATGATGAACACGGAGGACGTGTACGAGGCAAAGGCAAAGTTCCGTGGAAAGTAGGGTTTTCCCAGGACAATGACCCGTACTGTTACAGAAGCCATAAGAGAAAGACGGACCGGGATGCAGATCTTATGAGGAAGTTTGCATCGGAACTCCATGAGTTGAAGCAGACCGTGCATGAACTAGTGAAAGAAAAATCGGCTGCAGGGCCGCATGAAGATCATGAAGCGGATCGCGGAAGCCAGCAGCGGAGAAGCAGCGTGGCTTCCACGGATGCCCCGCCTGGTGCTAGTGCACCGATGATCGAGATTCGTGCACCGGAGCCTCACTACCCCGTGGATGATGTAAAGGAGATGAAATAATGTGATCTGCATTATCCCGTGGGGAACGTTTCCACGAAGGTAGCTAGCGGCAGTGCTTTACCCTGTACACCTGGAGCACTCCACCACAACAACCCCATTGCATATGGCTATGCTCGTGTCACGGTGGAAGACATAGTCCAAGGGTTTGAGGACCTGGAGATTGACAAACCTACACCCGAAGGGGAGAGAAGAGTTGGAGATGTCAAGCACCAGTTCATTCTATGGAAAAAGAAGTACATAGTGTTTCCAGGCGAGGCGCCAAGGCTAGCAAGTTCCCCCCCCCTCCGATGGTGGTGGTGGTGGTGGTGGCGGTGGTGGCGGTGGTGGTGGTCGTGGTGGTTCACCTACACCTCCTTCACGCCATTCGACGCCGTCCCCCGATCCACAACCTCCGGCGGGTACGACGCCCCCCAATCCTCCTCCGGCGGGTACGACGCCCCCAATCCACCTCCGGCGAAGAAGCAGAAGCAGGCGGACAGCAAGGAAACCCGCTCCTGGACTATTAACCGGGACCCTTATGTACCTAAGACCACAAGGGTACCGGAGCCATCACTGAAGCCTCTCCTCCCAAGGCCTGGGGAACTTAGTGAAGCTGAAACCAAATTGGCCGCGTCTGCTGATTATGAGAAATGGAAGGCGGATATGAAGGCGAAAAAAGAGCCTGAGCCCAAGCAAGTATTCACTGAGAAGCAAAAGAAGTGGGCTAAGGATTTTTTGACGACACCGTCCCAAGCCGAGCTGAATATGCCTGACGACTATGGACATGAACTTCGTAGGCAAGCAAAAATATTGAAGGAGGAGAAAGAAGAAAGTAAAAAAAGCGGGAAACAAGTTGACCAGCTCGGGATGCAGAAGAAACAATCGATCCCCCCGCTCATAGTGAAAGCCGGTCCGGAAGAGGACCCCGAGATCATAGCAGCTGCGGCAGCACTTGGATTGACTGTAGCGAGTGCCATGAAACAAGCGTCCGAGATGGGTTTGACTCTTCGTGCCTTCTTAGGCCTTGAGGATGCGCCAGTATGTGAGATAGCATTACAATATGTGCGGAATGGGCCTCTCGTCGAGCCTGCGCGGGAAAAGAGTCTACCACCACAAATGCGAAATCTGCTACGTTGGTACAAGCAATTCATAACATGGGCCGACAAAGAATATATTTATGCGGATGTTACAGATGAGCATCACACCAAACAGTACTCTGTAGAAGTTCATATGAGTGAATTGTTCCAGCTGTTCAATCTGCGCGACCTCGACAAATCTATGCTGAGTTGCTACGTTCTGTAAGTGATTTATTTCTACCTCATCTCGTTCTTCATTGCCTGCACTATATATATATTGTCCTAACTATATTGTTGCGTACGCTATTATGCAGATTGAAGATTTAGGAATGCAAAATAAGAAACATCCATGATGTTGGGTTCATTGACCCACATATCGTTAATGGACATGTGTTACAACATCACCCCGAAGACGTGGAGAAAGACTTGTACAAGTTTCTTAGAAAGCATCAACTCAAAAGTCATATTCTATTTCCTTACCATTTTGGGTGAGTGTTTCTCTCTTGTGCCCATTCTCTTTTGTTTACTCCATGCATGGTCTGTCTAATCGATGAGTTATGCATGACTGTGCATGTAACGTGTCCGCAGGTTCCACTGGATTCTGCTAAATATTGAACTTCACACCTCCAGAGTTCTAATCATGGACTCTATGGATTCGGATCCAAAGCGTTGGGCCGACATGAGAAAAATGCTGCAAAAGTAATTATTTTCAATCATTTGAGCTCTATATCGATCGGTCTCTTTCGTTCATTTCCTAATATCAAGTAACTAATAACTCCCTTGTTCATTTAATTTTCTTTGCCCTGTAGGGTTTGGAGACGGTTCTCAGAAGAAATTGTCGGTGAATTCAAACATGAGCTAGATTTCAGAAGGTTAGTTAATGTGGATAAGCAGCCACCGGGGACCAATCTATGTGGATACTATGTTTGTGAGAACATCCGGAGACACACCTCTGAGCGGAAGGCATCGGATAGCGTGCGGAACGCGACGGATAACTTGCGGAGGAGGCTTAGTCCAGAAGCTCGCTTCCGACCAATTCAAGAAGAATTAGCAGGATTTTTCATGAGGGAAGTCATCAATCCTAAAGGAGAACACTATACCGAGGACGAAGAAATTTATATGCATACCCGAGATTGAAACTTGTACGAAGTTATATATGGTCATCCATCCTAATTGTGTATGGAAACTTGTTCGAAGTTGTATATGGTCACCCGAGATTGAATATATATTATATATTCCTCTTGAATTCTTCTTGTTTGAAATTTCATATGCATGTATATAGTAGCGTAGAATATGTGTACTGAAACTTTGTCAAAATTAAAATAAAACACAAAATATAATATAAAAGAAATAAAACACTCTAAACTAAAAAGAAACCAGGTTTAGGGGGGCTAAAACCCTAAACCTGCGGAGGAGGCCTTTAGTCCCGGTTGGCCACGAGAACCGGGACTAAAGGTCCTCCGCCCCGACGGACCACGGGCGCCCACGTGGACGGGCCTTTAGTCCCGGTCAGCCACAAGAACCGGGACTAAAGCCTTTAGTCGCGGTCCGTAAGAGACGCGACTAAAGGGGGGTCTTTAGTCGCGCATATTTAGTCCCGGTTGCACAGCCGGGACTAAAGGCTGTTGCGAACCGGGCCTAAAGGGTTTTTTTCTACCAGTGTTAATTGAAAAGACATGCAACGCTCCTGCATGTTCTTGAAAAAAAATGGTGATGACCGTGGATGTCCAAAGCAAGGTCCTGTATGAATAGTGGTGAGCTGCCTAGCTAGAGCTTACCTGGGACGGTTTTGGCTAGCTTTGTGGAATCGAACAAACTTTCTAATAATGCTCGCGTAGTCTGGCTAACGGATGTACATTGCTCCTTCATTCTCGTGTTTTTCATGGCAATATTCCAGTTATCGGAGCAATCAGTCAATCGACTGGACTTTGTCATGACTCTGTGAATGAGAAAGTGAGATCGAGAACATCATTGCCTACACTTTGTTCATCTGAACATGCTTTCCAGGGAAGACCATGGGACGTCTTACTATTCTTTTTTACTTAACACTGTAATTAATTCAGACAACTCGTCTCATCTTTTCTAAACTTCCGTTATTTTAAACTCTCCGGTGGAGACATGATGTCATCACCCTCCAGAAAAAACAACCAATATGATGTCAAAAATATATGTGCCATTGTCAGGAAATATAGAAAAAGAAAGCACATAGTTATAAAGATTCGTATTCAAAACTTTGTACTCCCTCCGATCCATGTTAAATTCAGTATACCGATTCAGGACCTGATAATATGCTGAGCAAGTATGATGGTTCAGGCTTAGTACAAATTGTGGTGGGCTATTCCAAGCAGTAGATGAGGTTCCAAGAAACCCAAAAAAGATGTTCTCTGTCCTTGAAAAACATTGCGGTTTCAATGATTTCACAATGTTTTTTTTTCACTTGATTATATGATACAGGAAGAAAGCAGCCATAGCTAAAGTCGTACAAGCAACTACACAAACAGAGTGGTAAAAGCTTCCTGGAGCTGGAACTTGTGCCGCACATCCATGGGCAAATACGTGGAGGCTCTGATCAAAATCCACAGCCCCGTATACGTGGAGACCACTGCTCGAAATCCAAAGAGAAAGGGAAAACAGAGGAGCAAAATAGAGCTAGCGGGCAGAAGCAGAGGCCGTGTTCAGAGAGAGGAGGAAGGTTTTGATGAACTGCCGTGCAAGCTAATCCCACCGACCGTGGTGTACAGCCGCATAGCTAATCTGAGTAGCTAGCTAGTACCTGCCGAGAGTAGTAGTAGTGGTAGTGGTGCTGGTTGGGTAGAGGTGGTAATCCATGGCAGCGTTGTTCATACGATCAGCAGCAGCAGCAGCTTCTTGGAGGTGCGCCGTGTAGGCGTCGTCGCCGACCTTATTTTGCCATGCTGGAAGCTTTGGCGCATCGATGTTGGTCTTGTGTTGCCCGTAGGCGGCGTACCCGCTGTGGCCGTCGTGGTAGGCCTTGTGCCCGGCCTCGTCGACTGCGGCGGGCGGCTGGCGGTGGAGTTTGTGGTCAGCGGCATGGCCGTTGTAGGCGCTCCCGTGGTTCCCTCTGCGGTCGCGGCCACGACGGGCGCCGCCGTGCTCCTCCTTGCGGTTGGGCCGCTCGCCGCCGTAGTCGTCCGTCCTGCCGCCGCCGAAACACGAAGCGAACTCCAAGCACATTCTATGGTGACTGAGCTGGCGACTAGACTATCTGGATTGCCACCTACCCGTGGAGGGGAGGAGAGGAAACTGGCTACTGGACTAGTGTTGTTGTTGATGCTCTGGAATGACAGTGGAGTGGGTATATATGGTGGGCCGAGACGAGCCCGTGTGGTTTCACGACGTGTATGTCAAGCCTAGGAAAAAGCGAGTAATCTAGTTCACACTTCACACGTCCCCCGGTCCATGTGGAATGTGTTTACTTGATATATGGTCTTTGGCCTATCTGCAAAAAAAGCAGGAATTTGAAATGGGCCAAGAGGTGACAAAGTAGGCAAGAGATGCTATGTGCGCTTACCAATGTGACACTCTCTTCATACTTACATGGTCCGCAAGAGATTGATTGTGACGAGTCATGTTGGGCGGTGCTGCGGCAGGTAGCATCCCCCGGACTGTTTGAGTTTGGGGCAATAATGCGTGTCCGATCAGTTGTGCCTTGTTGTGGTCAGCTATTGTGTCGCGGACGGCAAAAGACTGACGGTTGCCGATGCTCCATCCATGTTCATGGTACCCACCGGCTTGTCGGAACACAAGTTTTCAAGACAAGAAGAATTTAGTTAGGGCATTTGTTGTTCAGCCGAATACTCGCCATGCAGACAGACTAACAACGCTCACTGTGAAGATAGATATGTTTTGCCGTTTTTTTCATGGGAAGCCAAGCACAGTCTAGATCCTGTAGATGCTACAGATCCTGAACGTAATGATTTACATTGTGGCCTGTCGATCCGCTGTGTGTTCATTGCTCTAGGGAATATTTTGATTCTCACAACAATAATCAGTTCGGTGGACTGGGTCTTGAGTCATGATATCTGTGTCTACACTTCCTTCATTAGTTTGAAAATGCTGACCATTGACCTGGACTGGCACTAGAGTCTGAGCTTAAGACATGGTCACTGTTACTAAAGAATGTACTTAACTGAGATCATTCCTCCAAATTTTGTCCCTGTTAACTTTCATCATTTTACCGTCAAGGAGGAAAATGATGTCATCAAACTCCAAGAAAATTAAAAATCTTACATCAGAAACATATGAGTCACTTGCAATGAAATAGAAAAGAAAGCACACCATTTGGCACGTGGGCTTATTCAATTGCAATACTCGGTATATATGGAGAGAAAAATGGGTAATCACCTGTCATTTGCTGCTGCATTCCATATGCTACTGCCTTTATTCTCCTATATAGTCCTGGTGGAATCTGCTGCTCTACCTCCTAATTGGATATGGCGAAATGATTGTTCAGCCACACACAATATGCTTAAACAAGAAGAAACCAAAGGGAGGGAACATTCTTGGTAGAAAAGAGGAAGCCAGAAATGGATTGCGGACAAATTGCAGGGTGCCACCAAGGATGGGCATGGATGAGCACCGAAAAGTTAGCTAGATCTCAGTCCGTGGAGGTGATTGTCCACCGAAAGTCCTAATTATTGTAGACTGCTGCCACCCGTTATGTAGTATCAAGTGATTAATTTCTAGTTTGCCCTCGAGCCAGATCTTGATCGGTAATCCTATGTAAATAAGGGCATCTGTTGTGGAGATCGTACCATTGCATTTTCCTTTATGGAGATCTCTTTTGCATATTCCATGCAACACGAATTGGATCGAATTTTGGGTAGGGATCACCTGTGCCAAGCAAGAAAAGGCTGGAGTAATATTCTGCAAAAGAGAAGTTGTCCCTTATTTTAAATAGTGTAGTGCTTTCCGAGCTCTTCTTAAGTTAATATATTACACAAAGTTTTGCCGTTATTCTCAAAAAGTATTTTAATCCTCAGCATAAAGCACACTTTGTTGATATGTACTATCAAAGCTTGTGACCACTAATAAAATTATGGAACCACTCGTAGGATAAGGATGATCACTGTTCTTATAGAGGATCTACTATAGTTATTATAGTTTGTAATGGAAAGTTATGTCATAGACCCGTACATCTCCAAGCTGACAGGCCAAAGCAAAATAACTTCTTTACAAAAAAACACCCATCGAATTAAGCACTTGTGTACATGCTCTAAGAACTGTTGTTATTGGCACAAGTGTTGACAGAATATATATTGTTCGGTTGCAGAATAAAGCTTGATCATCAATCTTAACAATCTCCAACTTCCTTTTTGTTTTTCTCGTGCAAGATCTCAATCATAAATCCTGTGAAAATAGGATCATTTCCATGTGAGATCTAGCAATTGAATTTCTTATGATGGAGATTTCTCTTGTGTATACTAGACATGTGAATATGGATCAAACTCTGGCTAGTGATTGCCCGGGTGGCCGTGCCGAACTAGGGAAAGTTGTAAAATCCTGAAAAAGAGAAGTTGTTTCTTCAACATAGCTAGTCCTTTTTAGCTGTTTCCAAATTAATTGTACTTGAGTAAATGTATAATGCTTTACACCATCAGGGCAACCGCGGCCTGCTATTCCAAGCTGAGTAGAAGAGATCGGCATGGATCAAAGATCTTAGTTGTTGCGCTAGAGGTATAGGCAGCAGAGCACTGAAACATCCTCTTTACACCATGAGGACTGCTGCTGCCCTGCTCTGTGATTCTATGTTATGTTAATCTTGCTGGAAAGCATTCCTCGGTGTTGTTAAATAGGCTTCTGTCATGCACAATGGAAAAGCTACACGCTTTGGTGTGTGTAGTAGCATCAAAGCGGTCCTCGCTTCTTAGGCAGAACTACACTGAGCATACCAATGCGTGTGTTTAGCCAAAAACCAATAATGCCATTTCAGGTGGCATGATTGGCACTTTAACAGCAGTGAAAACAACTAGATTTCAAGAGTACAGACCACCGAAGGAAAGGAAGTGTCCCTTGTTTAATCTGATTCGGTGGCCATCAGCAAGGTAAGTTTCTACCGTCTGGGTAACTTTCAATGGCTATACACGGGGAAAGAGTCTGAGGGAAAAAGTTAGAACAAAGTCGATTAACTTTCAGAGTGTGCTACTGGACCAGCACTGGTATATGCATACAAAAATGAAAATGCTATTGAAAATATGATTCACGTGTATGTCAGGCCTAGGAAAAAGCGAGTAATCTAGTTCACACTTCACACGTCCCCCGGTCGATGTGGAATGTGTTTACTTGATATATGGCCTTTGGCCTATCTGCAAAAAAAGAAGGAACTTGAAAAGGGCCAAGAGGTGACAAAGTAGGCAAGAGATGCTATGTGCGCTTACCCATGTGACACTTTCTTCATACTTACATGGTCTAAGAGAGATCGATTGTGATGAGTCATGTCGGGCGGTGCCGTGGCAGGTAGCATCCCCCATACTGTTTGAGTTTGGGGCAATAATGCTTGTCTGATCAGTTGTTGTTCCTTGTTGCGGTCAGCTATTGTGTCGCGGATGGCAAAAGACTGACTTTTGCCGATGCTCCATCCATGTTCATGATACCCAATGACTTGTCGGAACACAATTTTCAAGACAAGAAGAATTCAGTCAGGGCATTTGTTGTTCTGCCAAATACACCCTAGGCAGACCGACGAACAAGGTTTACTGTGAAGATAGATATTATTTGCTGGAATTTTTCATGGCAAGCCAAGCACAGTCCAGATCCCAAAGATGCTACATGTCCTAAACGTAATGATTTACAGTGTGGCATGTCGATCTGCTGTGCGTTCATTGCTCTAGGGAATATTTTGATTCTCACAACAATCAATCAGTTCGGTGGACCGGGTCATGAGTCACGAGATCAGTGTCTACACTTGCTCATTTGTTTGAAAATGCTGACCATTGATCTGGACTGGCACTAGAGTATGAGTTTAAGTCATGGTCACTGTTGCTAAAGAATTTATGTAACTTTCATCATTTTCACCTTCAATGAGGAAAATGATATCATCAACCGCCAAGAAAATCAACAAATTTGACATCAGAACCATATGAGCCACTTGCAACTAAATAGAAAAGAAAGCACATCATTTGGCACGTGGGCTTATTCAATTGCATTACTCAGTATAAATGGAGAAACATATGAATAATCAACTGTCATTTGCTTCTGTACTCCATATGCTACTGCCTTTATTCTCCTACACAAGCCTGGTGGAATCTGCTGCTCTCCCTCCTCTTCTAATTGGATATGGCAAAATGATTGTTCATGAACACCACAATATGCTTTAACAAGAAGAAACCAAAGGGAGGGAACATTCTTGGTAGAAAAGAGAAAGCCAGAGTTGGATTGGCGACAAGTTGCAGGGTGCCACCAAGGATGGGCATGGATGAGCACCGAAAAGTTAGTTAGATCTCAGTCCTTGGAGGTGATTGTCCACCGAAAGACCTAATTACTGTGGACCGATGCCACCCGTTATGTAGTATCCAGTGGTTAATTATTAGTTTGCACTCGATCAAGATCTTGATCGGTAATCCTATGTAAATAAGAGCATCTGTCGTGGAGATCGTACCATTGCATTTTCTATGATGGAGATTTCTTTTGCGTATTCCATGTAGCACGGATTGGGTCGAATTTTGGGTAGGGATCGCTTGTGCCAAACAAGAAAAGGCTGGAGTAATATTCTGCAAAAGAGAAGTTGTCCCTTATTTTTAAATAGTGTAGTGCTTTCCGAGCTCTTCTTAAGTTAATTTATTACACAAACTTTTGCAGTTATTCTCAAAAAGTACTATAAGCCCCAGCATAAAGCACACTTTGTTGATAGTACTATCAAAGCTTGTGACCACTAATAAAATTATGGAACCACTAGGAGGCTACGGATGATCACTGTTCTTATAGAGGATCTACTATAGTTATGATAGTTTGTAATGAAAAGTTATGTCATAGACACGTACATCTCCAAGCTCACATTCCAAAGCAAAATAACTTCTTTACAAAAAACACCCATCGAATTAAGTACTTGTGCACATGCTCTAAGAATGATTGTTATCGGCACAAGTGTTAGCAAGATATAAATTGTTCGTTTGCTGAATAAAGCTTGATCATCAATCTTAACAATCTCCAAGTTTCTTTTTCTTTTTCTCATGCAAGATCTTGATCATAAATCCTGTGAACATAGGATCATTTCCATGGGAGATCAAGCAATTGAATTTCTTATGATGAAGATTTCTCTTGTATATACTACACAGGAGAATATGGATCAAACTTTGGCTAGTAATTACCCGGGTGGCCAGGCCGAACTAGGGAAAGTTATAAACTCCTGAAAAAGAGAAGCTGTTTCTTCAAAATGGCTAGTGTTTTTTTAGCTGTTTCCGAATTAATTATACTTGTGGAGTAAATGTATAATGCTATACACCATAAGGGCAACTGCGGCCTGCTATTCCAAGCTGGGAAGAAAAGATCCACACGGATCAAAGATCTTAGTTGTTGAGCTAGAGGTAAAAGCACTAGAGCACTGAAATATTCACTTTACAACATGAGGGCTACTGAAACCTGCTCTGTGATTCTGTGTTATGTTAATCTTGCTGAAAAGCAATCCTTGGAGTTGTTAAATACGCTTCCGTCGCACGCACATCAGAAAAGCTGCACGCTTTGGTCTTCAACAAAGCGGTCTTTGCTTCTTAGGCAGAATTGCACTAAGCATCCCAATGTGTGTGTTTAGCTAGCAGCCACATAATGCCATTTCAGGAAGTATGATTAAAACTTCAACAGCAGTAAAAACAACTAGACTGTGGGCGATTATTTGCCTTTCACTTTGTCCAGAAATCAGTAAGAGGTCAGTTTTCACCGTCTGTATAACTTTCAAATTGCTCTGGTTCTTCTTCAGTAGTGGCTAACCACGGGACAAGAGGCTGAAGGAATAAGTTGGACGAAAGTTGATTAACTTTAGGAGTGTTTTACTGGACCAGCACAGATATATGCGCATACGAAAATTAAAAAAATGCTATCACAAATATTATTCATGGACAGATCTGCACTTCCCTTTTTTGAGAACCGAAATCGCGGCTGTAAACATGAGAGTTGCGTAAACCAAACTGAAAAAGAAAGGGAGGTAGTGTCCTTTTTGTTTCAAGAACATTTTTTTGTTTTTGTTTGGAAACTTCCAAGATAGAATTAGTTATTAATTATCTCGAAAAATAGAGCGAGTCGCAACCTACATCTGTCACTTTATTCTCTAATTTGCTGGGAAAAACTGCTTTAACCTCGTCTTGCTGTCCAAATTCCAATGCATACACATATGGGCCACGTTCTCGCGTATTCCATGACATAAGATGTTTGTCTACTGATTATGTCACATCAGTGACGAAATCTAATGGGTGAACCGTCCTTTTCTTTGGGGAAACTGCCGCTAAATACTCCCTCCATCTCAAAATAAGTGACTCGATTTTATACTAACTTTAAGTAATACGTAAGATTGTGCTGAGCTCTCTTCCGAGCAATAGATGATGTGCCAACATGCAAAAAAACATCTTTGCTGCTGCTCAGTGATTCACAATGCTTGTGAGGATAGTGAAAGGAGAAAACACTTCCACGAGCAACGCGAAAACAGAGACGGCAATGCTTTCTTTCACTTGATTATATGATACAAGGCGAAAGCAACCACAACTGAATTACAAGCAACTACACAAACATAGTGGTGAAGGTAAAATCATCTGCCAACAAAAGCTTCCTGGAGCTGGACCTTCTCCCTGCCTCAAATCCATGGGCAAAAGCGCATGGAGTCTCTGTGTCCTTAACGTAGGTTGGTTACGTAGGTGTAGGATTATTCAAATCCACACCTTCGGTTTCTCAAAGAAAAAAAATCCACAGCCTCTTGTTCCTCTCACAGATCACACACTACTCCCAACCCTAGCCGCCCCTCCTCCTCCCTAGCCACCCCTCCTCCTCCCTCCTCCTCCCTAGCCGCCCCTCCTCCTCTTCCCTTCCTCGCCGCCGCGTGAGGCAGCTGCCGGGCAAGCCCGGGGCGCCAAGGATGGTGGCGGCGGGGCCTCGGTTGCCCTGCCTCTGCGTGGGGAACCCCGGATCTGGAGCCGCGGCTCCATTGTCAAGGCACGGCCGGCTAGCAGCCGTGCGGGCGGTGGATCTGGCGTCCCGGCCACGCGGGCGGCGGGATCTGGTGATCGTTGGCGGCCGGCGGCGGTTTCTGCGGTGGCCGGTGTACGCGATCTGGCGCCTCCCCTCCTCCCCTATTCGGCGTGCGGGCCAACCTCGTCGGGCCGCGCTTCCTTGGTTTGACGGTTCTATATAGGAGGCGCTGCTGGTGGCGGGGATCTAGTTCGGGAGAAATCCCTAGTCGGCCATTGCCGGCCGCGTCGACGGCGACGCCTGAGGGCGTCGTTTCCCTCCTTGGAGGCGTCGGTATGGACTGGTCCCCTCACTTCCCCTTCCCCTAGGTCTCCCGGGCGAAAGCCCTAACTTTTTTGGGCGGTGACGGAGCTCATGGCGTCGTTCCCTTCTTGAAGGCGCCGCTTTGTGAACCTTGGGGCTGGGTGGCGCTTGTGGGTGGTGGGCGATGGCGGTGGTGCGGCCCTATCCTAGCATGGATCTGTGTCCGTTGCTTGGAGATGGACTCGCGTAGGTGAAGGTCGTCGTTTGGCGTCATGGTGGCCTCGATGGCGGAGGCACCTGGCAAGGTTGGCACCTCAATCTGCTCTGAAGATGGACCAGTGGAAGATGGCGGCGACGACACATGTGAGTGCGTCAGAACGGTTTGTGCCCCGGACCCGGTATGTGGTTCGGTCGGGGCCTCCGGCTTTAGATATTAGGCTTAGGTGAGAGGTCTGGGTATTTGACCCAGCTTGCACCCATTCATCATATGGATTGGAGTACCGGCAGATATTGCCAAGATGACGGATTCAGGCATATTAATGTACTACTTTGTAAGGTCCTCATGAATAATCAATAAAATGGCCGCATGCATCTTCTAGATGCAAAGGCCGGGGGTCGTCCTGCTAAGCAGTGGCAGTAGTACTGTTTACGCGGCGGGGGGG
This sequence comes from Triticum aestivum, assembly GCF_018294505.1. Lineage (NCBI taxonomy): Eukaryota > Viridiplantae > Streptophyta > Magnoliopsida > Poales > Poaceae > Triticum > Triticum aestivum. Next base: position 20,235,099 of record NC_057802.1, read on the forward strand.
GGGGGGGGGGGGGGGGGGGGGGGGGGAGGGACTGATGAACTGCCATGGCGGTGCTATAGCGTGGTGGTGCCAATCCATGGCGGCGTCCCTAGGATCAGCAGCTGCTTCGTGGACGCGCGACGTGTATGAGCCGTAGCCGGCGTTGTCGCCGACCTTGCTGTGCCACGCGGGAAGCTTCTGCGGCGTCTCGCTGCCAGCCATGTCTTGCCAGTAGGCGTACCCGCGGTACTCCGGCGCCGGCTCCAACCAGTAGCCGTGGCCGCGGTTCCCTCTGCCGCGGCCGCCGAAGTCGTCCAATCTGCGGCCGCCGAAGCACGAGAGCCGAACTCCAAGTACATTCTACAAGTGGCGAGTGGTGACTGGTTTTAGTTTTGCTCGTGAGTGCTGCGCCTGGGGGCTACTGGTAGTGGAAAGCAGAACTATCCTCGAAGTAGTTTTTTTCTCGAAGAGGAGGTTCACCTCCGGCCTCTGCATCCAAGAATGCATACGGCCACTTTATTAATAAACAAAAAGTTTCACAGAACCTCCAAGTCTCAGAAATGAAAAAAGCTCACAAAGAGCTAGAAAAAAGAGAATGAACATGGGAAAGCCACAACCGGCTTGGTAAAGATAAACAGTATACTAAACTATCCTATTACATGACCGTCATCCAAACCGGTTGAAGATAGCCCGAGCTACCATCTCCCAACGGGTAGACGCAGTAACCAAACGCTCCCTGGCCACCATCGGAGTGAGTGTCGACCACGTACGGGTTAACTTAGTGGCTCAAAAGATGACCTGCAAAAAGTGAGTGTTTGTTGTTCTGTTAAAAACTAAATCGTTTCTACAGTTCCAAATAGTCCATAATAAAGCACATGCTCCTACACGGATATGCTTTGCTATTTGTGTGTCAACTCCATTTAGCCACGTCCCAAATAACGTGTGTATGCTACTCGGAGGCGAAATATTAAATGCAATATGAACCGATCGCCATAGTAATTTGGCCATAGGGCATTCAATAAAAAGGTGCTTAATAGATTCATCATGATCATAGAAACTGCATCTCCGAGACCCATTCCAGTTCCGTTGGGCCAAACTGTCCTCGGTAAGAATGACTAGTTTATGGACAAACCACATAAACATTTTTATTTTCAAAGGCACTTTGATCTTCCATATATGGATAGAGCGCGGTATGGGGCCAGAGTTTATAATATGCAGATACATAGATTTTACGGAGAAAATCCCATTTCTGGTTAGTTTCCACCGTATCTGATCTGGCTGCTGAGATAGGTTGACATCCATTAATCTTGTCACTAAATGGAGCCAAGCTTCCCAACGGTTTCCAAACAATGCTCTTCTGAATTGAATATTTAGAGGGTTGGATTGAAATACTGTTGCAACGTACACCTCGCGACGCTGAACAATATTATAGAGCGAAGGATATTGTATAGTTAAAGGTGTCTCCCCTAGCCACGTATCCTGCCAGAATCTCGTATGTGCATCATTATTAACAATAAATCTTGTCCTATGGAAGAAGGCTGATTTCACTTTCATCAACCCCTTCCAAAACGGCGAATCAGTTGGTCTGACTGTCACCTGGGATAATGTTTTAGAATAAAGGTACTTGTTACGCAGAATCTGAGCCCAAGTGGCATCAGTCTCTACAGATAACTTATACAACCACTTGCTGAGTAGGCATCTGTTCTTCACCTCTAAATTTTCAATACCAAGACCGCCTTGGTCTTTAGGTCTGCAAAGGATATCCCACTTGGCTAGTCCGTATTTTCGTTTTAACTCATCACTCTGCCAGAAAAAGCGTGATCGATAAAAATCTAGTCTTTTTCGTACCCCTACAGGTACCTCAAAAGAAGACAAGAGAAACATTGGCATACTCGTGAGCACCGAATTGATGAGAACTAGTCTACCACTGTATGACATAAGCTTGCCCTTCCAGCATCCTTGTTTCTTCTCGAAACGATCTTCAATACACTTCCATTCTTTGTTAGATAGCCTACGATGGAGAATGGGTATGCCCAAATAAGAAAATGGGAGCGAACCCAAACCACATCCGAACAAGTGTTTATAAGCTTCCTGTCATCTTGAGCTCTCCCAAAACAGAATAGTTCACTCTTGTTAAAATTTATCTTTAAACCCGACAACTGCTCGATAAGGCATAATAGAAGCTTCATATTCCGTGCCTTTGCCAAGTCATGCTCCATGAAGATTATAGTATCATCAGCGTATTGTAGTATCGACACGCCACCATCCACTAGATGCGGAACTAGACCACCTACTTGACCATTTTCTTTAGCCCGTCCTATCAGAATTGTCAACATATCTACCACTATGTTAAACAAAATAGGGGACATTGGGTCTCCTTGTCTAAGACCCTTATGTGTGTGGAAATAGTGACCTATACCATCATTCACTCTGATTCCGACACTTCCTTTTTGCGTAAAGGACTCGATCTGCTTCCGCCAGGTTTGATCGAATCCTTTCATCTGCAAGGCCTGCTGAAGAAATGGCCACTTAACTTTATCATGCGCTTTCTCAAAATCCACTTTGAAAATAACCCCATCTAGCTTTTTCGTGTGGATTTCGTGAAGTGTCTCATGCAAGACCACAACCCCTTCAAGGATGTTTCTGTCCGGCATAAACGCAGTTTGAGTTGGCTGCACTACACCATGTGTGATCTGTGTTAGCCTAATAGTCCCCACCTTTGTGAAGATTTTGAAACTAACATTGAGAAGGCATATCGGACGGAACTGCTCAATCCGCACCGCGTCCGCCTTCTTCGGTAATAAAGTGATCGTTCCAAAATTCAAATGGAATAGCTGCAAATGCCCGGAGAATTGATCATGGAACATGTTGGGAATCGTAGCATAATTTAAAATTTTCCTACGCTCACCAAGATGCATCTATGGAGTCTACTAGCAACGAGGGGAAAGGAGTGGATCTACATACCCTTGTAGATCGCGAGCGGAAGCGTTCCAATGAACGTGGATGACGGAGTCGTACTCGCCGTGATCCAAATCACCGATGACCGAGTGCCGAACGGACGGCACCTCCGCGTTCAACACACGTACGGTGCAGCAACGTCTCCTCCTTCTTGATCCAGCAAGGGGGAAGGAGAGGTTGATGGAGATCCAACAGCACGACGGCGTGGTGGTGGATGTAGCGGGTCTCCGGCAGGGCTTCGCCGAGCTTCTGCGAGAGAGAGAGAGGTGTTGCAGGGGAGGAGGGAGGCGCCCAAGGCTTAGATCTTGCTGCCCTCCCTTCCCCCCACTATATATAGGGCCAAGGGAGAGGGGGGGGCGCAGCCTTGCCCCTTCCTTCAAGGAAGGGTGCGGCCAGGGGGGAGTCCTTCCCCCCCAAGGCACCTCGGAGGTGCCTTCCCCCTTTAGGACTCTCCCTTCTTTCTTATCTCTTGCGCATGGGCCTCTTGGGGCTGGTGCCCTTGGCCCATATAGGCCAAGGCGCACCCCTTACAGCCCATGTGGCCCCCCGGGGCTGGTGGACCCCCTTGGTGGACCCCCGGACCCCTTTCGGCACTCCCGGTACAATACCGATAAAGCGCGAAACTTTTCCGGCGACCAAAATAAGACTTCCCATATATAAATCTTTACCTCCGGACCATTCCGGAACCTCTCGTGACGTCCGGGATCTCATCCGGGACTCCGAACAACTTTCGGGTTTCCGCATACATATATCTCTACAACCCTAGCGTCACCGGACCTTAAGTGTGTAGACCCTACGGGTTCGGGAGACATGCAGACATGACCGAGACGCCTCTCCGGTCAATAACCAACAGCGGGATCTGGATACCCATGTTGGCTCCCACATGTTCCACGATGATATCATCGGGTGAACCACGGTGTCGAGGATTCAATCAATCCGTATGCAATTCCCTTTGTCAATCGGTATGTTACTTGCCCGAGATTCGATCGTCGGTATCCCAATACCTAGTTCAATCTCGTTACCGGCAAGTCTCTTTACTCGTACCGCAATGCATGATCCCGTGACTAACGCCTTAGTCACATTGAGCTCATTATGATGATGCATTACCGAGTGGGCCCAGAGATACCTCTCCGTTTACACGGAGTGACAAATCCCAGTCTCGATCCGTGCCAACCCAACAGACACTTTCGGAGATACCCGTAATGCACCTTTATAGTCACCCAGTTACGTTGTGACGTTTGGCACACCCAAAGCACTCATACGGTATCCGGGAGTTGCACGATCTCATGGTCTAAGGAAAAGATACTTGACATTGGAAAAGCTCTAGCAAACGAAACTACACGATCTTTTATGCTATGCTTAAGTTGGGTCTTGTCCATCACATCATTCTCCTAATGATGTGATCCCGTTATCAATGACATCCAATGTCCATAGTCAGGAAACCATGACTATCTGTTGATCAACGAGCTAGTCAACTAGAGGCTTACTAGGGACAGGTTGTGGTCTATGTATTCACACATGTATTATGATTTCCGGACAATACAATTATAGCACGAATAATAGACTATTATCATGAACACAGAAATATAATAATAACCATTTATTATTGCCTCTAGGGCATATTTCCAACAGTCTCCCACTTGCACTAGAGTCAATAATCTAGTTACATTGTGATGAATCGAACACCCATTGCGTCCTGGTGTTGATCATGTTTTGCCCTAGGGAGAGGTTTAGTCAACGGATCTGCTACATTCAGGTCCGTGTGCACTTTACAAATATCTATGTCTCCATTTTGAACACTTTCACGAATGGAGTTGAAGCGACGCTTGATATGTCTGGTCTTCCTGTGAAACCTGGGCTCCTTCGCAAGGGCAATAGCTCCAGTGTTGTCACAAAAGAGAGTCATTGGGCCCGACGCATTGGGAATCACCCCTAGGTCGGTAATGAACTCCTTCATCCAGACTGCTTCCTGTGCTGCCTCCGAGGCTGCCATGTACTCCGCTTCACATGTAGATCCCGCCACGACGCTTTGCTTGCAACTGCACCAGCTTACTGCTCCTCTATTCAATATATACACGTATCCGGTCTGTGACTTCGAGTCATCCAGATCTGTGTCGAAGCTAGCGTCGACGTAACCCTTTACGACGAGCTCTTCGTCACCTCCATAAACGAGAAACATATCCTTAGTCCTTTTCAGGTACTTCAGGATATTCTTGACCGCTGTCCAGTGTTCCTTGCCGGGATTACTTTGGTACCTTCCTACCAAACTTACGGCAAGGTTTACATCAGGTCTGGTACACAGCATGGCATACATAATAGACCCTATGGCCGAGGCATAGGGGATGACACTCATCTCTTCTATATCTTCTGCCGTGGTCGGGCATTGAGCCGTGCTCAATTGCACACCTTGCAATACAGGCAAGAACCCCTTCTTGGACTGATCCATACTGAACTTCTTCAATATCTTGTCAAGGTATGTACTCTGTGAAAGACCAATGAGGCGTCTTGATCTATCTCTATAGATCTTGATGCCTAATATATAAGCAGCTTCTCCAAGGTCCTTCATTGAAAAACACTTATTCAAATAGGCCTTTATACTTTCCAAGAATTCTATATCATTTCCCATCAATAGTATGTCATCCACATATAATATGAGAAATGCTACAGAGCTCCCACTCACTTTCTTGTAAACACAGGCTTCTCCATAAGTCTGTGTAAACCCAAACGCTTTGATCATCTCATCAAAGCGAATGTTCCAACTCCGAGATGCTTGCACCAGCCCATAGATTGAGCGTTGGAGCTTGCATACTTTGTTAGCATTCTTAGGATCGACAAAACCTTCCGGCTGCATCATATACAACTCTTCCTTAAGGAAGCCGTTAAGGAATGCCGTTTTGACGTCCATCTGCCATATCTCATAATCATAGTATGCGGCAATTGCTAACATGATTCGGACGGACTTCAGCTTCGCTACGGGTGAGAAAGTCTCATCGTAGTCAACCCCTTGAACTTGTCGATAACCCTTAGCGACAAGTCGAGCTTTGTAGATGGTCACATTACCATCTGCGTCCGTCTTCTTCTTAAAGATCCATTTGTTTTCTATGGCTCGCCGCTCATCGGGCAAGTCAGTCAAAGTCCATACTTTGTTTTCATACATGGATTCTATCTCGGATTTCATGGCTTCTAGCCATTTGTCGGAATCCGGGCCCGCCATCGCTTCTTCATAGTTCGAAGGTTCACCGTTGTCTAACAACATGATTTCAAGGACAGGGTTGCCGTACCACTCTGGTGCGGAACGTGTCCTTGTGGACCTACGAAGTTCAGTGGCAACTTGATCCGAAGCTTCATGATCATCATCATTAACTTCCTCCCCCGTCGGTGTAGGCACCACAGGAACATTTTCCCGCGCTGCGCTATTTTCCGACTCGGAAGGGGTGACTATCACCTCATCAAGTTCCACTTTCCTCCCACTCAATTCTTTCGAGAGAAACTCCTTCTCTAGAAAGGACCCGTTCTTGGCAACGAAGATCTTGCCTTCGGATCTGAGGTAGAAGGTGTACCCAATAGTTTCCTTAGGGTATCCTATGAAGACGCATTTTTCCGATTTGGGTTCGAGCTTTTCAGGTTGAAGTTTCTTGACATAAGCATCGCATCCCCAAACTTTTAGAAACGACAGCTTAGGTTTCTTCCCAAACCATAATTCATACGGTGTCGTCTCAACGGATTTAGACGGTGCCCTATTTAAAGTGAATGCGGCAGTCTCTAAAGCATAACCCCAAAATGAGAGCGGTAAATCGGTAAGAGACATCATAGATCGCACCATATCCAATAGAGTGCGATTACGACGTTCGGACACACCATTTCTCTGAGGTGTTCCAGGCGGCGTGAGTTGTGAAACTATTCCACATTTCCTTAAGTGTGTACCAAATTCGTGACTTAAATATTCTCCACCACGATCTGATCGTAAGAATTTTATTTTCCTGTCACGTTGATTCTCAACCTCACTCTGAAATTCCTTGAACTTTTCAAAGGTTTCAGACTTGTGTTTCATTAGGTAGACATACCCATATCTACTTAAATCATCAGTGAGAGTGAGAACATAACGATATCCTCCGCGAGCCTCAACACTCATTGGACCGCACACATCGGTATGTATGATTTCCAATAAGTTGGTTGCTCGCTCCATTGTTCCGGAGAACGGAGTCTTGGTCATCTTACCCATGAGGCATGGTTCGCACGTGTCAAATGATTCGTAATCAAGAGACTCCAAAAGTCCATCTGCATGGAGCTTCTTCATGCGCTTGACACCAATGTGACCAAGGCGGCAGTGCCACAAGTATGTGGGACTATCGTTATCAACTTTACATCTTTTGGTATTCACACTATGAACATGTGTAGCATCACGTTCGAGATTCATCAAAAATAAACCATTGACCAGCGGGGCATGACCATAAAACATATCTCTCAAATAAATAGAACAACCATTATTCTCAGATTTAAATGAGTAGCCATCTCGAATTAAACGAGATCCAGATACAATGTTCATGCTCAAAGCTGGCACTAAATAACAATTATTGAGGTTTATAACTAATCCCGTGGGTAGATGTAGAGGTAGCGTGCCGACGGCGATCACATCGACCTTGGAACCATTCCCGACGCGCATCGTCACCTCGTCTTTTGCCAGTCTCCGTTTATTCCGTAGTTCCTGATTTGAGTTACAAATATGAGCAACCGCACCGGTATCAAATACCCAGGAGCTACTACGAGTACTGGTAAGGTACACATCAATTACTTGTATATCACATATACCTTGGGTGTTGCCGGCCTTCTTCTTGTCCGCTAAATATTTGGGGCAGTTCCGCTTCCAGTGACCACTTCCCTTGCAATAAAAGCACTCAGTCTCGGGCTTGGGTCCATTCTTTGACTTCTTCCCGGTAACTGGCTTACCGGGCGTGGCAACCGCCTTGCCGTCCTTCTTGAAGTTCTTCTTACCCTTGCCCTTCTTGAACTTAGTGGTTTTATTCACCATCAACACTTGATGTTCTTTTCTGATCTCTACCTCAGCTGATTTCAGCATTGAATACACCTCGGGAATGGTCTTTTCCATCCCCTGCATATTGTAGTTCATCACAAAGCTCTTGTAGCTTGGTGGAAGCGACTGGAGGATTCTGTCAATGACCGCGTCATCCGGGAGATTAACTCCCAGCTGAGACAAGCGGTTGTGCAACCCAGACATTCTGAGTATGTGCTCACTAACAGAACTGTTCTCCTCCATTTTACAGCTGAAGAACTTGTCGGAGACATCATATCTCTCGACCCGGGCATGAGCTTGAAAAACCAGTTTCAGCTCCTCGAACATCTCATATGCTCCATGTTTCTCAAAACGCTTTTGGAGACCCGGTTCTAAGCTGTAAAGCATGCCGCACTGAACGAGGGAGTAATCATCAGCACGCTGCTGCCAAGCGTTCATAACGTCTTGGTTCTCAGGGATTGGTGCTTCACCTAGCGGTGCTTCTAAGACATAATCTTTCTTGGCTGCTATGAGGATGATCCTCAGGTTCCGGACCCAGTCCGTATAGTTGCTGCCATCATCTTTCAGCTTGGTTTTCTCTAGGAACGCGTTGAAATTGAGGACAACGTGGGCCATTTGATCTACAATACATAGTGTAAAGATTTTTTAGACTAAGTTCATGATAATTAAGTTCATATAATCAAATTATTTAATGAACTCCCACTCAGATAGACATCCCTCTAGTTATCTAAGTGAAACATGATCCGAACTCAACTAGGCCGTGTCCGATCATCACGTGAGACGGACTAGTCAAGATCGGTGAACATCTCCATGTTGATCGTATCTTCTATACGACTCATGCTCGACCTTTCGGTCCTCCGTGTTCCGAGGCCATGTCTGTACATGCTAGGCTCGTCAAGTCAACCTAAGTGTATTGCGTGTGTTCCGAGGCCATGTCTGTACATGCTAGGCTCGTCAACACCCGTTGTATTCGAACGTAAGAATCTATCACACCCGATCATCACGTGGTGCTTCGAAACGACGAACCTTCGCAACGGTGCACAGTTAGGGTGAACACTTTCTTGAAATTATTATAAGGGATCATCCTATTTGCTACCGTCGTTCTAAGCAAATAAGATGCAAAAACATGATAAACATCACATGCAATCAAATAGTGACATGATATGGCCAATATCATCATGCTCCTTTGATCTCCATCTTCGGGGCACCATGATCATCTTCGTCACCGGCATGACACCATGATCTCCATCATCATGATCTCCATCATTGTGTCTTCATGAAGTTGTCACGCCAACGATTACTTCTACTTCTATGGCTAACCGTTTAGCAACAAAGTAAAGTAAATTACATGGCGTTATTCAATGACACGCAGGTCATGCAAAATAATAAAGACAACTCCTATGGCTCCTGCCGGTTGTCATACTCATCGACATGCAAGTCGTGATTCCTATTACAAGAATATGATCAATCTCATACATCACATATATCATTCATCACATCTTCTGGCCATATCATATCACATATATCACTTGCTGCAAAAACAAGTTAGACGTCCTCTAATTGTTGTTGCAAGTTTTACGTGGTTTGTAGGTTTCTAACAAGAACGTTTTCTTACCTACGTATGACCACAACGTGATTTGCCAATTTCTATTTACCCTTCATAAGGACCCTTTTCATCGAATCCGTTCCGACTAAAGTAGGAGAGACAGACACCCGCTAGCCACCTTATGCAACTAGTGCATGTCAATCGGTGGAACCTGTCTCACGTAAGCGTACGTGTAAGGTCGGTCCGGGCCGCTTCATCCTACAATGCCGCCGAAACAAGAAACGACTAGTAGCGGCAAGAAGAATTGGCAACATCAACGCCCACAACTTCTTTGTGTTCTACTCGTGCATAGTAACTACGCATAGGCCTGGCTCATGATGCCACTGTTGGGAATCGTAGCATAATTTAAAATTTTCCTACGCTCACCAAGATGCATCTATGGAGTCTACTAGCAACGAGGGGAAAGGAGTGGATCTACATACCCTTGTAGATCGCGAGCGGAAGCGTTCCAATGAACGTGGATGACGGAGTCGTACTCGCCGTGATCCAAATCACCGATGACCGAGTGCCGAACGGACGGCACCTCCGCGTTCAACACACGTACGGTGCAGCAACGTCTCCTCCTTCTTGATCCAGCAAGGGGGAAGGAGAGGTTGATGGAGATCCAACAGCACGACGGCGTGGTGGTGGATGTAGCGGGTCTCCGGCAGGGCTTCGCCGAGCTTCTGCGAGAGAGAGAGAGGTGTTGCAGGGGAGGAGGGAGGCGCCCAAGGCTTAGATGTTGCTGCCCTCCCTTCCCCCCACTATATATAGGGCCAAGGGAGAGGGGGGGGCGCAGCCTTGCCCCTTCCTTCAAGGAAGGGTGCGGCCAGGGGGGAGTCCTTCCCCCCAAGGCACCTCGGAGGTGCCTTCCCCCTTTAGGACTCTCCCTTCTTTCTTATCTCTTGCGCATGGGCCTCTTGGGGCTGGTGCCCTTGGCCCATATAGGCCAAGGCGCACCCCTTACAGCCCATGTGGCCCCCCGGGGCTGGTGGACCCCCTTGGTGGACCCCCGGACCCCTTTCGGCACTCCCGGTACAATACCGATAAAGCGCGAAGCTTTTCCGGCGACCAAAATAAGACTTCCCATATATAAATCTTTACCTCCGGACCATTCCGGAACCTCTCGTGACGTCCGGGATCTCATCCGGGACTCCGAACAACTTTCGGGTTTCCGCATACATATATCTCTACAACCCTAGCGTCACCGGACCTTAAGTGTGTAGACCCTACGGGTTCGGGAGACATGCAGACATGACCGAGACGCCTCTCCGGTCAATAACCAACAGCGGGATCTGGATACCCATGTTGGCTCCCACATGTTCCACGATGATATCATCGGGTGAACCACGGTGTCGAGGATTCAATCAATCCGTATGCAATTCCCTTTGTCAATCGGTATGTTACTTGCCCGAGATTCGATCGTCGGTATCCCAATACCTAGTTCAATCTCGTTACCGGCAAGTCTCTTTACTCGTACCGCAATGCATGATCCCGTGACTAACGCCTTAGTCACATTGAGCTCATTATGATGATGCATTACCGAGTGGGCCCAGAGATACCTCTCCGTTTACACGGAGTGACAAATCCCAGTCTCGATCCGTGCCAACCCAACAGACACTTTCGGAGATACCCGTAATGCACCTTTATAGTCACCCAGTTACGTTGTGACGTTTGGCACACCCAAAGCACTCATACGGTATCCGGGAGTTGCACGATCTCATGGCCTAAGGAAAAGATACTTGACATTGGAAAAGCTCTAGCAAACGAAACTACACGATCTTTTATGCTATGCTTAAGTTGGGTCTTGTCCATCACATCATTCTCCTAATGATGTGATCCCGTTATCAATGACATCCAATGTCCATAGTCAGGAAACCATGACTATCTGTTGATCAACGAGCTAGTCAACTAGAGGCTTACTAGGGACAGGTTGTGGTCTATGTATTCACACATGTATTATGATTTCCGGACAATACAATTATAGCACGAATAATAGACTATTATCATGAACACAGAAATATAATAATAACCATTTATTATTGCCTCTAGGGCATATTTCCAACAGAACATTGGAAGTAGATCACCCTTAATTATATTCCAACATTTTTTATAAAACTCAGCCGGAAAGCCATCCGGTCCAGGAGCTTTATTATTCTTCATCTGAGTGATCGCCTCAAAAACCTCTTCTCCCGTAAATGGGGCAATCAAGATATCGTTCTCATCTGTCGCCAGTTGGGGGATTTCATCTACTCTTGACTCATCTAAGGATACAACATTACCCTCAGGTGCCCTAAAGAGCTGTTTGTAATAATCGGTGATGTACAGTTTTAGGTTCTCCTGTCCTAAAATAGTCCCCTCATCTTGCTCTAGTTGAAAAAATTTCTTCTTTCTATCTTTGCCATTCGCAATCAAATGAAAGAATTGCATATTATCATCCCCCTGGACGATTTTTCGCACTTTAGCCCTAAGCGCCCATTTCATTTCTTCCTCATGCAGTAATTTTTTGAGTCTGACTTCGGCCTCCACTTTAGACTCTAGTTCACTAGCAGTCAAAATGGACGATTCGGCCTTTAAATCAAAGGCATCAATAAGAGTCAGTAGCCTTTCTTTTTCAACTTTATAAACCCCACTCCAATGTTTGGCCCATCCGCGTAGGAACTGCCTTAAATGTCGGATCTTATTCTACCATCTTTCAATATTCGATCTACCTCCTGTATCTTTGGCCCAATCTCGTGCTATTAGATCCAGAAAGCCTTCTCTTTCAAACCATGCTGATCCAACAAGCAGTGGAGTATGATCGAAGATCGATCTCGACAACGCCTGAACCGTTACCAAAGGGAACTTCTGTTCCCAGTCCACACTGGAAAGAACACAATCCAACTTCTCATATGTTGGATTTGGCAGTGTGTTCGCCCAAGTGAACTTTCTACCAGAGAGTTCTATTTCCCAGAGATCAAGACTTTCAATAATTGTGCTAAACATAAACGACCATCGGCCGTCGAAATTATCATTATTCTTCTCGTCTCGTCTCCGAATAATGTTAAAGTCATCTCCCACTAAAATTGGGAGCTGTTCATCTCCGCAGATACGAACAAGGTCAGCCAGGAAATCTTGTTTGAGCTCGGGCTGTGCGGCTCCATACACTGCCACGGGAGCCCGTTGAAAACCATCAAGCTTCGAACGAAATCGAAACTTAACCGCAAATTCCCCCATGACCACGTTCTGTACTTCCAGCGTTTCACATCCCCCCCCCCCCCAAGCAGAATCCCACCGGATCTTCCTCGTGGGGGAAGACAATGCCAGTCAAAATCTACCCCTCCCGTAAGAGTGCCGAGAATTTGAGAGGTAAAATTGTCCCTCCCAGTTTCAGAAAGGGCAATAAAATCTAACTTGTGCTCTATCGATGCATCAGCCAAGAACATTCTTTTCGCCAAGTCTGTCAGACCTCTGCTATTCCAAAAGATTCCTTTCATAATTCATCATGGAATTTTTTTGCCGTCCAAATCCTAACACTTCTGCGCACCGCCGAATCTGGACGGATTCTGCGGTTCCATTTGCGCTTGGGTTTGCTGTGACCTCACATACCCCTGGCTCGACAGGAGACGAACCCCTCTGAGCTTCCAAACTTTCATCAGTCACGCACCCGTCCGGAGACGGTGCAAGATCCTCACAAAAACCTTCCAGAACCCGAACACCCAAAGCCTCAATTTAAGTATCATTCATAGGTTTAACCGCCGCTAAATTTCTAATCACCTCTAAAGCCCGTTCCGCCTCAAGGTCAAGTAAATCATTAACGGATTTGGCAATATCTTTACTATTACTACCAAGTGACAATCCCAAGTTATTTGCATTATTAATGACCTCGTCTTCCCAAAAATGCAAAATTGAATTGGAAGTATTAACAGCCATACCTGTAGTGACCTCAATGTCACGGAGCTTGGCCGCCCGCATGGCGCGCCCGAGCTGCAGGTCATCGGCGTCAGGCTGGGCCTGAAGCCGGTTGCTCATCCATCGACCTTCAGACCTGGGATCTGGAATCCCTCCAAAGGCGACAACCGCATCCTGCATATGCCTGTGCGGGGCGAGGCCTCCTACCTCACCCCCAACAGACACAGGCGCAGTAAGTGAACCCGTGAACGTAGCACCTGAAACAGGAGATGCCGCTGCAGCGGGGCGGCGCGGCGGAGCGACGAACAGTGAGCGGAGCTCCTGGCCGCCAGCTCCACCCGACACTCCCACCGGGGCAGACGCCGCCGGCGATGGCGCCACAGGAGGCGTCAGAGGACGCATCGCCAGGGGGGTAGGAAGGGGCGCGTAGGCCTCCTGCCTGCATGCCCCTCAGAGGTCCGCCGGTCCCTCCAGGGGACCCATGGCCGCAGAGCCCACCTTGGGCCCCCTCGGTGCAGGTGAAGAAGTCGAGTAGGAAGGCCGGGCCACCTGCCCGCCACTTCCCGCCGGGGTGTCCAAAGCGGCCGCCACCTCCAGCCGATGCAACGGAGCTGAAGAGGGAGCAACGGGGGCCTCCTGCCCGCCGGCTCGTCCCGGTCCATCACCAATGGTGGTGTTGATGGCCTTGAAACTGAGAGTGCAGTGGGTGATATATATGCTGGGCGTGACGTGTGCGTACGAAGGCAAGCAAGGTGAAAGCTCCGTAGGAAAAGCTGGGGGCTTCGGTTTAGGTCCCGATCGACCAGACTCATCCGGCGCGTCTCACGTTGACACGTCCCCGCATCCTCGGATGTCCTGTTTAGGTCCCAATTGATCTGGTCCGTCCAACACCATCTGAAGCGTGTCCCGCATCTCGGCTTGTTAGAGTATCTTCGTCTGGACCCACAAACAGCCCCAGTTGTTCGGATGGCTCGGATGGTGTCCGGATAAAAATAAATAAAAGTCTCCAATACCCCACCAAACCCACTTTACAAGAGCATCTCGTACAACCATGATAGGTAAATACGTCCCTTGAACGTTCACGGACGTGTCTGCGGACGTGGACACTGACCAGACACATCTCTTTTTTTTCTCACAACTGCGTTCCTCATATTCGAAACCTCAAAGTCATGATATCATGCAACGTTACGTAAATTAAATCGGATAATAGCTCTTCGCCGGACAGAATGATCATAGTTCATCAACAGATAATGCAAATTCATAATATAAAGTTCTTAAGACATAAACAAAACCTAGATAAAACGGGGCGGGGCGGGGGAATTCACCATTTCCTCTTCAGCCCCTTGCGGTCACCGGTGGCGTTGTGCCCTTCCTCCATGTATGTGTTAGCGTTCGACGGTGCGTCGTCGCAATCGGAGCTGGAGCTGGAGCTGCCCGTGACGTCAAAGTCGTTGGAGCACGTTTGGCCCGCCAGCCTATGGAGAAGGCAATCCTGCTCCTTGGCCTGGCGGGACGCCTTCGCCTCCTTGTTTGCCTCGCGCTCCGACAGCTCGATGGCGAGCCGAAGCACCTTGGCATTTTTGCGGCGGAGGCGGCTCGCACCCGTTTCCGTCGTTGTGAAAGACCGGCGAAGCACCTGCCTGTGCCCAGTTGGTTAGGATTTTTTGACCGATCAGTCCGTGCGAATGAGGACGGTTTGGAATGCGCGGCTGTAGATGCTCTAAGTATGACTGATTTGGGGTCGTTCGGACGCATCCCAACATGAGATCGATATGATCCAGTCAATTCTGACCGCACAAAACAAAAACAAAAATGATCCTGACACTATAATCCAATATATATCAGAGCTTTGAGGGTCTCTTAGATGCCCTTGCCCAGTTCCATTGGAGAGGTGCCGTGTTGTTTCTGGCTCATGTTCACCAGGGCCGTCAACCCTGCGAATCGTGAAACCGGAGGCTGGTAGCGTGGCCGGGGCTGGCAGCGCGCGACGAGTCGTGGCAGACGGCTCCGCGGGGCGGCAGAGAATCGATCCCAAGGCGCGCAAGACCAAGGATGGTTTGCCGTTGACTAAACTTTTTGGGGTCTGGGCCATGTGCTCGGCCGGTCGTGTTCAACGTACGCGGCGCACCTGCGACAGCGACGACGTTGGACTCTTCACTGGTGCGCTTATCCATGGCTGCACTATTTTTTATATATATGCTTCAAAAGGTAACAGTTTCCCTGTAAATAAATATATATTTTTTGATTATGTAAGCTTTTAATAATGTTATTACGGTCGCATCGAAATGATACATCCATAAAAATGTTTAATGTCTCGTCTTCTACATTCTAAGACGTACACAACCTAAACACGTGAAGTCGAAAACAAGGCTTACACCACCTCATGCGACTTCACTTTGAACGCCATCACGGGCGTGCCGAGCCAATCTCATGATGGCTCCATGGCGATGGTGCAGTGTGGTGTTCGGTCGTGCCCTAAGACTAAGACTAGGCACAACACATATGTGCGTTATCTTCCCCGTAGAAACATAGGAGGAATAAAAGACCACGCTGTAAGGACACTGATCCAAAGCATCTTGCCACCACATCCTCTAGGCCACACATGATAATGTGTCCTAACCGAATCTATAATTTATGATGTAACCCTCATCATGCTATTTCTTAGCGTTTTTATTTGTTGTTTATATTTTGTTAATTAAACCAACCTATTAATAAAGCGTGAGGCATGCCAGTTGCATGTCTTATGTTTACGTTGATAACTCGTCATTTTTTGGTATAGCTTATCTCTATGTAATTTACAAATTTGCCGAAGATTGCCTTTTCTCACTTTTAATACCTCTGTTTTTCATAATCATCGTATAAGAAGTATGGCCGATAATACTATTTTTTTATTTTTAATTGGGAAAGCAACACTACAAAAGTTCACGAGGAAACAAAATATTGACATCATTTCCGAGGAAGGTTGAGTAAATAATAGTGCCTGAATCTTGTAACAGTAGAGTAGGGTACAATAAGTGAATTTGCACCCCTAGAAGGGCCACCTACCAACTGTGGCTAGGCGATATACTAGTTTCTATAAATAGTTCATAAAACATAAGCTATACTAATTTTCTAAAGAATAATTGTTAGCCAAAAAGGAAGATAAGTGGGGTGTCAGCCATGGAAAGGCTTCAAGTAACCAAGTTTTGTGAACCTGCCACATGATATATATTTTTCCTAAATGATAACTGCCACCCGTCAGGTGCATGGCACTCCGGCCATGACATTTTCTGATGGAAATTCCAATGATGCAAGGATGGTAAATTCCTGTGACACAAGGCAAGTTTCTGACAAAAATAAACCGAAGCAATAAAGTTTCCATGCTTGACAACTACAGTTGCCATCCTTGCGTAACAAAACTTGCCATCGAAAACCTTAGGAGTTGCCATGTGCTCGTACTTGACGTGTGACATGCATCAGGGTCCATTTTTTTTGCATGAGGACATGTTAATACTGCTCATGCTTTGGCCATCCGTGATGATGAAGACTTCCCTGTGCCTCCTAGTCCTATGAAAAACTAATACATTGGTATTTCACAGAGCTTCTTAAAATACTACATTATGATTGCTCCACTGGGAAGGTCAAAAGAACCAGTTTGGATTTTGACCTTCAAGTATCATATGGCGGCTTTGGATGAGGTGGTGTGTGGAACCCTGGCGGGTGGGGGTTTAGTTAGGGGGGTGGGGGGGGGGGGGGTAAATGGACGGGTGGATGAGGGACATTCTTTATATGACGGGGACGAACTAGTGGGTTATATAATGGGCAGTGTTGGGTACCATACATGACCATTCTTTGTAAATAAGTTACACATTTAAAACCTTCATTTGTGGTGAGTCCTACCAATAACTATTTCGACCATCCATAAATAATGAACCAGCAATGACAGACTATGTTGTTGTAGTGGACGTCCACATAACTACTGAGCTTAGGGCATGTTTTGTTCATAGCCAGACTTTTCTTACTAAGTTGCAGCATGCCACCAGAAATGTGGTGAACAAATTGGTCGCGACAAGGACGTGTTTGCTTCGTAGCCACATATCAGCTAAACTTTGCCACATGTATGGCAGCTGCTCATGATAATTCACTTCTGAGCCCAGACTCATCCCCACCCGTGCTAAAGAAAAAAAATCAAAATAAATACAAGATGGGGCTCGTTTGAGATCTCACAATGCTTTCTTTCACTTGATTGTATGATACAAACAGAGGTAAAAACTTTCTGGAGCCGCTCATCCCTCGACAAATACGTGGAGTCTCTCACATACTACTCCAGGTGCCTTTTCAGTTTCAGCAGCTAAGAAGACTGATCAAATTCTGAAGAGAAAGGAAAAACAGAGGAAGTAAACAGAGCTGCCAGGGAGAAGCAGAGGCAGTGTTCAGGGATTGATGAACTGCCACGCTAGCTAATCCGACTACCTAGTACCTGCCGAGAGCGGTAGTGGTGGTGGTTGGGTAGTGGTGGTAATCCATGGCAGCAGTTCTTGCTTCTTGGAGGCGCCCCGTGTAGCCATGGTCGCCGACCTTGTTGTGCCACGCGGGATCGCCGGGAAGCTTTGACGTCCCGACGTCGGCCTTGTGCTGCGTGTAGGCGGCGTAACCAGCACCGTCATGATAGGCCTTGTGCCCGGCCTCGTCGACTGCGCTGGCCGGCCTGCTGTGGTAGGCTGCATCCTGGTCGGCGCTGGCGTAGTAGCCGTTGCTATTGTTGTTCCCTCTGCGGCCTCGGCGACGACCGCCGGCCTCGTTGCGGTTGGACCGCTCGCCGCCGTAGTCGTCCCTCCTGCCGCCGCCGAAGCACGAGCCGAACTCGAAGCACATTTTTTCCTTTGGATTAGCACGGCAAGGAGGAGGAGGAGGCTTTGCTGGCTCTAGTGACTGGATTGCTGGAATGGATGCTCCGGAATGACAGTGTGGTACGGGTATATATACCAGACGAGCGAGCTCGTGTCGCACGAAGGAGATGCGAGTCCGGTTCACACTTGAAGCGACTCCCACGCCCAGTTGCTGCTGCTTGTGTCCAGATGGATGAATGGATCAGGTTTGGGCTTGGGCACGTTGGTGGGGCGGTCGGGGTCGTGCTCCCCGAACCCAAGTCATCAGGGAATCAGAGGGAGGAGATAGACGGGCTGACCGCTTGGGGAACGGATAGGGTGGTGGCCTGCGAGAGCGACGACTCGTGGCGGGCGGTGCCGCGCCGCGGACAGCATCGGACGATTCCCGGAGGCGGACGAAGATGCCGCGGCCCGCGGGCGGTACTATTTGGGTTTGGCAATGCACGGCTGCAGGGTGGCTCAGTCTTGTTGGGGTTCTGTCCTCGGCATGCTGCCTTTGCGGACGACAAGAGGGACTGTTGCCCATGCTCGCCTCCCTCCAGGCTTACAAAGGTCATTGATCCATTCCTAAGTCCTAACTCGCTGTTAGAACACGATCTTTCTTTGTTTTGAAACCAGCCAAAAGGCTTGCCGTTTTAATTGATTAAGAAGAGAGTGAGAATTGCCACCTACATGGAACACATAGCTGCAAGAAAGAAGGACATCCGCTGAGGAGTCGCAAGCGTCATCGTCATCATCGGTTGCCCCCGAACGGGTGACTCCGACTTCACCGTAGAGCTCCATCATCGAAGCCAACCCGCAACAGCTACATAGAAGCCACGACAACACGTGCCAACAGAAGGCCACACGCGCGAGCAATCGACAGTTCCGACTCTTTTTTAACACGGGGTGGAATTTGGTGCTTGCGTTAGTCGTCTGCCAAGTCTTGTCATCTCAAACAACCTATGTAAGCAACTGGGACGGACCGGGGGGGGGGGGGGGGGGGGGGGGGGGGGGGGGGGGGGGGGGGGGGGGGGGTGTGTAAAAGCTCTGTAGGAGTTTTGTGTGAGCCGCGGGCGTTGACGTCCGATGTGCCGGAAGTCCGAACTCCCCCAAACACCCCCTTCGTTTGGTGCCGGATTGTGTAATTTTGGACATCTAGAACGATTAGTCAAATTTTGGTGACTGTCGTTGGATTGAAAAAAAAGTCCGAACAGCCCGATACTGGGATTTGCGGGGGATTTGGTGATCTGTCTTGAAGATGCCAAATATACTACAATAATCCACTTTCCAACGCTTACTCTTCCCACCCCCGTAGCGCAATGTCGCCCCGCCAACCACAACACCGGTGGGAGTGGTCGACAGGGTCGCGGAGGCGGCCAACGGTCCCATTCTTGTCGGATAACTTACACAATTTTTTGCATACAAAGCTCATTTGAAGAACAAATTTAAACTAATTCATTGGACATTGCAAACCATACAATTTTCTTCAAATATAGTTTTTGGATCTGCTAGAGATGCTCCAAGAGGTGAGAAAAAAGGGAGAAGACACTATCTGGGCATTTACTTCAGGTACTTCGCGGTCGTGCCACAGCAGGTAGCATCAGGGGGAACTTAAAAGTGATTTTAACCCGGTCTGTTCTGGTTTGGGGCAATGACGCTTGGCTGGTCGGGCTATGCGCCTTGTTGTGGTCAGCTATTGCGTCACAGATGGCGGGATACTGACTATTACCGGTGCTCACTCCGTGTTTAAGATACACACTGATTTGCCGGAACGTATGCTTATCGATCAAGATAGGTTTCCATTGTCATTCTACCATATATTTTCCGAGGCAGACCGACTAACAAGTTTCCAAATGAAGAGAGGGATTTTGGTCAGAATTTTCATGACCGGCAAGGCAAGCACAAGCCTAATTCTGGTGGCCAAAACATGTCTAGTTACGAGTAATCCAGCTCAGTTAACACTCCGATTGACTCGCTCACATCCTTGTAATCTTCTGGAGTATATATTGGTTCCCCAAAGAATTGATCAATTCGGTTGGCTTCATAATTTGAACGTGCTTTATCATGGACCTGAACTTGGACAACTGTCTAAGTTTCAGGTACTGCTCTCCAATTGTCATTGTCACGCCTTACCATAAATCTTTCCGGTTTACTTTTTTTGCGATGTTCTTTCTGGTTTACTTAAATCTGTAAGGAACTAAGATCATTGCCCCCAATCTTCTAGTTTTTCCATCAGTTCCATCATTTAAACCTCCATCAGGAAAGTGATGTCATCAACCTCCAAGAAGAACAACAAATATGATGTCAGAAACATCCGACTCACTTGCCAGGAAATAGAAAAAAAAACACATCAAATGGATAATCACCTGTCCATTGCTGCTGCATTCTGTACGCCACTGGATTTATTCTCCTACACACATGGTGGAATCTGCTGCCCTCTCTCCTGTTCTCACTAGAT
Organism: Triticum aestivum; assembly: GCF_018294505.1. Lineage (NCBI taxonomy): Eukaryota > Viridiplantae > Streptophyta > Magnoliopsida > Poales > Poaceae > Triticum > Triticum aestivum. The sequence continues at coordinate 20,255,852 of NC_057802.1, forward strand.
ATGGCCAAATGATTGATCAGCCACTCAACCATACGCTTAAACAAGAAGAAACCAAAAGGGAGGGCACATTCTTGGTAGAAAGCATGAACCATAATTGGATTGGGGACAAATTGAAGGGTGCCACAAAGGATGGGCATGGGTATGCACCGAAAAGTTAATTAGTACTCAATCTTTGAAGGTGATTGTCCACCGAAAGTCCTAATTGCTGGAGATTGATGCCACTTGTTATGGATTATGTAACATGAAGTGGTTAATTTCTGTTTTCTTTTGCAAGATCTTGATCGGTAATCATATCTAAATAAGACGATGTCCCTGGAGATCGAACATTTGGATTTTTCATGATGGAGATTTCTTTGTATATTCCGTGCAAGAGGAATTAGATCAAACTTCGCATAGTGATTGCCTGGGAAAAATTAGAATTAAACTGTTATGTTCTGCAAAAGAGTAGGTGTTCCTTCTTTAAATAGTGTATAATGCTTTTCGATTTGTCTTCAGTTATTTAAGTACACATACTTCTGCAGTTATTCTCAAACAGTATTTGTTTAAGCCTCAACATAAGCATAATGTACACACTTTGTGGAAATGTATATTACCTAATTAAAGGTCATATTAAAAATTCTCAATATATTACAATGATTTGTATCTAAAAAGCTTGTGAGAACCGCTAGTTGGATCACTATTAATATAATTAAAGTACACATGTTTTTGTACAAAGGAGAATCGCTAGTTGGATATGGATGATCACTTTAGGTGAGAACTCATCTAATTAAACACTTGTGTACATGCTATAAAAATGATTGTTATTGCCTTATTGGCACAAGAGCTCACATGATAAACTCTTTATGTCTTTGAAAGAAGCTCTATTACTCCCACCGACCTATATTACTTGTCGCTCAAATTGATGTATATAGCATTGAATGAGTTTTTTGAAAACCCCGAAGTTCCTTTTTGGTTTGTTGGTGCATGATCTCGATCAGAAATCCTATGGAAGTAGGATCTCGTTCAGAGTTTGTTGGTTTTTGGTTTCTCGGTCTTGAAGCTCTGGGACTCCAGTCTTTAGTACATGTTCTGAGCAAGTGCGTGCGTTTATGCTGTACTTAATGTTAATAAAAGAAGAAAACTGAAACTAAGAACACACACTCCATGTTATTTCTGTTGGCTTTCATCTTTGGACACCTCTGAAATGTCACAGTGTAACCACTTGGGAAAACCCAATGTTTATGACTATTATTTCTTTACTATGGACTTGCATTCTCACGTTGACAATCAACACTGTCACATGTTACAAGTTTTTTCATTTCCTTCTTCTTGTAATAGAAAACCTGTCAATAGTTTCCATATTTATACTATAAATTAGCATTCAAGTCAAGTTCAATTTAGCCTATTAGATCAATAGGAATACATGATCTACATAGAATGAGAGAATAATAACTATGTTGTTTGTGCTAGTCTGATATATTGATCTACATACTTGTGAGAAACCTACAAAAAACTTCTCCTCTAGCTTGTTTGCTTTTGTTGATGAAATGAGTGGTAGTCTGACTAGATTATATTTTCAATAGAAATCGTCTACTCCAACCACAATTCTCCCCCTCAATTAGCTAGAGGGGTAAACCTCATGAAATCATTGGATATTATGTCATCCACGCACGAACCAATCTAATGAGCCAATCACTCCCAAATCAAATCATAGATATGGCCTTTGTCCTTTTGTAGTACTACAACTATAATGTAGTCATTTATCCTTTTCCCCATAGTTACACATCGGTCCAACAACTGCTATGTGATAAAAATAACAAGCACACCATAGTAAGCGAATTGATAGACACACACCATGATATGTAGACAATGGGAGAGGCGTTTCCAGATGAGTCACATGACTAATATTCAAGTGTGAATATATCTTCTACCTCCTCCCTAAGATTTCCCTTTGTCTCTCAATAATCCACTCCGGTTCCCCGAATTTTGTCTTTTTTGTCGCGCGCTCCGCGATTGTCCAAACTCCACCAAATTTTGCACAAACATCATGCACACAAGCATCTTGCTTGGGAATTTATTTTGGATATTCTGGATATTTTTTCTATTTTTAGTGATTTTTTATTTTGCCCGGGCTCATCCGAGCCCGGGTGCTGAAACGCTGCACTCCTTTGTCCCTCCACTTCTCTAGCCTCTACTCTCATATCAGACTCACTGGCTCACAAAATACGTCCCAAATGACATACCTCATACACCAATATGCGTTTCAAATCTAGATCGGTTATAATATTTTTGATTGATAACAACAAATATAGTAGTTAAGAGGTTAAAACATTGATGCATTTTCTTTGCTGATTCTACACTTAAGAGTTGCGGGCATCAGGAACTATACATTGAAAACTTGTAGACTTGGTGCTAGGAAGCTTGCTAAACCTAGGCAAGACATAGTTATGATTAGTCCCGCATGAGAGAAATGTTCGCTTTTCCTTTGTGAATGCTACACTACCTAACGGACTCTTGTTTCAACATGAAATGAAGAGTGCTAGTTGAACATATAAAGCCTCCTAGAGTACCCGCTAAACCAGCGCCATCGCGGTTTTAAACCGATCCTGCTCGCACGATATGCATCGGTGTCCACTGTCGATGTACTTTCCATCGCTGTGGTGAAAATCTGGGCGTTCGTTTTTGCGTACGCTGCGTAATCAGGCCAGAGTTGATGACAGATAGGCCAGCCTTGCCCGCGGGCCAGCCTCGCAGCCACACGGTGTGTGTGTGTGCCTGTGTTCCGATAGAAAAAAGCAGCGGCGATAGAACGTGGGTTGGCAGGAGCGATCGCAGGTTCGCAGTGCATTTTTTACTGTTCTTCTTGCACCCAGCGGCAGCCCTTCCGCTTCAGCCGCGCCGGGCCCATCTGTCGGTCTCGTGGGTAGGCGTCGCTTTTTGTCCTGCTTGCTCCTCTTTCCCCCCAATTCGCTGCCTCCTCTTTCCCCGGTCTCCCCCAATCCCCGCCTCCTCTCCTCCTCCTCAATCCGTTGCCTCTCCCCCAAGCTGCCGCCTCTCCCCTAGGCCACCGCCCTCTCTCCTTCTCCCCCTTCTTCGGCCCCGCCCTCACCAACTCCCGACGCTTTGCCGAGTGGAGAACCAGGAAGGAGGAGGGACGTGAAGTGGAGAAGAGGGGGTGCGATGGAGAAGGAGCCAAGCCCGCAGGAGAGCACGGAGCGCCGGCGCGCCCTGCCAGTCGCGGCTGCTCGTGGAGCTCCGGCATGTGCTGCACCATGGAGGCGCTCGTGGAGGTGCTCTCACCTTCGGAACCACCTCGATCCGTGTCTGGAACCATCCTGCTCGTCTCCAACTTTTCCAGCTCACCGATGAGGACCTCGTAGTGTTTAAAGCTCCCATGGTGTGGGACGTGAATAGCTTGTTAGCTTGGGGGGAGCCGAGAGATCGACTACAGTGCGTCCTACGGACCAAACTGCTTTTGTTAGCTGTGGCGGAGCCAGGAAAAATCGAATGAGGAGAGCCAGGTGTTGTTAAGCCTTAACTTGTTGGGGAGGGCAAGTCCACAAGAATACACCATTTAATTCACACCAATTAATCACGATACACATGTATATTAGGCTTAAATCAATGATGTTAGGGGAGGGGCAAGGCCCATGTTAGCCCATCTGTCTCAGCCACTGGTTGTGAGTTTTGTGGTCTTACAAGAAAAAGAGAACCTTCAAAATATTTAATGACAAGTCTCTACATTCAAAGATGTACACAACCCAAACACGTGAAGTTGAAAACATATTTCATTGAGAAAAAGGAACACAAACAAGGAACCACTTAAAGCGCCACCGGCCGGCCGCATGCGGTGCAACACCGCGTGGAGGCTTACACCATCTCATGTGACTTCATTGTGAATACCATCGCGGGTGTGGCGAGCCGATCTTTATGGTGGCTGTGTGGAGATGTGCTGGAGCCAGTCGCGCCGTATGATTCCGCACTGCATGTACGCGCATTATTTTCACTGCAAAAACATAGGAGGAATAAAAGAAAACAATATAAGGACATCAATCCAAGGCATGTCACCGCCACATACTCTAGGCCATGCATGCAAATATGTCCTAAGCGAATTTACAATTTATGAAGTAATATTCATCATGCTATTTCTTATAGTTTTTACCCATTGTGTAGTAGTTTCTGTACCAACCTATTAATAAAGCGTCAAAAAGACCAGTTGCATTTCTTATAATTCTGCCGATAACTCATAATTTTTTGTTTAGAATATCTCTATGTAATTTACAGATTTGCTAAAGATCGTGTCTTCTTGCTTTGAATACCTATGTTTTTTGTGACTGTAGTAGATAAGTATGGTTGATAATACTATTTGTCTTATTTTCAATTGGTAAAGCAATGATACAAAAATTCACGAGGAAACAACAAATTGACATAATTACTAAAGGTGGAATTAAGAAAATAATAGTGCCTAAATTTTTGTACCAGTATAATATAGAGTACAACAAGTTAGCAATTCTCCTCCCAACATATCAAATGGATGATTTCTTTGCTTGGAGTCTCACCAAAAGTGGAACCTTTTATGTTCCATCGGTGCATCATGTAGAGTGGGATTATCAGTTCGGACATAAGTTGCCAAGTGCTAGTGGGGTGGGTGCTTCGGTTTCTAATTGCACATGGGACACTGGTTGGGAACTACAATAATGTCCTTCAAAGTTGAAAATCTTCATATGGAGAGCCATTCTTGGCGCATTCCTTGTCGAGCGATCCTAGTGGACATGCATTTGAATGTGGCGGCTCAATGTGCACTTTGCAAGGCTGATGCTAACACTATAAGACACCTTCTATTTGGTTGTTCTGTGGCCATGGAACTACGAACCTTATTAGGACTTGATGATGTTATTTGGGAGATCTTGTCTTGTGGACCAAGCTAGTGAAGCTATACTAGAATATCTGCTAAGCATCCCAGATGATGCGGTCTTGGTAATAGGCCATCAAGTTTCAAAGAAATTGTAGCGACAGCAGCTTGGTACTTATGAAATTATATCATGGTGAACAATGTCATTAAAAGTCTTAGGTGTGTTTATCTATGAAAACTCTTGCTGCAATTTTGTGTCTAGCCTGCTCCCTGAACACTATGGTTAGAAGTAGGGCCTGGATGAAACCACATAAAGATTATGTGAAGTTTAGTGTGGATGCCACTTTTGATGTAGACTTGTTACAAGGGGCAGTCGGTGCAACATTCAGGGATTCAAATGGAAAATTTATCACAAGAACTAATGAGAAAATTGAGATTTTTATGATGATTTCACAGTAGAGGCCTTAGCACTCAGGTTTGCATTGGCATGAACTTTTTCGATAAAGGGTGCTTTTCTTATCTCAAAATCAAGCATCAAGCAGATACAAATCATGATAAGCGACACCCGGCCTCTACATAGCTAAGATGCACACATCAACAAAAAGAACCGTCTGACAAAGTATGTAAAAACAACAATTTGGCAATAGTAAAACCATATGAGACCAACACTATGCCTATGTCGACGAAGGAGGTGGACCGATCCAGAGATTATGCTACTACCCATGCTGGGTAAAAACTTCCCAGGCCACCCACTCCAACCGCATACACGCCACCTTGAACAGCGACTGGTACACCGTTCGGTACAGCGTAGAACACATACGAAGCCAATTTGTACAACGGAAGATAACCTGCATAGGAGAGTGGATTTTGCCATTAAAAACACAATCATTTCTACATAGCCAAAGCAACCATAGTAAGCAGACGCTCCCACCCGAATTAGCATACTAATCATATTTGGTATTCTGTCAAGCCAGTGACCATATATATTGGCAACACTTGTCGACGGATACAAATTGGACGCAATTTGGATGACGGACCATGTAGAACGCGCAAACTTGCACTGGCATGAACTTGGCACACATGATTGGTAGTAATAAAACTGAGATCAACTGGGCCTTAACACTTAGGTTTGGCTTGAACATGGCACACACGGTTGATAGTAATAAAACTCATATCAACTCGGATAATATGGATGTGGTTTCAATGATGCAAGAGGGGCACTCATCATTAGGAACTAGTGTTGTTTCTCATGATTGTTTTTCTATGTCCCTAGAATTTACCCATTTCATATATGAACCCTGTCTTAGGAAATGTAACACTATAGCACATAAGTTAGCTACCTTGGATAGGTTCTTTCCTCCTAATACTTGTCTTGATTCGGCCCGACATCTGTAATTCATATGTTTGTAAACGATGCAACCATTCTGGTAAATAAATAAAGGAGGTTCGAAGTGCCAAAAATAGTAGAATATAGAAAAAAAATCACGAGGAAACAATCAGAATGTGAAATGCCACTCCGACAAGATTCACCTACCAACTATCCCCAGTCAATATACTAATTTCTCTTAACAATTCATGAAAGACGAGTTATACTAATTTTTGATTTGCTCAATTTTATTAAGAATCATCGCTAGACGAAAAAGAAGACATGTGGGATCTCACTCGCAGATAAGGTACAAGTAACCAAGTTTGGTGGGTACACCACATGATATTTATTATTCCCATGAGGACATGTTGAGGGGACATGGTGGTGGGTTGCGAACACGACGCCTGATGGCGGGAGGTGCCGCGTAGCGGCATATTCGATAATAAATTCTGGTGGTAGCCAAGATATCGCGGGAGGTATCTTTTAGGTTTGGCAATCTGGCAGATGGTGTTGGTGCACCTATTGCCTTGTGGACGGCAAGCTTGACTACGGGCGATACTCCCATCATGTTCATATGCTCATGTACTACGAAACACAATTTCATAAATACTGACATAAATTGGTTCTAAGGTTGGTCATCTACCAAGACATGTCTTCCCAAAAATACCTGGTAAGCAATTAGAATGGCCACTAGAAAATCTTTTCAAAATGCAAACAATGCACCAATCACGATTCAGAACACAGTTTGGACGTCGGTATTGTCCTGTGTAAGGGAGTATAATGGATGAAGGTCAAGACATAGATTGAACAGACACTTCCCTGCCTTAGTGTTCTTAACCCTACTTTGTCTTAGTATCTTTGGGAAAAATGAACCAGTCTACCTCTCTTCTTGTTATAATAGTGAGTGTACATTAATGGAGAAGATTGCGCACAAACCCATGCAGGTGGCATTTGACCTTTATTTATAATGCATTTGCCTTTGTACTTGCAGCATTTATACCACATTAGCTACCGTTAGGTCATAGAAACAACAAAGCATGTATATGGATCTATGAGATATATAGCTGATATCATGTACCATGTACGAACTACTATCTCAATTGTCATTAAAAGGCCCTATGTACACACCCCCTTCCCCCTCTTAGATCTCCACATCTCACACAAATGCACTTGCAAACACAATGTCAGTAGTCGTACTCTATGTGTATAATGAGAGTTCCAAATTAATTTATATCACCTCAAATCTTCTCAATTCATCAACCAAAACTAGTAGTCTAATAGTTGGAAATGTCGAGATGGAATTCCTTCTTGGGATCTCACGTGTAGGAGTTGGAGGCATCAGAAAGTTATCGAGGACATGTTGAAACGATGACGCGCGAGACACACACAAACACAAGTCTTCCAACCCCAGTTCCGGTTGTTTAGGTCCCGATCAATTAGGTATGTCTAACTACTATTGCATGCCTTCTGTGAATCTGACCTATGCTCGACTCATCACTTTAAGATTCGGCTCCCAGAGATGGTGGCACTATCTAGCGCGTCAGGATTGTGCTCCACATGGTTAACTATGCGAATAGAAGTATCGGAGGCTAGTACAATCAAAGAGCTCACACACGGGGTGGTTTGCTCCAAGCGCAATGCCTTGTAGTAGGCAGTTCCACGACAGAATCGATTTATTCTCGAGGCTGACAAGTGGGTTTGGACAACCTTGGGAAGGTGCATCCCATTGGATGTGTGTCCTAGGTCCATTGCGCTGTCGATATCTGGACGAACTGAGCACCACCAATATGCTCCATCCCTCCATGTTCACAATCCTCTATCGCGCACCATGTCCCCAGGCATGTGTTTATTTAGACAATTATATTTTTACATCGAAACAGGTTTTCACACCACTTTATAGATAAAACAAACACCATGTCCATACAACAAGTTCAAAATGATAGAATACACAGAAATTGATGATGTCTCTCCGCATCCGAAGATGTACAAAACCCAAACACATGGAGTTCAAAACATACACCATTATAGGAAAAACAAAACAAAAACATGGAAACACTTGCAGGGTGTAGCGACACCACTAATGTTACTTCAATGTGAAGTTCGTCACAGGCCCGGAGAGCAAATCTCATGGTGGGCATGTGGTGCGGAGCCAACCGTGCTATGTGACTATGCACCACATGTTTGTGCGTTATAATTCACGCAAAAGACATAAGAGGATTTAAAGGCTACACTGTAATTTCATCAACCCAAAACATGTTGCCACTGCCTCCTCTAGGCCACACATTTACATTCTAAACATATCTATAATTTATACTTTTTCCATTGTTTTGTATTTTATTGGACCAGCATATTAATAAAATGTCAGAAAGGCCAGCTGCATGTCTTATATTTACACTAACAACTCGTTATTATTTTGCAGAGTTTATCATAATGTAATTTAAAATTCTGCCAAAGATTGCCTTTCATGGCTTCAAATATTGGTGTTTTTGTAATTATTGAATAAGAAGTGTGATTGATAACACTCTTCGTCTCATCTTCAATCAGGAAAACAACAGTAGAAATATTCATGGGGAAACAACACATTGACATTATTACTAATGGATGAGTTAATTAAAGTGTATTTCCTGAATTCTGTAGCGGTAGAGTAAAGGACAGTTAGTGAATTGTCTGTCACCCTAGGTAGGGTCGCCTACTAACCGTGGCCAGGCGACATACTAATTTCCTTTAATATAATTTATAAAAAGACCAATAATACTAATTCTTCACTTGCTAACCTGTTTTTTTAGAATAGTCATTAGTCAAAAAAAGACATGTAGAGTGTCCGCTACAAAGCCAGCAAGTAATCAAGTTTGGTGACCCTGCCACACGATATTTATTTTTTGCATGTGGACATGTGTGTGTTGCTCATGCCTTGATCTTCATTGATGATGCAGACTTCCCGGTGCCTCCTAGTCCTATGAGAAAACATCCATTTGAGCTTCTCAAATATTATGTTATGATTGATCCACCTGGAAGAATAGAAGAACTGTACATTCCGACCTTCAAGTACCATACAACAGCTTTGGACGAGATGTTGGGTGGTGGTGTGTGTGGCCCTATTGGGAGGGGGATTTAGGTGAAGGTGCTGGGGCAGGGCAAGGGGGCGGATGGTTTCTAGGACATCGCTTTATTTATTTATTTTTTATTGAGGAGAGGACAACGCTTTATTCATTTATTTTGAGGGGAGGACATCACTTTATATGATGGGGATGAACCGGTGGGTTAGAGTGTTTGGGCATGGTATTGGGCCTTTGCTGTCACAGAAGAGTTGTTTCTAAAAGATCTATCCATGATGTCTAGCTATATTAGTACATACATGCAAGAAAAAAAAGCGAAAAAGCACTACTCATATCTATCTACACGAATGAATGTAAAAAACCATCCATTGAAAACCTCCTTTTGTGGCTATTCTTGTCACTGCCGATTTTAGTATCCGTCAATGATGCACCATCAACAATAGGCAATTATGCAATAGTGGACCTTCACGGATTATGTGATCTTAGACACCATGATGGACAAGTTTTGGCCTTCCAACTTGTTGACAATCCGACTTACTCACATGCAAAATTGGAGAAATTAGGGGGCATAGATGTAGAGGAGGACGAGGCCACAAACCCATATTACAGGAACCAAGGCAAAAGTTAATGCGTGCTTAAGCCAATATTACATGGACAAGGCCACCTACCCATATTACAGGTACCAAGGCCACAAACCCATATTAACAAGTCTCCTTGTTTGCCACGTAATTAATGCGTATTTTCTCTCCCACCAACAGCAAGCCAATGCTCTCACTCCTCTTTAGTTGATTAATGAGGCGTATGCAAACCAACCTTCTCACACCCGCATGCATGCAAGAGATAATTAATGTCCTTCTTTGCTAGTACTCCCTCCGTTTCATGTGCTACATACATCCGTTTCAGCGACAACTAATATGGAACGGAGGGAGTACAAGGCAAACACCATCAATTTTGCCTCAATTAGTGACCTTGTATAGCTGCAAATTATAATTTTAATAGTGGTCCTGTATATAAAAATGGAGGGAGGACCAATTTCCTGGCGACCGCACCAACTTCAAGCCCTGCAACCGGGTGACGGCATAAACGGATGTATGTAGCACATATTCCAATATTACATGGACAAGGCCACCTATCCATATTACAGTTACCAAGGCCACAAACCCATATTAACAAGTCTCCTTGTTTGCCACGTAATTAATGCGTATTTTCTCTCCCACCAACAGCAAGCCAATGCTCTCACTCCTCTTTAGTTGATTAATGAGGCATATGCAAACCAACCTTCTCACACCCGCATGCATGCAAGAGATAATTAATGTCCTTCTTTGCTAGTACTCCCTCCGTTTCATATTAGTTGTCGCTCAAACGGATGTATGTAGCACTGAAATATGTCTACATACATCCGTTTCAGCGACAACTAATATGAAACGGAGGGAGTACAAGGCAAACACCATCAATTTTGCCTCAATTAGTGACCTTGTATAGCTGCAAATTATAATTTTGATAGTCGTTTTGTATATAAAAATGGAGGGAGGACCAATTTCCTGGAGACCGCACCAACTTCAAGCCCTGCAACCGGGTGACGGTATAAAACACAGCGCAGACACACACATGCACATAGCAAGGGCAGTAATGAGGACTCATACAAGATTTCACAACGATTTCTTTCACTTGATTATATGATACAAGAAGAAAGCAGCCACAACTAAACTACACGCAACTATAGAAACACTGAAGCAGATTAGTAAAAGCTTGCTGGAGTTGGAACTTGTGCCGCACATCAAAAAAAATACCTAGAGGTTGTGATTAAGATTCACAGCCCCCTATTCCACCTGCCTTTCAGTTTTAGCAGGTGAGAAGACTAATCAAAATCCAAAAGAGAGAGGAAAAACAGATGGGGAACACGGAGCAACCAGGCAGAAGCAGAGGCAATGTTCAGGGAAAGGAGGGAGGGATTGATGAACTGCATAGCTAATCCTACCAACCGTGGTGTATGGCCGCATAGCTAATCTTTTTCTTTAGAAATGGAGGAGGACCCCCGGTCTCTGCATCTGGACGATGCATGCAGCCACTTTATTAATTATTCACACAAGACCTTACAAAGTTATACACCAGTAAGACTAAAGCCACCGTCTAGGCAATATCTGTCGCTACTCCTATCCAGTTCATGAAGGGATGTTGATAGTCTGGGCCTAATACCAAACATACCTCGCAGCCAAACCTAACATCTAAGACCTAAGGTCCCAACCAGGACGTCTGCTGGGTATGGGGCACCCACCAGTCCGGCGCCCTCCTCAACCAGGACACCTGCCAGGTATGAGGCCGCCGCAGCCACCTACCACCAATCCATCTACAGTACTGTACTGCTGCATCTACCTTGCCCGGTCTAGCTGCCGTCGACGCCACCATGACGCCAGACAACGCCACCATCCTGCACGTATCCATCCACACACGCTCGTCGCCGAAACTCCGCAGCGCCATGCCGTCGGGATCCGTCGTCGGCCTTGCGGTAGACGAAACACCGCTCCTCCTCGTCCCCTCCAGCCAGCTCCTACTTCAAAACAAAGCCCTCAGGAGGGAGCACGACACCGAAGGCGCCGTCATCGTCCGATCCGGTAGACCCACATCTAGTGTTTTCCCCGGAACATCCCGATCATGTTGACGCAGTTTGCAACGACAATGCCTCAACAGGGGGCGTTGGAGACGCAGTCATCGTCCGCCATGACCTAAGTCGGCGCGATTTTCACCGGAATTAGTGCAGCCACGATCTCGCCGCTGACTGGATCCGAACACACCCTCGCCATGTAGATGTATGGTGTCGTCCGAAAGCCGGTTGAGGACCACCGTCCCCATCACGCGCCGCCGGCCGGCCATAGCCGAACAACGACGGATCTGGCCAGGACGCTAGATCCACGGCCACCGCCGCCGCCCATCGCATAGCGGAGAATCCCAGCGGAGGACCTCGCCAGCCCTGGGTTCGCCGGCCGCCGCTGCACAGCCAGGACGCCGCCATGGCTGCCACACGAAAACACCCCGCACGAGGCGCCCCAGCCGCCTGATGGGAGATCCGTCGCTTCCCTCCTGTCCTAGCCCTTTAGGTGTCGGGCGCCGCCACCTCCGCGGCCAGTGCTGGCGGCAGCGGTAGCCGAGATTTGACTCGCGGGAGGGCTGGCCGCGCGAGGAGTTGTCCCCCTGGCGTCGCCCTGGGTGGCGGAGCGAGGGGGACGAGGGGGATAGACAGCTAGTACCTTCCGAGAGTATTAGCAGTGGTGCTGGTTGGGTAGTGGTAGTAATCCATGGCGGCGTTGTTCCTATGATCAGCATCATCAGCTTCTTGGACGCGCTTCGTGTATGCCTTGTCACCGACCTTGTTGTGCCACGCGGGAAGCTTTGGTGTCTCGATGTCGGCCTTGTGTTGCATGTAGGTGGAGTACCCACCGCAGCCACCGGCGCCGTTGTGGTAGGAGTAGGACTTGTGCCCAACCTCATCGATTGCGGCGGGTGGATGGCCGGCGCTGGTTGGTGATGATCGGTGCCGTTGTAGGAACTCCCATGGTTCCCTGTGCGGTCGCGGCAGCGACGGCCGCCGACGTGGTCCTCTTTTCGAGTAGGCCGATCTTCGCCGTAGTCGTCCGTTCTGCCGCCGCCGATACATGAGGCGAACTCCAAGCACATTCTGTGGTGACTGAGCTGGTGACTAGGCTATCTGGATTACTGGACTAGAGTTGTTGTTGATGCTCCGAAATGGCAGCGTGTCGTGGGTTTATATGCTATCTCGTGCGATGGTGGTGGGCAGAGACGAGGTTGCGCCAATGTGTGTGCTAAGCCTAGGAGTGGTGAGGCGAGTCTGGTTTGTCCTCTCCTAGTCTACACCGAGCGCGTGATTTTGAGCTTGGACACGGTGGTGGTAGCTTTGGTGATTCGAGGTCGTGCTCCCCCATCCCAAGTGAACCGAGCGAATGAGGGGGAATCGCAGGGAGCCAGGCGGATGCACCGAGAGAACCAAGCCTGTGGTGGGGTATAGGGTGGTGGTCTGCGAGAGCACCAACTCGTGGCAGCTCGTTCTGCGCCACGACATCACAGATCGATCGGTTTTGGTGGTAGGAAAAGATGCCGCGCGCGGTCTGATTGGGTTGGCCATGAGTCTCACGGACTGTTGGTGATACTCCCACAATGTTAATCGATCCTCACGGACTCCTGGAACATGATTTCTTTAAGACAGATGGAACTTGGTTCTATAATTGGTCGCCTGTCCAGTCTTATCATTGCAAACAACCAGGGTAAGCAATCGGAATGGCTATGCAAACAATGCATCGCTCATGACTCAAAACACATTTTGGGTTCTCAACTGCTCAACACAGTGTCGCTCCCCTTGTGGCGATACAGGGGACCCTAGTCACGCGCCGCTACTGCCTTCCCTTCCCCCTCATCATGCCTCCATCAGAGGCATCCTTCAGGTGTCGCCGGGTTTTCTGCCTCAACCCTCCCACCCTCCAGCTTTGCTGCTTCCGGCCTAGATCCATGACATTAGACGATGGCGGAATCTTTGCATCCTATTCCCTCCTTACAGGATCATTTTCTAAGCGGGGCATCGGAAAGAGAGACTTGCAGAAGATGGCAGTTGTGGTGTCCGTATTACTATGAAAATGATTGGGGGGGGGAGGTGAGCGATGTTAAGGTCATGGCAGTGGTTGTAGTTGTTGACTCTATAGCGTGCCCGCAGGATTGTTTCTTGTTGTTTATTGCGGAGAACTTCGACCTGAGATGGAGGCCGAGAGGCTGCAATGAGTTTTTCTCATGGTGCGCCATTGATGGATGCAGGAGGAAAAAACCTCGGCACTCCAAGATATTTGGATGTATTTTGCAATTTCTGTAAGGGTGTTTTTGTAAGTGAATGTGTTTACTTTTTTTCAGCGGTAAGTGAATGTGTTTACTTGATATATGGCCTTTGGCCTATCTGCAAAAAAGTAGGAATTTGAAAGGGGCCAAGAGGTGACAAAGTAGGCAAGAGATGCTATGTGTGCTTACCATGTCGCACTTTCTTCAGACTTACATTGTCTGTGAGAGATCGATTGCGACAAGTCATGCCGGGTGGTGCCACGGCAGGTAGCATCTCTCGGACAGTTTGAGTTTGGGGCAATAATGCTTGTCCCATCGGTTGTTGTGCCTTGTTGTGGTCAGCTACTGCATCACTGACGGCAAAAGATTGACTGTTGCGGATGCTCCATCCATGGTCATAATACCCACTGACTTGTCGGAACACAATTTTTCCAGACAAGAAGAATTTAGTCAGGGTATTTGTTGTTCTGCCAAATACTCGCCAGACAGACAGTCTAACAAGGTTCACTGTGAAGATATATATTTTTTGCCGGAATTTTTCATGGCAAGCCAAGCACAGTCTAGATCCTAAAGGTGCTACAGATCCTAAACGTAATGATTTAGTGTGGCAGAATGATTTACTGTTGTGGGATGTCAATCTACTTTGCGTTCATTGCTCTAGGGAATATTTTTATTCGCACAACAATCAATCAATTCGGTGGACTGGGTCATGAGTCATGAGATCTGTGCGTACACTTGATTCATTAGTTTGAAAATGCTCACCATTGACCTGGACTGGCACTAGAATCTGAGCTTAAGACATGATCACTGTTAATTACTAAAGAATGTACTTAACTCGGATCATTCCTCCCAATTTTGTCCCTTTTAACTTTCATCATTTTAACCTTCAAGGGGGGAATAGTTTAATTAGCCTCAAAGAAAATCCACAAAGTTGACATCAGAAACATATGAGCCACTTGTGAGGAAATAGAAAAGAAAGCACATCATTTGGCACATGGGCTTATTCAAGTGCACTTAGTATATATGAAAAAAATGGATAATCTTCTGCTGCATTCCATATGTCGCTACCTTTATTCTCCTAGAAGCCTGGTGGAATCTGCAGCTATCCCTCCTCTATTAATTGGATATGGCAAAATAATTTTTCAACCACACCATGATATGCTTAAACAAGAAGAAACCCAATTACTAGATCTCATTGTTGGTAGAAAAAATGGGAAGATTTAATTGTATTGGGGACAAATTGCAACGTGCCACGAAGGATGGGCATGGATGAGCACCAAAAAGTTAATTATATCTCAGTTTGAAGGTGATTGTCCACCGAATGTCCTAATTATTAGCGATTTATGCCACCGGATATGTAGTATCAGGTGGTTAATTTCTAGTTTGCGCTCGCCCAATATCTTGATTGGCAATCCTACGTAAATAAGATCATCTGCTGTTGAGATGGAACAATTGGATTTGCCATGACGGAGATTTCTTTTGCATATTCCATACACATGAATTGGATCGAATTTTTGGTAGGGTCGCCTGTGCTAAACTAGAAAAAGGATGAAGTAATATGCTGCACAAGAGAAGTTGTCCCTTATTTTACGTAGTGTAGTGCTTTCCAAGTTCTTCTTATGTTAATTTATTACACAAACTTTTTGCAGTTATTCTCAAAAAGTACTTTCAAGCCCCAGCATAAACACACTTTTTTGATAATGTACTATCAGAGCTTGTGACCACTATTAATATTATGGAACCACTAGTAGGATATGGACGATCACTGTTCTGATAGGGCATCTACTATAGTTATGATAGTTTGAGTTGAAAAGTTTTGTCATATATACACCTGTACTTCTCCAAGCTCACATGCCAAAAGGAAATCATTTCTTTACATAAGCAACCATCCAATTAAGCACTTATGTACATGCTCTGCGAACGATTGTTATTGGCACAAGTGTTCACAGGATATTTTTTTCTTGGTCGAAAGCTCGATCATCAATCCTAACAATCTCCTCCTTTTTGTATTTCTTGGGCAAGATCTCAATCATAAATCCTGTGAGAATAGGATCATTTCCATTGGAGATCTAGCAATTGGATTTCTTAGGATGGAGATTTCTCTTGTACATTCTACGCACGAGAATATGGATCAAACTCTGGCTAGTGATTGCCCGGGTAGCCGGACTGAACTAGGGAAAGTTGTAAAATCCTGAAAAAGAGACGATGTTTCTTCAAAATCGCTAATGCTTTTCTAGCTGTTTCACAGTTAGTTATACTTGAGGAGTAAATGTATAATGCTTTACACGGCAACTATGACCCGCTATTCTAAGCTGGGAAGAAGAGATCGACACAGACCGAAGATCTTAGATGTTGAGCTAGAGGTAAATGCACTAGAGCACTGAAATATCCACTTTACACCTTGAGGGCTACCGAAAGCTGCTCTGTGATTTTGTGTTATGCTAATCTTGCTGAAAAACATTCCTTGATGTGGTCAAATACGCTTCTCTGTGATTTTGGTGCAGGATTTCTTCTTCAAATGAGCTGAAACTTTTTGACAATTTTTTTTGAAACAAAAAAGACCGCCTCATTTTTCTAAAGAATGATCCTTAGCTGAAAAAATGAAGACGTGGGGTGTCAGCCACAGAAAGGTAACAAGTAACCAAGTTTGGTGGTCCTGTCACATGATATTATTTTTCGCATGAGGACATGCTAATGTTGCTCATGCTTTATCCATCATGGCCGAGCATTTGGGGGGTAGGGTGGTGGGCTGCGATCACGACGCCTTGTATCGAGAGGTGTCGAGCTGTGCTCGCATCGATTAGCAATTATGGAGGTAGGCAAAGATGTCACGAGATTTACCTTTTGGGTTTGGCAATCTGGCAGATAGTGCCGGTGCGCCTGTTGCCATGCGAACAACAAGACTAGCTCTGGGCGATACTTCCTCCATTTTCATCGAAGCTCACGGACTGTCAGAACACGACTTCTTCAAGACAGATAGAACTTGATTCTTACATTGGTAGTCGACAAAGCCATGTGTTCGCAAACATACCTGCTAAGAAATCAGAATGGCCGCAAGACAATCCCCTCAAAATGCAAAAAAATGCATCGGTCATGATTCAAAACACAGTTTGGACATCAGACAATCTTATGGTTAGGGTGTTGGAGAACATAGCATGCAATTTCAAAAAAAATCCTACGATCACGCAAGATCTATCTAAGAGATGCATAGCAACGAGAGGGGAAGAGTGTGTCCACGTACCCTCGTAGACCGAAAGCGGAAGCGTTAGTTTAACGCGGTTGATGTAGTCGAACGACTTCACGATCCAACCGATCCAAGTACCGAACGTACGGGACCTCCGTATTCAGCACACGTTCAGCTCGATGACGTCCCTCGAACTCTTGATACAGTAGAGGGTCGAGGGAGAGTTCCGTCAGCACGACGGCGTGGTGACAGTGTTGGTGATGTGATCCGCGCAGGGCTTCGCCTAAGCACCACGATGCTATGACCGGAGGAGTAAACTGTGGAGGCGGGCACCCCACACGGCTAAGATAACAATTGATGTGCCTTTGGGGTGCCCCCCCCCCCCCCCCCGCCCCCGTATATAAAGGAGGGGAGGAGGAGGCCGGCGGCCAGGAGGGGCGCGCCATCGGGGGGAGTCCTACTTGGTCTCCTAGTCCAAGTAGGATTCGCCCCCCCCCCCCTTTCCTTTCTCCACTGAAGGGAAAAGGAAGGAGAGGGAGAGGGAAAGGGGGGCGCCTCCCCCTCCCCCTAGTCCAATTTGGACTGCCATGGGGGGGCACCCCTTGCGACCCTCCTCTCTCTCCACTAAGGCCCATATTTCCCCCGGGGGGTTCCGGTAACCCCTCGGTACTCAGGTAAAATACCCGAATCACTCGAAACCATTCCGATGTCCGAATATAACCTTTCAATATATGAATCTTTACCTCTTGACCATTTCGAGACTCTTCGTCATGTCCGTGATCTCATCCGGGACTCCGAACAAACTTCGGTCACCAAAACACATAACTCATAATACAAATCGTCATTGAACGTTAAGCGTGCGGACCCTACGAGTTCGAGAACTATGTAGACATGACCGAGACACATCTCTGGTCAGTAACCAATAGCGGAACCTGGATGGTCATATTGGCTCCTACATATTCTATGAAGATCTTTATCGGTCAAACCGCATAACAACATATGTCATTCCCTTTGTCATCGGTGTGTTACTTGCCCGAGATTCGATCGTCGGTATCATCATACCTAGTTCAATCTCGTTACCGGCAAGTCTTTTTACTTGTTCCGTAATGCATCATCCCGCAACTAACTCATTAGTCACATTGCTTGCAAGGCTTATAGTGATGTGCATTACCGAGAGGGCCCAGAGATACCTCTCCGATATACGGAGTGACAAATCCTAATCTTGATCTATGCCAACCCAACAAACACCTTCGGAGACACCTGTAGAGCATCTTTGTAATCACCCAGTTACGTTGTGACGTTTGATAGCACACAAGGTATCCCTCCGGTATTCGGGAGTTGCATAATCTCATTGTTATGAAGAAAGCAATAGAAATAAAACTAAACGATCATAATGCTAAGCTAACGGATAGGTCTTGTCCATCACATCATTCTTTAATGATGTGATCCCGTTCATTAAATGACAACACATGTCTATGGTCAGGAAACATAACCATCTTTGATCAACGAGCTAGTCAAGTAGAGGCATACTAGGGACACTCTGTTTTGTCTATGTATTCACACATGTACTAAGTTTCCAGTTAATACAATTCTAGCATGAATAATAAACATTTACCATGATATAAGGAGATATAAATAATAACTTTATTATTGCCTCTAGGGCATATTTCCTTCAGTCTCCCACTTGCACTAGAGTCAATAATCTAGATTACATAGTAATGATTCTAACACCCATGGACTCTTGGTGATGATCATGTTTTTCTCGTGGAAGAGGCATAGGCAACGGGTCTGCAAAATTCAGATCCGTATATATTTCGCAAATCTCTATGTATCCCTCCTTGACTTGATCGCGGATGGAATTGAAGCGTCTCTTGATGTGTTTGGTTCTCTTGTGAAATCTGGATTCCTTCGCCAAGGCTATTGCTCCAGTATTGTCATAACAGAATTTCATTGGACCCGATCCACTAGGTATTACACCTAGATCGGATATGAACTCCTTCATCCAGACTCCTTCATTTGTTGTTTCCGAAGCAGCTATGTACTCCGCTTCACACGTAGATCCCGCCACGACGCTCTGCTTGGAACTGCACCAACTGACAGCTCCACCATTCAATATAAATACGTATCCGGTTTGTGACTTAGAGTCATCCGGATCAGTGTCAAAGCTTGCATCGACGTAACCATTTACGACAAGCTCTTTGTCATCTCCATAAACGAGAAACATATCCTTAGTTCTTTTCAGGTATTCAGGATGTTCTTGACCGCTGTCCAGTGATCTAATCCTGGATTACTTTGGTACCTCCCTACTAAATTTATAGCAAGGCACACATCAGGTCTGGTACACAGCATTGCATACATGATACAACCTATGGCTGAGGCATAGGGAATGACTTTCATTTTCTCTCTATCTTCTGCAGTGGTCGGGCATTGAGTCTGACTCAACTTCACACCTTGTAACATAGGCAAGAACCCTTTATTTGACTGATCTATTTTGAACTTCTTCAAAACTTTATCAAGGTATGTGCTTTGTAAAAGTCCAATTAAGCGTCTTGATCTATCTCTATAGATCTTGATGCCCAATATATAAGCAGCTTTGCCGAGGTCTTTCATTGAAAAATTCTTATTCAAGTAACCTTTTATGCTATCCAGAAATTATGTCTCATTTCCAATCAACAATATGTCATCCACATATAATATTAGAAATTCTACAGAGCTCCCACTCACTTTCTTGTAAATACAAGCTTCTCCAAAAATCTGTATAAAACCATATGCTTTGATCACACTATCAAAGTGTACATTCCAACTCCGAGAGGCTTGCACCAGTCCATAAATGGATCGCTGGAGCTTGCACACTTTGTTAGCACCTTTAGGATCGACAAAACCTTCTGGTTGCATCATATACAAGTCTTCTTTAAGAAATCCATTAAGGAATGCAGTTTTGACATCCATTTTCCAAATTTCATAATCATAAAATGCGTCAATTGCTCACATGATTCGAACAGACTTAAGCATCGCTACGGGTGAGAAGGTCTCATCGTAGTCAACTCCTTGAACTTTTCGAAAACCTTTCGCAACAAGTCGAGCTTTGTAGACAGTAACATTAGCGTCAGCGTCAGTCTTCTACTTGAAGATCCATTTATTCTCTATGGCTTGCCGATCATACATGGATCCCATCTCACATTTAATGGCCTCAAGCCATTTCGCGGAATCTGAGCTCATCATCGCTTCCTCATAGTTCGTAGGTTCGTCATGGTCTAGTAACATGACTTCCAGAACAGGATTATCATACCACTCTTGTGCGGAACGTACTCTGTTGGACCTACGAGGTTCGGTAGCAACTTGATCCGAAGTTTCATGATCATCATCATTAACTTCCTCACTAATTGGTGTAGGCATCACTGGAACTGATTTCTGTGATGAACTACTTTCCAATTCGGAAGAAGGTACAATTACCTCATCAAGTTCTACTTTCCTCCCACTCACTTCTTTCGAGAGAAACTCCTACTCTAGAAAGGATCCACTCTTAGGAACGAAAATCTTGCCTCCGGATCTGTGATAGAAGGTGTACCCAACAGTCTCCTTTGGGTATCCTATGAAGACACATTTCTCCGATTTAAGTCCGAGCTTATCAGGTTGAAGCTTTTTCACATAAGCATCGCATCCCCAAACTTTAAGAAGCGACAGCTTAATTAGGTTTCCTGCCAAACCACATATCATATGGTGTCGTCTCAATGGATTTATATGGTGCCCTATTTAACGTGAATGCAGCCGTATGTGAAGGATAACCCCAAAACGATAGTGGTAAATCGGTAAGAGACATCATAGATCACACCATATCTAATAAAGTACGGTTACGACGTTCGGACACACCATTACGCTGTGGTGTTCCAGGTGGCATGAGTTGCGAAACTATTCCACATTGTTTCAAATGAAGACCAAACTCATAACTCAAATATTCACCTCCACGATGAGATCGTAGAAACTTTATTTTCTTGTTATGATGTTTTTCCACTTCACTCTAAAATTCTTTGAACTTTTCAAATGTTTCAGACTTATGTTTCATCAAGTAAATATACCCATATCTTCTCAAATCATCTATGAAGGTTAGAAAATAATGATACCCGCCGCAAGCCTCAACACTCATTGGACCGCATACATCAGTATGTATTATTACAATAAGTCAGTTGCTCGCTCCATTGTTCCGGAGAACGGAGTCTTAGTCATCTTGCCCATGAGGCATGGTTCGCAAGCATCAAGTGATTCATAATCAAGTGATTCCAAAATCCCATCAGCATGGAGTTTCTTCATGCGCTTTAAACCAATATGACATAAACGGCAGTGCCACAAATAAGTTGCACTATCATTATTAACTTTTCATCTTTTGGCTTCAATATTATGAATATGTGTATCACTACAATCGAGATTCTATAAAAATAGACCACTCATCAAGGGTGCATGACCATAAAAGATACTCATATAAATAGAACAACCATTATTCTCTGATTTAAATGAATAACCGTCTCGCATCAAACAAGATCTAGATATAATGTTCATGCTCAACGCTGGCACCAAATAATAATTATTCAGGTCTAAAACATATCCCGACGGTAGATGTAGAGGTAGCGTGCCGACGGCGATCACATCGACTTTGGAACCATTTCCCACGCGCATCGTCACCTCGTCCTTAGCCAATCTTTGTTTAATCCGTAGACCCTATTTCGAGTTGCAAATATGAGCAACAGAACCAGTATCAAATACCCAGGTGCTACTACGAGCATTAGTAAGGTACACATCAATAACATGTATATTAAATATACCTTTCACTTTGCCATCCTTCTTATCCACCAAATACTTGGGGTAGTTCCGCTTCCAGTGACCAGTCCCTTTGTAGTAGAAGCACTCGGGAGTAGCAACTTGCTTGCTATTCTTCTTGAAGTTTCCCTTCTTCCCTTTGCCCTTTTTCTTGAAACTAGTGGTCTTGTTAACCATCAACACTTGATGCTCCTTCTTGATTTCTACCTCTGCAGCCTTTAGCATTGCGAAGAGCTCGGGAATTGTCTTTTCCATCCCTTGCATATTATAGTTCGTCATGAAGCCTTTATAGCTTGGTGGCAGTGATTGAAGAACTCTGTCAACAACACTACCATCAGGAAGATTAACTCCCAGCTGAGTCAAGTGGTTATGGTACCCAGACATTTTAAGTATATGTTCACTGACAGAACTATTCTCCTCCATCTTGCAGCTATAGAACTTGTTGGAGACTTCATATCTCTCAACTCGGGCATTTGCTTGAAATATTAACTTCAACTCCTGGAACATCTCATATGCTCCATGACGTTCAAAACGTCTTTGAAGTCCCAATTCTAAGGCGTAAAGTATGGCACACTGAACTATCGAGTAGTCATCAGCTTTGCTCTGCCAGATGTTCATAACGTCTGGAGTTGCTCCTGCGGCGGGTCTTGCACCTAGCGGTGCCTCCAGGACATAATTCTTCTGTGCAGCAATGAGGATAATCCTCAAGTTACGGACCCAGTCCGTGTAGTTGCTACCATCATCTTTCAGCTTAGCTTTCTCTAGGAACGCATTAAAATTCAAGGGAACGGTAGCACGGGCCTTTGATCTACAACAACATAGATATGCAAAAACTATCAGGTACTAAGTTCATGATAAATTAAAGTTCAATTAATCATAACTCTCACTTAGATAGACATCCCTCTAGTCATCTAAATGATCACGAGATCCATATCAACTAAACCATGTCCGATCATCATGTGAGATGGAGTAATTTTCAATGGTGAACATCTCTATGTTGATCATATCTACTATATGATTCACGTTCGACCTTTCGGTCTCAGTATTCCGAGGCCATATCTGCATATGCTAGGCTCGTCAAGTTTAACCCGAGTATTCTGCGCGTGCAAAACTGGCTTGCACCCGTTGTATGTGAACGTAGAGCTTATCACACCCGATCATCACGTGGTGTCTCAGCACGACGAACTGTAGCAATGGTGCATACTCAGGGAGAACACTTATACCTTGAAATTTAGTGAGGGATCATTGTTGGTGTCAAAATCGGCAGATCTCAGGTAGGGGGTCCCAAGTTGTGGATCTAGGATCGATGGGTAACAGGAGACAGGGGAGACGATGTTTACCCAGGTTCGGGCCCTCTTAATGGAGGTAATACCCTACTTCCTGCTTGATTGATCTTGATGAATATAAAGATTACAAGAGTTGATCTACCTCGAGATCATATGTTGTGGTCTAAACCCTAGAAGTATGATGAATAATGTCATAATGATCTAGCATATCTATCGACTAGCCCGGCCTCGGCTTATATAATGTACCAGAGGCCTAGGATAACAAGAGACCTAGTCGAATACGTCGGTGGAGAGGAGTCCTTGTCTTGATCACCAAGTCTTGTGGAATCTTCCTCGTGTATGCCTCGGCTGTCCGAACTGGCCCATGAGTAAACGGCCATGGGGGTCCTCGGCCCAATCCAACTGATGTGGTGAGTACACCCTAGTCCAGGACACCGTCAGTAGCCCCCTGAACCGGTCTTCAAGTTGGGGACGCTCCTCGGTTTTTTCGAACTATTCTTCGTCTTCGGTCGTTGGTCTTGAAAACTGGTTCAAAAAATCCTCCCATCTTCTATCTTGAGGATTGCCGAGCTAAATCTGAAGATCTCACACGTCGGGTATCCGAGGAGCCCTTTAAGTCTTTGGCCTTTATCAATGCCTTGTTATTTTTATGCCACACCTAGGGTTTGAAGTATTTTTCGTGCAGCAGTGTCCTCTTGCATCCGAGCTCCAACGCCGGACTGCATTCGAGGTATCTTCTTGAAGCCGAGAACCAACGCCGGACCGCTTTCGAGCTCCAACACCGGATTGTATCCGAGCTCCAACGCCAGACTGTATCCGAAGGGTCTTGTTACAACCGAGTTCCAATGTCGGACTGCATCCGAGCTCTAGCGTCGGGCCGTATCTGAGGTGTCATAGATTATCTTGGTACAAAAAGTTGAAGGAGTTTAGTCGAGTTTAATGCCGGAAATGCCCTCTATGGAGCCAGCCACTTGCATCCGAGTTGTACCCCGAAATGCTTTCGAGGTGGTTCAGCACCTCGGTCATGGGCTAATTGTTTGCAGATTTTATTTCCGATGCGTGTAAATTTGTTTGCTGTCAATATGTATAACCAATAGCCCTCAAGGTGTGTGTCGGTCTAAAACCCGAGATGCACGTGAAGGAAAACCTGAGACCGTTGATCCTAGTAGCCCCTGAGACTCAGGTCGATTCGCGAAATCGGCCTGGGGATCATCTCCTATCTCGACAGTATACGTAGGAATAGAAACGCAGTGTAATATATTAGAGGTAATAGTGATCGGCGGACGGGCCCCTGAGAGAGGGTCGTGAGAAGTCGCCGTGATATATCAGCTTGATGCCGGATAAGTCCCATATGGTACTTATTGTCGTCCGAAGACGCGCTTGTCCATAGTTCGGTTATGCCGAACACTGAACACTTTGAATTTTCTGCATTGAATAGGCAATGCAGTAGCCCCCGAACCACTGTTCGGGTGGCAACACCAGATCAGGGGATCGGTGTGCCTCTTTAATATTTATAAATAATGAGCACGAAGCTCAGTAGCCCCCGAGCCTTAATGTGGGCACGGGTGGCCGAATTAAGGATCGATATCCGTTTGACAGAAAAAATTTGTTGTGTTCAACACAAACTTCTCGGAAAGAGAATAAAGATCTCATAAAGGAGTTAGAGCTAACGAAAGCTGAGCTCGCCAAGATCGGCCTCAAGGGACTTAATAGATAGGAAATCAGTGCCAATAAGGAACTATGAGAGCGTTATGTCAGCTGCTCGATTGTATCAAGGAGACTGTGCCATTGACTCTATAAAAGATTGGCTGCGAAAAAATTGTTTTTTGCTCATAATTTATGTGTAATGATTCTATGTACCAAGTACTTTACATCATTAATGCTCGGATCCGCATCGTACAAAACTTTGTTGACCGACCATCGGCTTCAACCTCCTCGGCCAGTAGCTGGGGAGTGTTTGTCCTACTTTATAAAGCCTTTACAAGGGCAAAGGTTTACGACAAACAAGGCAATCCGGTCATATGGTTTTATAAACAAAGGTACGCGAAGAGATATGTTATATTACTTAATCGTAAGAAACATCTTCCAAAGAAAATAGTCCCGCTATCGATTCCTTTCTTTGGGTTCTCATGCTGATCATGATCATGAAACCTCACCTCCAATAAATTTGGGAGGAAAATATTGAGGATTTAGTTCGGGGAAAGTTCCCGAACTCTATGGTATTAATGAACCAATATTTTCACTTCCGTCGTTGCCGACCAATTATATCCTTTAAGATCGCTAGCTTTCGGCTTCACCCAGTCTGAGGTACTAACTCGGATGACCCGGTAGTAACAATCACAGAGGTGCTCCCTTTACTGCCTAGCCGAACAATCGGGAACGTAGGGGTAAGTATTGGAGCCAGGCAAACCAGCTTGGCCAAAATCTGAAGTAAAATTGATGCATATTTATGGCTTTATAACGATGATTATGGAAGGCAGCCCTCGTATATTAAATACAAACGCCGATGATATGTTTATTTTGACTCCGTTGCGACCGTTTATCATTTGAATGTGGCCCATCATCGGCTCCCGCCCCCTTGTAGATGCTACACAGGGTGTCTCCGCAATAACAAAACAACCCTTAGCCGACGTCTCGGTGCCCGGAGGCGGTTGTGTTAGCGGAAACAAGGCAATCAGATATGCAGGCTTTATAACTTTCACTTAGTCATAGGAGCTTAAAGTTGGGAGGCCGGTTACTAGCCCCCGGTTAGTGTTCGGCGACAGCCAATGTCAAGCCGTAAACACTTCGGCCAATGTGATGAAGGCTCCGTCATTTAACACGGGGTGACCTCTATCGATCTTATAGTTTAACACAGTCATCAGATCGCTGACCAGTTTACGCTTATTGTGACAGTCAGTTTTCGGCTTTCTCCACTGAGGCGTTTAACCATGTGAGCTGGAAGCACAATCGCAGTGGTTCTCCCTTTGCACACCTAGCCGAACAAAGCGGAACGTAGGAGGCTAGCACAGGAGCCGGGCAACCCAACTATTGACCGGAGACACAATTCGAAACTGATGCATATATAGCAATATCCGAGAATATTTTTGCCGAATCTCTAAAGGTGTTCGGCGTTGCACTACTAGACTTATGCTGGAAACACACAAATAGTTTAAAAGTGCCATAGGTTTGGAAAACCTATAAACTTCAGTAAAAACATTACACCCGAACTAAATCAAGTCATTTGGTTCCGATCCGAAAATTTGTCTTTTAAAAAAAATTGTGCTTCTGTCGTGCTTTAACATGACACATCTGATCTCAAGACTTCGAGTGGGTCAGCCTATGGCTTCAAGCTCCTTATCCCGAAGGCTTAGTGCTTCTCTGAGGCCAGTTTAGCAAACTAAACCCGGGCGGCTTTAGAGAGAAGCTAGGCTATCCGGCTATTGACCATACACTCGAGTCGAAAAAGGAGCGGTAGAAAAAGACTTTGCAACGACTAAGAAGAAAACACATTTACTATAAAACGGCTCATGTAAATTTTAAGAGCCCCCAATTAACATGGGTAAAGGGAGTTTCTTTTAACGAACACCGTATGTGAGAAGGGTCAAACCGAACACAAGTTAAAAATTTAAAACTTTGAGCATGAAAGCGACTTAGCTGGTTAATGTGTTCGGCATTGATGACGCGGTCCGAGCTTGATGCGGGACAAGGTTCCATCCCCCAAGCCGGTCCCGAGGTGGCGGAGCGAAGAGTTCGGCACTCCGAAGTGGTTACATAGCACGGCCAATGCAGGCCTGCAGAGTGACGCCGAAGTCCCCGGCGTGGTTTAATGAAGTGAGGACGAAGCCCCTAGTCCAGCCGAGGTGACGTGGTATGTCTGTACGCCGAGGTGACAAGAGTGCCCGACCTGGATCATTTA
Organism: Triticum aestivum; assembly: GCF_018294505.1. NCBI lineage: Eukaryota > Viridiplantae > Streptophyta > Magnoliopsida > Poales > Poaceae > Triticum > Triticum aestivum. Next base: position 20,283,121 of record NC_057802.1, read on the forward strand.
CCTATGCACAGAAAATAGTGCAAACTGGAGATAATAGTAATAATAATAATAAATAAAAAATTGTTGCATAATTAATAATTTATGCAAAGTGAGTAATAAAAAACATGGCTTGTGTGCCGAACACTCGATGGGGTAGAGCTCCCTCAGCGATGCTGAAGTCCCGAGGCAACCGAACATGTCGGGATGGCAATTCGACCAACAAGGTGATCACGTGAGCCGGTTTAGGCCGATTGGGACGACGACGTCGGCTTGCCGAAGTGACCGCGTGACGCAGTCGAAGTCGATTACCTACACATGTAAAATAGTGCAGTCCAACAATAATAATATAAATATATAAAAATCCTCGCGTAATTAATTTACGCAAAATAATTTATTTAAAGATATGTGGCCTGGCGCCGAAGTCAATGTCGATGCAGGGCGTCGACGTGATGCGGTAAAGGAGTGGCAAAACCTGAATTCATAGGCCAGTTCAAGTTCCGGATGTGGCGTCACCGAACTGTCTACGGAAACTGACCGAACCACCACGTGACCGTCGTTAATGCGGCCACCATTTGATAGACCTCTGTACAGATGATGGAACAAACCAGAGTAATAATTCCTTGGGAAAATAAACCCAAACAAGCAAAAATTACTAGGATTAATAGCACCTGGTTTATTTGTTGTAGCAATCCGAAGAAAGGTGACTCCCAAAATTGGGACTCAATCCGCACACCCATTGCCTGATGGGCGATAAAGCGACGGCATGGCGATGCTGGCAAAGGCTGGCTCGCCGAGGCAAAGCCCCCGGTCCAGCTAACGTGACGAAGCTGGTTGGCTGGTGATGCCGAAGTCACCGGAGTAGGTTTGATGAAGATATGGTGAAGCCCCCGGTCCAGCCGAGGTGACGGAGTAGGTCGGTAAGGAGAAGTTGCAGCTGCCATGTCAGCCGAGGTGTTGAAGCAGTTCGGCGTGATGGACATCGGCTTGAAGAAGCAACAGTGCGGCCACGCCGACGCAGGTCGTAACTTGTGATGCGATCAATGCCGGCTTGATGAAGTGACCATGCGGCGATGTCGGTGTGCCCGCTCCGTGTGATCCACGGGGTGGCGATGTTGGTGATGATTTATCCTTTGCGATTCCGAACTCTTGTTCGGCTCGCCGAGATGATCATCCGAAGAAGTTGAGCTCGGCTCAACAAAGCGACGACTTGTCTAGTGCAGGTCGGCAGCCGTGAAGCAATATTGCCGGACTGGTTTGACACCTGCGTGACGGTGAAGATTACCTCCGAAAAGGAGCAAAATTTGTGAGCATATGTTCGGAAACAAAACACAATACCCTAGAAAGAGATTCTTCCAAAAAGGTTGTCCAATGTCTCGTTCATGAAAAGAGATGAACTCAGGTCGGATTCGTATTCGCGCAGAAAACAGATCCGAAAAGTGATGCACTAATCGGAAGGTTCCCGGAGTTTGAACGGTCGGATCGAGCTGAAATTTTGAGAGGCGGTAGATATGGAAATTCCGCAGCAGATGAATGGTTGGATCTTCCAAATAACCTCCGAGCTGAGCTCTGGAGACCACGCTCTAAACTCATCCTGATTCCCATCCAGATTTGACAGGGCTCCGGTATATCGTAGATTCCTCCATCGAAACTCGACAAAATTTTGCATGGTTGTTGTGGACTTAACTCCGCACAATTCCACCGAAGCAATCATTAAAATGACACTCGAGGAGGCGGTGGCGGCGGATACAAGTTCGATGTCCAAAAAAACAGCACGGTCGCTCAAGGGCAATGTTGACGTTGAGCCCTCGGGCTCCATGAATGATTTCTCCATGATCTTGAGAGAGATCGGAGTTGATGTTGATGAAGTTCATCATCCGAACATGACGATCTGACGTGGAGTGCAGTCCTCGGTCGAGCCAAGGTGACCAGTCGAGCCGGTGACGAAGATGCCGACGTCGCAGTTAATCTGCATGCGAGCCATTGATCCTTTTGCCGGCCACACAGCGGAACTCTCAATGAAAGCACCATTGTCGGTGTCAAAACCGGCAGATCATGGGTAGGGGATCCCAAACTGTGGATCTAGGATCGATGGGTAACAGGAGACATGGGACACGATGTTTACCCAGGTTCGGGCCCTCTTAATGGAGGTAATACCCTACTTCCTGCTTGATTGATCTTGATGAATATAAAGATTACAAGAGTTGATCTACCTCGAGATCATATGTTGTGGTCTAAACCCTAGAAGTATGATGAATAATGTCATAATGATCTAGCATATCTATCGACTAGCGCGGCCTCGGCTTATATAATGTACCAGAGGCCCAGGATAACAAGAGTCGTAGTCGAATATGTCAGTGCAGAGGAGTCCTTGTCTTGATCACCAAGTCTTGTGGAATCTTGCTCGTGTATGCATCGGCTGTCCGAACTGGCCCATGAGGAAACGGCCATGGGGTCCTCGGCCCAATCCAACTGATCTGGAGACGATGTGGTGAGTACCGCCTAGTCAAGGACACCATCAATCATCTTATAATGCTACCGCCGTACTAAGCAAAATAAGATGTATAAAAGATAAGCATCACATGCAATCAAAATATGTGATATGATATGGCCATCATCATCTTGTGCCTTTGATCACCATCTCCAAAGCACCGTCATGATCTCCATCGTCACCGGCTTGACACCTTGATCTCAATCGTAGCATCATTGTCGTTGCGCCAACTATTGCTTCTACGACTATCGCTACCGCTTAGTGATAAAGTAAAGCAATTACATGGCGATTGCATTTCATACAATAAAGCGACAACCATAAGGCTGCTGCCAGTTGCCGATAACTTTTACAAAAACATGATCATCTCATACAATAACTTATATCACATCATGTCTTGACCATATCACATCACAACATGCCCTGCAAAAACAAGTTAGACGTCCTCTACTTTGTTGTTACAAGTTTTACGTGGCTGCTACGGGCTTCTAACAAGAACCGTTCTTACCTACACATCAAAACCACAACGAATTTTCGTCAAGTGTGCTATTTTAACCTTCAACAAGGACCAGTCGTAGTCAAACTCGATTCAACTAAAGTTGGAGAAACAACCACCCGCCAGCCACCTGTGTGCGAAGCACGTCGGTAGAACCAGTCTCATGAACGTGGTCATGTAATGTCCGTCCAGGTCCCTTCATCCAACAATACCGCCAAATCAAAGTAAGACATTGGTGGTAAGCAGTATGACTATTATCGCCCACTACTCTTTGTGTTCTACTCGTGCATATCATCTACGCATAGACCTGGCTCGGATGCCACTGTTGGGGAACGTAGCATGCAATTTCAAAAAAATTCCTACGATCACGCAAAGATCTATCTAGGAGATGCATAGCAACGAGAGGGTAAGAGTGTGTCCACGTACCCTCGTAGACCGAAAGCGGAAGCGTTAGTTTAACGCGGTTGATGTAGTCGAACGTCTTCACGATCCAACCGATCCAAGTACCGAACGTACGGCACATCTGTGTTCAGCACACGTTCAGCTCGATGACGTCCCTCGAACTCTTGATTCACTAGAGGTTCGAGGGAGAGTTCCGTCAGCACGACGGCATGGTGACGGTGTTGGTGATGTGATCCGCGCAGGGCTTCGCCTAAGCACTACGACACTATGACCGGAGGAGTAAACTGTGGAGGGGGGCACGCACACGGCTAAGAGAACAATTGATGTGCCTTTGGGGTGCCCCCCTGCCCCCGTATATAAAGTAGGGGAGGAGGAGGCCGGCGCCCATGAGGGGCGCGCCATGGGGGGAGAGTCCTACTTGGACTTCTAGTCCTAGTAGGATTCGCCGGCCTCCTTTCCTTTCTCCACCGAAAGGAAAAGGAAGGAGAGGGAGAGGAAGAGGGAAAGGGGGGCGCCGCCAAGGTAGTCAGAATCCCGACTCGACTGCCAGAATCCTACGACTTCACGACCCTACGGAAGCATGTCGATCCAAGTCCCACTATGAATCCGGATCAGGTAGAATCCATGTTGAGTCGCGATCCAAATCATAGAATCCTGTAGAAAATTGTAAAATCCCGATTATGCTATGGACTATATCGGATTCTACTAATTTATCTAAGCCATATGTTTAGTTGTAGCACAATCTATGCCATTATCCAGATCCCTTTTCACATGACTCATGACCCTTTATTCCCCTCCCAAGCCCAAATGCTCAGCTGTTGACACCTTTGATTGGCTCGCTGAAACCCTAGATCGAAATTGGGGATCAGGTAGAATCCATGCTGAGAAGGAGGATGCGTCAATATTGATCGGAGAAGGACAGCAAGACCCTTCGAGGTTCAACACTATAGGTCAGCTATACAAGTGATCGGCCATTCACATACTCTAATAAATCTCCTAAGTATATTTCGTATGTTGAATATTTAAATGTTTATATATTTCCCTCCCATATATGTTCCATAAATGTAAGCTAGCATTGATGTGTATGTTTTTTGCTCTATATTTAGTGTTAAACTCTATAGAACCCATATAAATTTCTGGCGTGGATAGAAAATATCTTATTTGAGTAAATCTAGTAGAATCCTCGATTCCATGACTCGATACTACGACTCGATTCTGTCTAAGGAAAATCGATCCGGCTCTGAATCCCGACTCTGACTACCTTGGGCGCCGCCCCCTCCCCCTAGTCCAATTTGGACTGCCATGGGGGGGGGGCGCGGCCACCCCTTGCGGCCCTCCTCTCTCTCCACTAAGGCCCATATTTCGCCCCGGGGGTTCCGGTAACCCCTCGGTACTCCCGCAAAATACCCGAATCACTCGGAACCATTCCGATGTCCCGCAAAATCGTCATTGAACGTTAAGCGTGCGGACCCTACGGGTTCGAGAACTATGTAGACATGACGGAGACACATCTCCGGTCAATAACCAATAGCGGAACCTGGATGCTCATATTGGCTCCTACATATTCTATGAAGATCTTTATTGGTCAAACCGCATAACAACATACGCCATTCCCTTTGACATCGGTATGTTACTTGCCCGAGATTCGATCGTCGGTATCATCATACCTTGTTCAATATCATTACCGGCATGACTCTTTACTCGTTCCATAATGCATCATCCCGCATATAACTCATTCGTCACATTGCTTGCAAGGCTTATTGTGATGTGCATTACCGAGAGGGCCCAGAGACACCTCTCCGATACACGGAGTGACAAATCCTAATCTTGATCTATGCCAACCCAACAAACACCTTCGGAGACACCTATAGAGCATCTTTGTAATCACCCAGTTACATTGTGACGTTTGATAGCACACAAGGTGTTCCTCCGGTATTCGGGAGTTGCATAAGCTCATAGTCAGAGCAATATGTATAAGTCATGAAGAAAGCAATAGCAATAAAACTAAACGGTCATAATGCTAAGCTAACGGATGGGTCTTGTCCATCACATCATTCTTTAATGATGTGATCCCGTTCATTAAATGACAACACATGTCTATGGTCAGGAAACATAACTATGTTTGATCAACGAGCTAGTCAAGTAGAGGCATACTAGGGACACTTTGTTTTGTCTATGTATTCACACATGTACTAAGTTTCCGGTTAATAGAATTCTAGCATGAATAATAAAAATTTATCATGATATAAGGAAATATAAATAAAAACATTATTATTGCCTCTAGGGCATATTTCCTTCAGTCTCCCACTTGCACTAGAGTCAATAATCTAGATTACATAGTAATGATTCTAACACCCATGGAGTCTTGGGATGATCTTGTTTTTCTCGTGGAAGAGGCTTAGTCAACGGGTCTGCAACATTTAGATCCGTATGTATTTCGCTCCCTCCTTGACTTGATCACGGATGGAGTTGAAGCGTCTCTTAATGTGTTTGGTTCTCTTGTGAAATCACTACACCACAACACTAATGCAAAGGCATGTAATCTGTCGGGAGAAAGCCGTTAAGAGGGCAAATAAACTGTCGGGAGAGTGTTTCTCCCGGCGGATAGAACCGCCACGAGAACAGCTGCCAGGGATTACTTGTCCCGGCAGATAAACTTTTCCCGACAGTTTCTCTGCCCCGACCCATTTATCTGCTGGCAGATCATTTTGTCCCGGCAGACTTGTCATAACATGTGATCTATAATTGTTGGCAGTTTAATGATACGTCTCCAACGTATCTATAATATTTGATTGTTCCATGCTATATTATATTCTGTTTTGGATGTTTAATGGGCTTTATTATACACTTTTATATTATTTTTGGGACTAACCTATTAACCGGAGGCCCAGCCCGAATTGCTGTTTTTTTGCCTATTTCAGTGTTTCGCAGAAAAGGAATATCAAACGGAGTCCAAATGGAATGAAACCTTCGGGAACGTGATTTTCGGAACAAACGTGATCCAGAGGACTTGGAGTCTACGTAAAGCAATCAACAAGGAAGGCACGAGGCAGGGGGCGCGCCTACCCCCCCCCCCCCCCCGGCGCGCCCTCCACCCTCGTGGGCCCCTCGTTGCTCCACCGACGTACTTCTTCCTCCTATATATACCCATATACCCTGGAAACATCAGAGACAGAGCCAAAACCCTATTTCCACCGCCTCAACCTTCTGTACCCGTGAGATCCCATCTTGGGGCCTTTTCCGGCACTCCACCGGAGGGGGCATTGATCACGGAGGGCTTCTACATCAACACCATGGCCTCTCCGATGATGTGTGAGTAGTTTACCTCAGACCTTCGGGTCCATAGTTATTAGCTAAATGGCTTCTTCTCTCTCTTTGGATCTTAATAAAAGTTCTCCTCCATCTTCTTGGAGATCTATTCGATGTAATCTTCTTTTGCGGTGTGTTTGTCGAGATCCGATGAATTGTGGGTTTATGATCAAGTTTATCTATGAACAACATTTGAATCTCCTCTGAATTCTTTTATGTGTGATTGATTATCTTTGCAACTCTCTTTGAATTATCAGTTTGGCTTGGCCTACTAGATTGATCTTTCTTGCAATGGGAGAAGTGCTTAGCTTTGGGTTCAATCTTGCGGTGTCCTTTCCCAGTGACAGCAGGGCCAGCAAGGCACGTATTGTATTGTTGCCATCGAGGATAAAAAGATGGGGTTTATATCATATTGCATGAGTTTATCCCTCTACATCATGTCATCTTACTTAAAGCATTACTCTGTTCTTATGAACTTAATACTCTAGATGCATGCTGGATAGCGGTCGATGTGTGGAGTAATAGTAGTAGATGCAGAATCATTTCAATCTACTTGTCACGGACGTGATGCCTATATACATGATCATACCTAGATATTCTCATAACTATGCTCAATTCTATCAATTCCTGGACAGTAATTCATTTACCCACCATAATACTTATGCTCTTGAGAGAAGCCACTAGTGGAATCTATGGCCCCCGGGTCTATTTTCCATCATATTAATCTTCCAACACTTAGTTATTTCTATTTCCGTTTATTTTACTTTGAATCTTTATTATAAAAATACCAAAAATATTATCTTATCATATCTATCAGATCTCACTCTCGTAAGTGACCGTGAAGGGATTGACAACCCCTTTATCGCGTTGGTTGCGAGGTTCTTATTTGTTTGTGTAGGTGCGTGGGACTCGAGCGTGATCTCCTACTGGATTGATACCTTAGTTCTCAAAAACCGAGGGAAATACTTACGCTACTTTACTGCATCACCCTTTCCTCTTCAAGGGAAAACCAACGTAGTGCTCAAGAGGTAGCAAGAAGGATTTCTGGCGCCGTTGCCGGGGAGATTCGCGCCAAGTCAAGTCAAGATTTGACTCCCAACAACAAGCCATTTTTGGTGCCGTTGCCGAGTTTGCACAAGTCAAGACATACCAAGTACCCATCACAAACTCTTATCCCTCGCATTACATTATTTGCCATTTCCCTCTCGTTTTCCTCTCCCCCACTTCACCCTTGCCGTTTTATTCGCCCTCTCTTTTCCGTTCGCCTCCTTCTTTCTTTTGCTCCTCGCACTTTCTGCCGTTATGTCTGAAATTGGGGAAATTATTGTTGATATGGACAATAATAATAACATGGAAAATTCTGATGCTCTTGCTGAAGAACCCCCTATCTTACATACAAAAAAATTCTGAATCAGTAGTGGTAATATTATTGGAAAAGGAGTTATCCAAGATTTCTTTACTTGTGCCGGTGCTTTGCCTTCTATGGGTAGTTCTATTATTCATAGAACTAGTAGTCTTGCGGACGCTATCGACATGCTTGTAGTTGAACTTGAAAGGCAATTTATGCACATGCATCCTTGCATACAAAGGATTTTCCTAGAATTTTCTAATATTGAGCATTCTTCTGTTAAGTGTGCCGCTACTATCTTCTTGGCTCATGAGTTCAGATTTATAATAAAAGTGGCCAAAGAAATCTTTGCGCACTATAGGGTGGACGCTGGCCGTCCTCCCATAGAGGCAATCCTCTTTGATCAAGAGGAAATAACGCGTTTTCAATCTCTAGACTATGTTGCTTTTAATGAAAACCTTAGAAAAAGGGTTCCTACCAATGTTCTAGTTGATAGAATTTCCGAACTTAATAATGATTTTGCTATTCAAAATAATGAGCTAGGATATTCTCTCGAGTATAGGCTCACGAAGTTCTGTCAGAATAATGCTTATAATGATGAATTGGTTGTCCAATACGAAGGGCCGAAGGAGGAACCTATACCTCCCAAAATTGATCTTGGGGACTTCAGTCCCATTAAATTTAGCCCTTTTGATTACTTTGCTTGCCTCAAAGAAAACTTGCTGCTGAACGTAGAGAATATGAAATGAGTTTTCGTGATCTATCCTATTATTATGGCAACAACTAGATCTATCCTTGCTTTTATGCCTAGCTAGGGGCGTTAAACGATAGCGCTTGTTGGGAGGCAACCCAATTTTATTTTTAGTTTTTTTTTTGCTTTTTGCTTCTCTTTAGGAATAAATATTTGATCTAGCCTCTGGTTAGATTTGTTTTTATGTTTTAATTAGTATTTGTGCCAAGTTAAACCTATAGGATCTTCTTGGATGATAGTTATTTGATCTTGCTGAAAATTCCAGAAACTTTCTGTTCACGAAAACAATTGTTAAAAATCACCAGAACGTGATAAAATACTGATTCCAATTGCAGTAGATCAATAAACAAATTGTCTAGGTCATCCTATTTTGGTAGATTCGTTTGAGTTCCAGAAGTTTGCGTTAGTTACAGATTACTACACACTGTTCTGTTTTTGACAGATTCTGTTTTTCGTGTGTTGTTTGCTTATTTTGATGAATCTATGGCTAGTAAAAGAGTTTATAAACCATAGTAAAGTTGGAATACAGTAGATTTAACACCAATATAAATAAAAAATGAGTTCAATACAGTACCTAGAAGTGGTGTTTTGTTTTCTTTCGCTAACGGAGCTCGCGAGATTTTCTGTTAAGTTTTGTGTTGTGAAGTTTTCAAGTTTTGGGTAAAAGATTTGATGGATTATGGAACAAGGAGTGGCAAGAGCCTAAGCTTGGGGATGCACATGGCACCCCAAGATAATCTAAGGACACCAAAAAGCCAAAGCTTGGGGATGCCCCGAAAGGCATCCCCTCTTTCGTCTTCGTCCATCGGTAACTTTACTTGGAGCTATATTTTTATTCACCACATGATATGTGTTTTGCTTGGAGCGTCTTGTATGATTTGAGTCTTTTATTTTTAGTTTGCCACAATCATGCTTGCTGTACACACCTTTTGAGAGAGACACACATGATTCGGAATTTATTAGAATACTCTATGTGCTTCACTTATATCTTTTGAGCTATATAGTTTTTGTTCTAGTGCTTCACTTATATCTTTTAGAGAACGGTGGTGGATTTGTTTTATAGAAACTATTGTTCTCTCATGCTTCATTTATATTATTTTGAGAGTCCTACAAAACAGCATGGTAATTTGCTTTAATTATGATAGGCATCAAAGATTAGTAAAAAGTAATTCTTATGAGTGTGTTGAATACTATGAGAAGTTTGATGCTTGATAATTGTTTTGAGATATGAAGATGGTGATATTAGAGTCATGCTAGTTGAGTAGTTGTGAATTTGAGAAATACTTGTGCTAAAGTTTGTGATTCCCGTAGCATGCACGTATGGTGAACCGTTATGTGATGAAGTCGGAGCATGATTTATTTATTGATTGTCTTCCTTATGAGTGGCGGTCGGGGACGAGCGATGGTCTTTTCCTACCAATCTATCCCCCTAGGAGCATGCGCGTAATACTTTGCTTTGATAACTTGTAGATTTTTGCAACAAGTATATGAGTTCTTTATGACTAATGTTGAGTCCATGGATTATACGCACTCTCTTCCTTCCACCATTGCTAGCCTCTCTAATACCACGCACTTTTCGCCGGTGTCATACACCCACCATATACCTTCCTCAAAACAGCCACCATACCTACCTATCATGGCATTTCCATAGCCATTCCGAGATATATTGCCATGCAACTTACCACCGTTCCGTTTACTATGACACGCTCCATCATTGTCATATTGCTTGCATGATCATGTAGTTGACATCGTATTTGTGGCAAAGCCACCGTTCATAATTCTTTCATACATGTCACTCTTGATTCATTGCATATCCCGGTACACCGCCGGAGGCATTCAAATAGAGTCATATTTCGTTCTAAGTATTGAGTTGTAATTCTTGAGTTGTAAAGTAAATAAAAGTGTGATGATCATCATTATTAGAGCATTGTCCCAAGTGAGGAAAGGATGATGGAGACTATGATTCCCCCACAAGTCGGGATGAGACTCCGGACGAAAAAAAAAGAGGCCATAAAAAAAGAGAAAAGGCCCAAAGAAAAAAAAAAATGAGAGAAAAAGAGAGAAGGGACAATGCTACTATCCTTTTTCCACACTTGTGCTTCAAAGTAGCACCATGATCTTCATGATAGAGAGTCTCCTATGATATCACTTTCATATACTAGTGGGAATTTTTCATTATAGAACTTGGCTTGTATATTCCAATGATGGGCTTCCTCAAAATGCCCTAGGTCTTCGTGAGCAAGCGAGTTGGATGCACACCCACTTAGTTTCTTTTGTTGAGCTTTCATATACTTATAGCTCTAGTGCATCCGTTGCATGGCAATCCCTACTCACTCACATTGATATCTATTGATGGGCATCTCCATAGCCCGTTGATACGCCTAGTTGATGTGAGACTATCTTCTCCTTTTTTGTCTTCTCCACAACCACCATTCTATTCCACATATAGTGCTATGTCCATGGCTCACGCTCATGTATTGCGTGAAGATTGAAAAAGTTTGAGAACACCAAAAGTATGAAACAATTGCTTGGCTTGTCATCGGGGTTGTGCATGATTAAATACTTTGTGTGATGAAGATAGAGCATAGCCAGACTATATGATTTTGTAGGGATAACTTTCTTTGGCCATGTTATTTTGAGAAGACATAATTGCTTAGTTAGTATGCTTGAAGTATTATTATTTTTATGTCAATATTAAACTTTTGTCTTGAATCTTTCGGATCTGAATATTCATACCACAAATAAGAGAATTACATTGAAAATTATGCTAAGTAGCATTCCACATCAAAAATTCTGTTTTTATCATTTACCTACTCGAGGACGAGCAGGAATTAAGCTTGGGGATGATTGATACGTCTCCAACGTATCTATAATTTTTTATTGTTCCATGCTATATTATATTCTGTTTTGGATGTTTAATGGGATTTATTATACACTTTTATATTATTTTTGGGACTAACCTATTAACCGGAGGCCCAGCCCGAATTGCTGTTTTTTTGCCTATTTCAGTGTTTCGCAGAAAAGGAATATCAAACGGAGTCCAAACGGAATGAAACCTTCGGGAACGTGATTTTCGGAACAAACGTGATCCGGAGGACTTGGAGTCTACGTAAAGCAATCAACGAGGAAGGCACGAGGCAGGGGGGCGCGCCTACCCCCCCCCCCCCAGGCGCGCCCTCCACCCTCGTGGGCCCCTCGTTGCTCCACCGACGTACTTCTTCCTCCTATATATACCCATATACCCTGGAAACATCAGAGACAGAGCCAAAACCGTATTTCCACCGCCACAACCTTCTGTACCCGTGAGATCCCATCTTGGGGCCTTTTCCGACGCTCCGCCGGAGGGGGCATTGATCACGGAGGGCTTGTACATCAACACCATAGTATCTCCGATGATGTGTGAGTAGTTTACCTCAGACCTTCGGGTCCATAGTTATTAAGTAGATGGCTTCTTCTCTCTCTTTGGATCTCAATACAAAGTTCTCCTCGATCTTCTTGGAGATCTATTCGATGTAATCTTTTTTGCGGTGTTTTTGTCGAGATCCGATGAATTGTGGGTTTATGATCAAGTTTATCTATGAACAATATTTGAATCTCCTCTGAATTCTTTTATGTATGATTGGTTATCTTTGCAAGTCTCTTCGAATTATCAGTTTGGTTTGGCCTACTAGATTGATCTTTCTTGCAATGGGAGAAGTGCTTACCTTTGGGTTCAATTTTGCGGTGTCATTTCCCAGTGACAGCAGGGGCAGCAAGGCACGTATTGTATTGTTGCGATCGAGCATAAAAAGATGGGGTTTATATCATATTGCATGAGTTTATCCCTCTACATCATGTCATCTTACTTAAAGCATTACTCTGTTCTTATGAACTTAATACTCTAGATGCATGCTGGATAGCGGTCGATGTGTGGAGTAACAGTAGTAGATGCAGAATCGTTTCGATGTACTTGTCACGGACGTGATACCTATATACATGATCATACCTAGATATTCTCATAACTATGCTCAATTCTATCAATTGCTCGACAGTAATTCGTTTACCCACCGTAATACTTATGCTCTTGAGAGAAGCCACTAGTGAAACCTATGGCCCCCGGGTCTATTTTTCATCATATTAATCTTCCAACACTTAGTTATTTCTATTGCCATTTATTTTACTTTGCATCTTTATTATGAAAATACCAAAAATATTATCTTATCATATCTATCAGATCTCACTCTCGTAAGTGACCGTGAAGGGATTGACAACCCCTTTATCGCATTGGTTGTGAGGTTCTTATTTGAGTGTGTAGGTGCGTGGGACTCAAGCGTGATCTCCTAATGGTTTGATACCTTAATTCTCAAAAACTGAGGGAAATACTTACGATACTTTACTGCATCACCCTTTCCTCTTCAAGGGAAAACCAACGCAGTGCTCAAGAGGTAGCATTTAACTACCAGCACAAACTAGTCTACCCAGCAGTTAATATGCCATCCTGTCGTTTTCACTAGCAAACTAGTATACATACCTCTAATTTCATATCCACACTGCATCAGGCAATCAGAACAAATCATAACTTATACATATAGTTTCAATCGAAGTTACACATAGGCCTCATTCAAAACCTTGAACTTTAGAAATATTTTTAGACTGAAAAAAATCAATACTTCAACATCCATACATGTGTTCAATAGCAACCAGCTACAACGGTAAACAAACTTTACATAAGACGATAAGATTTTGAGTCTTCATACTAAGGTACACATATGGTTTAAGCTCAACACATGGTTGCAACCATCCTGTGAAATTGTATTATTCAAAGATGGCCACATGTCTCCAGCAGAAGAGTCACGTGCTTGCAATGCTTTGAAGGTGTTACTGTAGAAAGAACCATTATATAGACATCCTAGTTGACTGCTACAACTACTATCATGTAGAAACATCTTCCAGTGAGGATGCCAACCTGCATCGATAAGATGGTACAACTGCTATGAGCTAATAACTTTGATAAATGAGCAATATTGTAGCACACAAAAGATGGACATAGGCTCAGACAGCAAATACATACTTTCATAATAATCATTTTGCAAACAACAAAGTAGCTTACAACTACATAAGGCAGCTGACATGTATTTCTACTGGCATGTTTTCAAACTCCCCATGTGTATCTGTACCGATCTTATTGCAGTTGAGTACGAATTCACAAATATTGATACTTTCCATTACAATTCAAGCTATGTATAAACATTACGAGAGATGTTTCCTTTCGCACAAACAACACAGGTTCATGTAGTGGCGTAGCGAGGAATCCGAACCAGGGTGGTCCAATGAACACAGATCATTTTTCTACAGGGAAGCGCCTGCAGACAAACGGTTGATGATTTGTAATACTAAAACTAACATGCTTCTAACCACATTCTTCATTAATGTTTCTCCCTTTATCCAAATCAAGTTGACCATGTGACCATAACCGGCACATTATTAATTTAAAAAAGTAAACACACAAATATATCTAAACTGGATCTGATTTGATGGATTTCCAATTAAATTTTGAACTTTTTAAGGATGCATCCTATGAATCTTGTTATATACTTTTCAGAATCCTATTAATAAACAGATATGAGCAGAAAGGAAAGAAGCACCTCTCGGTGATACACTCATTGCTTGTATGCTTTCATCTGATGGGGTATACATCAAGATTGATTATTCAAAATAAAGTATGCAACTCCTACAACTGACTGTAATGTAACAATAAGATGCAACTAAGGAGCAGAATTGTGTACTCGATGTACCTCTGAAGAGTACATAAGCCATAGTTCTCAAGCATCTTCTTTCTTAGCTATTAGATGAGAAAATAAAATTGTGTACGTTCAAGGGATCATAAACGACATACATCAAACAACATCGAAACCTTTCTTCCAGGACAAACTAAAGGCACGTCAGTATAGCATACAATCTACAAACTATAATTACCTGTATGGCGGGATGTTAAAAATGAACAGAACTACATACATATACAGGTGTTTCTATTTCATATGTTGCTTAGCTCGCATGGAAAAGTAAAGACTTTTTTATGTGAGGACATCTGATACGTGCAACAAAGTATATACTTTTGCATGTACCTAAGATGGTATTGCTCAAAGCGGAGGAAGACCCTCTGATATCATCTGTATATCATTACTTTGACACCTAGATGTTGCCCTTATTTTTCCTGAAAGAAATTTTACATATGAAATCAATATATGTAAGGAAAAACTGGAATAAGAACCAAACATCCACATGAAGGAAGCACTTGCTTATTTCTAGTTAGATCTGTACCCAAAAAGATCAAACATGTATTTATGTATAGCAAAGTAGAATAAGAAAACAACCGCAGGTGCAAGGAAGCACTTACAAATATCTTAGCTTACTCCTAGCTAGCTTTCTGCCCAAAAGAAAAAAAAATCATATCTATATCTGGAGCATACCTCAATTAATTGAATCCATCTTAGGCCAAAGCAGCGGCACGGACGCAGCCAACCTGCAGTGTCTACTGTATCCTGTAACAGACAAATCAAGCATTAAAAGCGAAGCAAATGCAAAAGGATATCCGGTACAAGAGAAAGCAAAAGGAACCCAAACACGGCCAAAACAACACAAGAACTATGTTGTTCGCTAGAACCTAAAAACAAACAGAAGACTTCCCTGCCCAAGCTAATTTCTACTTTGATGTTGCTATTACTAAAATGACCATATGTTTCTGGTCAGACAAGATACCAGGCAGCAATTATTAGTAACACATGCAGTACATAGTATAGGCTGAATGTTTGCAGCTGAAAATTGCACTTTGTAACAAATATTTACAAGTAAAACAAAGCGTCAACTGTTGCTAAAGCGGTCTGCACTGGCTGAGACTGACGGTTCCAGATACATTCATCCATCCGAGTGCTCTGCTATTTTCTTCAAAGCAGAGGAAGAAGATTTGGCATAAGTGCTCGACCATGTGGTGTCATTAATCATTGAAATTTTTAAATGGTATTACCTGTCGCTCTGAGACACCAACATCTATTGACTTGTGATTCTGGAAGGCACACACATAAGTAAATGTAAGCATAAGTTTCTGACAAGTATGTCAACTATTGATCATTCCTACGTCAACAGAAAAAAACAGAAAGAAATATAAGAGAACAGGAAGCACCAGGGACCATACCTCAGGCTCGAAGTACAAGAGGGGGAGACGGAGGAGCACGCACGACGTGACCTGGGGCGGAGGAGCACGCACCGGAGTAGGACGACCAGGAGGGGCCGGCGCCGCCAAAACCTATCCCGCTGCACGCCTCATCTCGACAGTTCAGGAGAGATGCAAGGAGACGCTGTTGCCCAGGAAGAAAGCATTGAGGGAGCGGCGACATTTGGGCGGCGCTAGGGATGTGGCGGAGGGTGGATGAGATCTGCGGAGGAGGGTACTTGACGGCGGCGGAGGAGGTTGCTCGGCCGCAGCATTGGTCCGGGAGGAAGGCTGGTGCGATGGGTGGTCGAGGGCTGCTGGGGTCGGGCGGCGGAGGGCGGTCGGCGGCGGCGGCTAGGGTCGGAGCAGGAGGCGATTTGGGCTAGATCTGGTCGGGACGGCGGCTAAGTTTCTTTCTTTTTTCTTTTTTCTATTTTTTTGCGGCTAAGTTTCGGCTCTCGCGTGCTTATCGTGGTAGCGCGCTGTTGGGCCCAATTATTTCGTTTTCGCGCCATGAACAGTTCACGGCAGATAATGGGCCCAGATTGAGTTCTGCCGGCAGATAAAGTGACTTAAATGGTGGATATCAACGCCGGCAGTAAATAATCCCCGGCAGTTTGTTTGCCTTTATATTGGTAATTCTCCCGGCAGTTAACTGCCCCCAATCAAGTGTGTTGTGATGTAGTGAATCTGGATTTCTTCGCTAAGGCTATTGCTTCAGTATTGTCATAACAGATTTTCATTGGACCCGATGCACTAGGTATTACACCTAGATCGGATATGAACTTCTTCATCCAGACTCCTTCATTTGCTGCTTCTGAAGCAGCTATGTATTCCGCTTCACACGTAGATCCCGCCACGACGCTCTGCTTGGAACTGCACCAACTGACAACTCCACCATTCAATATAAATACGTATCCGGTTTGTGACTTAGAGTCATCCGGATCAGTGTCAAAGCTTGCATCGACGTAACCATTTACGACAAGCTCTTTGTCATCTCCATAAACGAGAAACATATCCTTAGTCCTTTTCAGGTATTTCAGGATGTTCTTGACCGATGTCCAGTGATCCACTCCTGAATTACTTTGATACCTCCCTGCTAAACTTATAGCAAGGCACACATCAGGTCTGGTACACAGCATTGCATACATGATAGAACCTATGGCTGAGGCATAGGGAATGACTTTCATTTTCTCTCTATCTTCTCCAGTGGTCGGGCATTGAGTCTGACTCAACTTGACACCTTGTAACACAGGCAAGAACCCTTTCTTTGACTGATCTATTTTGAACTTCTTCAAAACTTTATCAAGGTATGTGCTTTGTGAAAGTCCAATTAAGCATCTTGATCTATCTCTATAGATCTTGATGCCCAATAGCAGCTTCGCCAAGGTCTTTCATTGAAAAATTCTTATTTAAGTATCCTTTTATGCTATCCAGAAATTCTGTATCATTTTCAATCAACAATATGTCATCGATATATAATATTAGAAATGCTACAGAGCTCCCACTCACTTTCTTGTAAATACAGACTTCTCCAAAAATCTTTATAAAACCATATGCTTTGATCACACTATCAAAGTGTATATTCCAACTCCGATAGGCTTGCACCAGTCCATAAATGGATCCTTGGAGCTTGCACACTTTGTTAGCACCTTTAGGATCGACAAAACCTTCTGGTTGCATCATATACAACTCTTCTTTAAGAAATCCATTAAGGAATGCAGTTTTGACATCTATTTGCCAAATTTCATAATCATAAAATGTGGCAATTGCTAAAAATGATTCGAACAGACTTAAACATCGCTACGGGTGAGAAGGTCTCATCGTAGTCAACTCCTTCAACTTGTCGAAAACCTTTCGCAACAAGTCGAGCTTTGTAGACAGTAACCTTACCGTTAGCGTCAGTCTTCTACTTGAAGATCCATTTATTCTCTATGACTTTCTCGATCATCGGGCAAGTCAACCAAAGTCCACACTTTGTTCTCATACATAGATCCCATCTCAGATTTAATGGCCTCAAGCCATTTCGTGGAATCTGAGCTCATCATCGCTTCCTCATAGTTCGTAGGTTCATCATGGTCTTGTAACATGACTTCCAAAACAGGATTATCGTACCACTCTGGTGCGGAACGTACTCTGGTGGACCTACGAGGTTCGGTAGCAACTTGATCCGAAGTTTCATGATCATCATCATTAACTTCCTCACTAATTGGTGTAGACATCACTGGAACTGATTTCTGTGATGAGGTACTTTCCAATTCGGGAGAAGGTACAATTACCTCATCAAGTTCTACTTTCCTCTCACTCACTTCTTTCGAGAGAAACTCCTACTCTAGAAAGGATCGACTCTTAGCAACGAAAATCTTGCCTTCGGATCAATGATAGAAGGTGTACTTAACAGTCTCCTTTGGGTATCCTATGAAGACGCATTTCTCCGATTTAAGTCCGAGCTTATCAGGTTGAAGCTTTTTCACATAAGCATCGGAGCCCCAAACTTTAAGAAGCGACAGCTTAATTAGGTTTCCTGCCAAACCACATATCATATGGTGTCGTCTCAACGGATTTATATGGTGCCCTATTTAACGTGAATGCAGCCGTATCTGAAGCATAACCCCAAAATGATAGTGGTAAATCGGTAAGAGACATCATAGATCACACCATATCTAATAAAGTACGGTTACGATGTTCGGACACATCATTACGCTGTGGTGTTCTAGGTGGCGTGAGTTGCGAAACTATTCCACATTGTTTCAAATGAAGGCCAAACTCATAACTCAAATATTCACCTCCACGATGATATTGTAGAAACTTTATTTTCTTGTTACGATGATTTTCCACTTCACTCTGAAATTCTTTGAACTTTTCAAATGTTTCAGACTTATGTTTCATCAAGTAGATATACCCATATCTGCTCAAATCATCTGTGAAGGTCAGAAAATAACGATACCCACCACGAGCCTCAACACTCATCGGACCACATACATCAGTATGTATTATTTCCAATAAGTCAGTTGCTCGCTCCATTGTTCCGGAGAACGGAGTCTTAGTCATCTTGCCCATGAGGCATGGTTCGCAAGCATCAAGTGATTCATAATCAAGTGATTCCAAAAGCGGAACCTGGATGCTCATATGGGCTCCTACATATTCTATGAAGATCTTTATCGGTCAAACCACATAACAACATACGTCATTCCCTTTGTCATCGGTATGCTACTTGCCCGAGATTTGATCGTCTTTATCATCATACCTAGTTCAATCCCATTACCGGCAAGTCTCTTTACTCGTTCTATAATGCATCATCCCGCGACTAACTCATTAGTCACATTACTTGCAAGGATTATACTGATGTGCATTACCGAGAGGGCCCAGAGATCCCTCTCCGACACATTGAGTGACAAATCCTAATCTTGATCTATCCCAACCCAACAAACACCTTCGGAGACACTTGTAGAGCATCTTTATAATCACCTAGTTACGTTGTGACGTTTGATAGCACACAAGGTGTTCCTCCGGTATTCGGGAGTTGCATAATCTCATAGTCAGAGGAATATCAATAAGTCATGAAGAAAGCAATAGCAATAAAACTATACGATCATAATGCTAAGCTAACAGATGGGTCTTGTCCATCACATCATTCTCTAATGATGTGATCCCGTTCGTTAAATGAAAACACATGTCTATGGTCAGGAAACATAAACATCTTTGATCAACGAGCTAGTCAAGTAGAGGCATGTTGGGGAACGTAGTAATTTCAAAATTTTCCTACGCACACGCAAGATCCATCTAGGTGATGCATAGCAACGAGAGGGGAGAGTGTTGTCCACGTACCCTCCTAGACCGAAAGCGGAAGCGTTATGACAACACGGTTGATGTAGTCGTACGTCTTCACGATCCGACCGATCCTAGTACCGAAAGTACGGCACCTCCGCGATCTGCACAGGTTCTGCTCGGTGACGTCCCACGAACTCTCGATCCAGCTGAGTGTCGAGGGAGAGCTTCGTCAGCACGACAACGTGATGACGGTGATGATGAAGTTACCGATGCAGGGCTTCGCTTAAGCACTACAACGATATGACCAAGGTGGAATCTGTGGAGGGGGGCACCGCACACGGCTAAGACAACTGTCAACTTGTGTGTCTATGGGGTGCCCCCTCCCCCGTATATAAAGGAGTGGAGGAGGGGGAGGGCCGGGCCTCTATGGCGCGCCCAAGGGGAGTCCTACTCCCACCGGGAGTAGGATCCCCCCTTCCCTAGTTGGATTAGGAGAGGAAGGAAGGGGGAGAGAGGGGGAAGGAAAGGGGGGGCGGCCGCCCACCCAATTCGGATTGGGCTTTGGGGCGCGCCCCCTCCTAGGCTCCCTTCTCCTTTCTCCCACTATGGCCCAATAAGGCCCATATACTTCCCGGGGGTTCCGGTAACCTCCCGGTACTCCGGTAAATGCACGAACTCACCCGAAACCATTCCGATGTCCAGACATAGTCATCCAATATATCTATCTTTATGTCTCAACCATTTCGAGACTCCTCGTCATGTCCGTGATCATATCTAGGACTTCGAACAACCTTCGGTACATCAAAACACATAAACTCATAATACCGATCGTCACCGAACGTTAAGCGTGCGGACCCTACGGGTTCGAGAACTATGTAGACATGACCGAGACTCATCTCCGGTCAATAACCAATAGCGGAACCTGGATGCTCATATTGGTTCCTACATATTCTATGAAGATCTTTATCAGTCAAACCGCATAACAACATATGTTGTTCCCTTTGTCATCGATATGTTACTTGCCCGAGATTCGATCGTTGGTATCTCAATACCTAGTTCAATCTCGTTACCGGAAAGTCTCTTTACTCGTTTCGTAATGCATCATCCCGCAACTAACTCATTAATCACATTGCTTGCAAGGCTTATAGTGATGTGCATTACTGAGAGGGCCTAGAGATACCTCTCCGAAACACGGAGTGACAAATCCTAATCTCGATCTATGCCAACCCAACAAGCACCATCGGAGACACCTGTAGAGCATCTTTATAATCACCTAGTTACGTTGTGACGTTTGATAGGACACTAAGTGTTCCTCTGGTATTCGGGAGTTGCATAATCTCATAGTCATAGGAACATGTATAAGTCATGAAGAAAGCAATAGCAACAAACTAAACAAGCCAGTGCTAAGCTAACGGAATGGGTCAAGTCAATCACATCATTCTCTAATGATGAGATCCCGTTAATCAAATGACAGCTCATGTCTATGCCTAGGAAACTTAACCATCTTTGATTCAACGAGCTAGTCAAGTAGAGGCATACTAGCGACACTCTGTTTGTCTATGTACTCATACATGTACTAAGTTTTCGGTTAGTACAATTCTAGCATGAATAATAAACATTTATCATGATATAAGGAAATATAAATAACAACTTTATTATTGCCTCTAGGGCATATTTCCTTCAGTCTCCCACCTGCACTAGAGTCAATAATCTAGATTACACAGTAATGATTCTAACACTCATGGAGTCTTGGTGCTGAACATGTTTTGCTCATGAGAGAGGCTTAGTCAACGGGTCTATAACATTCAGATTCGTATGTATCTTGCAAATCTCTATGTCTCCCTCCTTGACTTGATCGCAGATGGAATTGAAGCGTCTCTTGATGTGCTTGGTTCTCTTGTGAAATCTGGATTCCTTTGCCAATGCAATTGCACCAGTATTGTCACAAAAGATTTTCATTGGACCCGATGCACTAGGTATGACACTTAGATCGGATATGAACTCCTTCATCCAGACTCCTTCATTTGCTACTTCCGAAGTAGCTATGTACTCCGCTTCACACGTAGATCCTGCCACGACGCTTTGCTTAGAACAACACCAACTGACAGCTCCACCGTTCAATATAAATACGTATCCGGTTTGTGACTTAGAGTCATCCGGATCAGTGTCAAAGCTTGCATTGACGTAACCATTTACGACGAGCTCTTTGTCACCTCCATAAACAAGAAACATATCCTTAGTCCTTTTCAGGTACTTCAGGATGTTCTTGACCGCTGTCCAGTGATCCACTCCTGGATTACTTTGGTACCTCCCTGCTAAACTAATAGCAAGGCACACATGAGGTATGGTACACAACATTGCATACATGATAGAACCTATATATGGCTGAAGCATAGGGAATGACTTTCATTTTCTCTCTATCTTCTGCAGTAGTCGGGCATTGAGTCTGACTCAACTTCACACCTTGTAACACAGGCAAGAACCCTTTCTTTGCTTGAACCATTTTGAACTTCTTCAAAACTTTATCAAGGTATGTGCTTTGTGAAAGTCCAATTAAGCGTCGTGATCTATCTCTATAAATCTTGATGCCCAATATATAAGCAACTTCACCGAGGTCTTTCATTGAAAAACTCTTGTTCAAGTATCCTTTTATGCTATCCAGAAATTCTATATCATTTCAAATCAACAACATGTCATCCACATATAATATTAGAAATGCTACAGAGCTCCCACTCACTTTCTTGTAAATACAATCTTCTCCAAAAGTCTGTATAAAACCATATGCTTTGATCACACTATCAAAACGTTTATTCCAACTCCGAGATGCTTGCACCAGTCCATAAATGGATCGCTGGAGCTTACACACTTTGTTAGCATCCTTTGGATTGATACAACCTTCGGGTTGCATCATATACAACTCTTCTTCCAGAAATCCACTCAGGAATGCAGTCTTTACATCCATTTGCGAAATTTCATAATCATAAAATGCAGCAATTGTTAACATGATTCGGACGGACTGAAGCATCGCTACGGGTGAGAAGGTCTCATCGTAGTCAACTCCTTAAACTTGTCAAAAACCTTTCGCAACAAGTCGAGATTTGTAGACAGTAACATTGCCGTCGGTGTCAGTCTTCTTCTTGAAGATCCATTTATTCTCTATGGCTTGCCGATCATCGGGCAAGTCAACCAAAGTCCACACTTTGTTCTCATACATGGATCCCATCTCAGATTTCATGGCCTCAAGCCATTTCGTGGAGTATGGGCTCATCGTCGCTTTCCTCATAGTTCGTAGGTTCGTCATGGTCAAGTAACATGACCTCCAGGACCGGATTACCGTACCACTCTAGTGCGGATCTTACTCTGGTTGACCTACGAGGTTCATTAGTAACTTGATCTGAAGTTACATGATCATCATCATTAGCTTCCTCACTAATTGGTGTAGTAGTCACAAGAACTGATTTCTGTGATGAACTATTTTCCAATAAGGGAGCAGGTACAGTTACTTCATCAAGTTCTACTTTCCTCCCACTCACTTCTTTCGAGAGAAACTCCTTCTCTAGAAAGGATTCATTCTTAGCAACGAATGTCTTGCCTTCGGATCTATGATAGAAGGTGTACCCAACAGTCTCCTTTGGGTATCCTATGAAGACACATTTCTCCGATTTGGGTTCGAGCTTATCAGGTTGAAGCTTTTTCACATAAGTATCGCAGCCCCAAACTTTGAGAAACGACAACTTGGGTTTCTTGCCAAACGACAGTTCATAAGGTGTCGTCTCAACGGATTTAGATGGTGCCCTATTAATGTGAATGCAGCCGTCTCTAAAGCATAACCCCAAAACGATAGTGGTAAATCAGTAAGAGACATCATAGATCGCACCATATCTAATAAAGTGCGGTTACAACGTATGGATACACCATTACGCTGTGGTGTTCTAGGTGGCGTGAGTTGCGAAACAATTCCGCATTGTTCCAAATGAAGACCAAACTCGTAACTCAAATATTCTCCTCCACAGTCAGATCGTAGAAACTTTATTTTCTTGTTACGATGATTTTCCACTTCACTCTGAAATTCTTTGAACTTTTCAAATGTTTCAGACTTATGTTTCATTAAGTAGACATAGCCATATCTGCTCAAATCATCTGTGAAGGTCAGAAAATAACGATACCCGCCGCGAGCCTCAATATTCGTCGGACCACATACATCAGTATGTATGATTTTCAACAAATCTGTTGCTCGCTCCATTGTTCCGGAGAATGGAGTTTTAGTCATCTTGCCCATGAGGCATGGTTTGCAAGTACCAAGTGATTCATAATCAAGTGATTCCAAAAGTCAATCAGAATGGAGTTTCTTCATGCGCTTTACACCAATATGACCCAAACGGCAGTGCCACAAATAAGTTGCACTATCATTACCAACTCTGCATCTTTTGGCTTCAATATTATGAATATGTGTATCACTACTATCGAGATTCAACAAAAATAGACCACTCTTCAAGGGTGCATGACCATAAAAGATATTACTCATATAAATAGAACAACCATTATGCTCGGATTTAAATGAATAACCATCTCGCATCAAACAAGATCCAGATATAATGTTCATGCTTAACGCTGGCACCAAATAACAATTATTCAGGTCTAAAACTAATCCCGAAGGCAGACGTAGAGGTAGCGTGCCGACGGCGATCACATCGACTTTGGAACCATTTCCAACGCGCATCGTCACCTCATCCTTAGCCAATCTTCGCTTAATCCGTAGTCCCTGTTTCGAGTTGCAAATATTAGCAACTGAACCAGTATCAAATATCCAGTTACTACTGCGAGTATTAGTAAGGTACACATCAATAACATGTATATCACATATACCTTTGTTCAACTTGTCATCCTTCTTATCCGCCAAATACTTGGGGCAGTTCCGCTTCCAGTGACCAGTCCCTTTGCAGTAGAAGCACTCACTCTCAGGCTTAGGTCCAGACTTGGGCTTCTTCACTTGAGCAACAACTTGCTTGCTGTTCTTCTTGAAGTTCCCCTTCTTCCCTTTACCCTTTTTCTTGAAACTGGTGGTCTTGTTGACCATCAACACTTGATGCTCCTTCTTGATTTCTACCTCCGCAGCCTTTAGCCTTGCGAATAGCTCGGGAATCGTCTTATCCATCCCTTGCATGTTATAGTTCATCACGAAGCTTTTGTAGCTTGGCGGCAGTGATTGAAGAACTCTGTCAATGACACTATCAACCGGAAGATTAACTCCCAGCCGAGTCAAGTGATTTACCCAGACATTTTGAGTATATGCTCACTGACAGAACTATTCTCCTCCATTTTGCAGCTATATAACTTATTGGAGACTTCATATCTCTCAATCCGGGCATTTGCTTGAAATATTAACTTCAACTCCTGGAACATCTCATATGCTCCATGACGTTCAAAACATCGTTGAAGTCCCGGTTCTAAGCCGTAAAGCATGGCACACTGAACTATCGAGTAGTCATCAGCTTTGATGTTCTAGGCGAGTAAATAGCATAAAACTACTAGTTTACAGGCTAGGGTTCCAAAAAACTACCACTTTTTAATTTTTCTCAGAAAGCTACCGAACGTGCGGTCCGCTGTTTGAAAAAACCCAAACCCGCAGTGACTAGCGATTTAACCCGTTTCCTGACGGACCAGGCCCATCTGTCAGCCCACGTGGCCACGCGCGCTCACGGCGCGGCCGTTAACGGCCGTTAGCCGACCGGCCCGGTCGGAACTGGGTAAATAACCGCTCGGTCGGTCGGGCGCACCCGCTCGCACACTCTCTCGTGCTCGCTCGCTCACTCCCCTGCTCTCACTCCCCTGCTCCAGTACGAGCTCGCCACCGCTCGCCGTCTTCGAGGCCGGTGGCCGTCGACCTCCTTGCCACAATGCCTTCCTGGAACGACGAGGAAACCAGCTCGGAGGAGGAGTGCGAGGTTGTCAGCATGGACATGGGACTTATGGTAAGTTCTTTGCCACCTAGGGTTAGGGTTAGGGTTAGGTGCTAGTAGCCCTAGGCTACAGCCATGGATGTTGCTGAGTGTAGTGTTGTTGTTGTGTGTGTGATACTGTTCTTGATTAGTGAGGGTGGGGTTTGATTGTAGGATTGAGGTAACCTAGGGTTCATCTCTGTACAGTGTTAGGGTTCATGCTGATTTGGAGATTTTTTAGTGATCAGGTTTAAAGAACAGTGCTTGTTGATTCTGGTATTGAGTGGAGATTGAAACCAGTGTTTGTTGGTTATTATGGTTGCAGGAGGAACCAGACACCACTGTGGAGCCCCTTTTCTGTGGCCAACTTGAGCTTGCTCATCCCAAGTGCATTCTGCACCAACTGAGGCCTATTAAGCGTGTTGCTTTTGAAGGGCCTGTAACAGGAAGGCGTTTCTATGGCTGCCCAGTCCAGGTTAGATGCCCATTAAGTTTTCTGTTATGGATGTTCAGTGATGTTTGATATGATGCAGCATTTTGTTTGATATGACAGTCACATATGTATTTTTGTCACTTTGGTAACTTAATCATGGCATTGTAATAACTTATCATATCTCATTTATGTTATTCATAGTTAGAAAATCTCAAGTTTATCAAGTAGGTTGTAGAGTGGGGCCATAGTCTTATCACATTTACAAATGCAGGAAAATGGTGTGAATTGTGGTGTTGTAGAGTGGGTTGATGGGCCTTGGCCAACTGTTCTTCAGAGATGTTTGTGCAAACTATGGGAGATGTTCCATGAGCAGAACTTTGGAAGGGTACAGGACAAGGAGAAGTTTGAGAAGGAGTTGGCCAGGCTTAAGAGTGAACATGAAAGGGAGTTGGCCAAGCTTAGGACTGAAATGACAAGCTTTGCATTGAGTACACCAAGCTTGTTGATGATGTATCCAAGATGTTTGATTGGCAGGATGGTAGGGTGGACAAGAAGGTGTACCAGAAACAAGTGGAGGAGGAAGAACTTGAGAAGAAGAAGAAGGAGCTAGAGGAGAAAGCTATGTTGGAGGTGCAGATGGAAAAGCTCAAACTTGCAAAAGAGCAGAGGTGCATTTTGCAGAGCCAAGCTGATATCATCAAGAACACCAGGAAGGCTATGAAGGCTGTTGAAGTTGACAGAGATGTTCTTAAGAAGGAGAAGGCAAAGCTTGAGCTTGTTGTTGCTGAGCTGCTGAAAGAAGGGTAAGGCAGCAAGGAGAAGTTAGAGCAAATCAAGGCCATCCTTGAGTCTTGAACTTGTTGTGATATGTTGGTGAAGTAAGTACATCCAAAGGCCTTTATATAAGGATGTGGCCTGGCATGACTGCAAG
The DNA here is from genome assembly GCF_018294505.1 of Triticum aestivum. Taxonomy (NCBI): domain Eukaryota; kingdom Viridiplantae; phylum Streptophyta; class Magnoliopsida; order Poales; family Poaceae; genus Triticum; species Triticum aestivum. The sequence continues at coordinate 20,310,154 of NC_057802.1, forward strand.
TGATTATGGGTGTACATTTTGGGGGAATGTGAAGTTTAACCTAGTGCAAGAACCTTATTTCCTATGTTGTTAAGTTGTAATGGATCACCTATGGTATTAAGTGTTGTAATGGATCTCCTATGCTATTAAGTAGTGGAAATGGATCTCTTATGCTACTAAGTTGTGGAAATGTAGAATGTATTAGTGTTCAACTTGATCTTATATCTTTTATATGTTATTTGTTAGCCTACTAATATTATTTCTGTGGGTAATTGGGCTTAGTGGCCCACTAGTCTTTGACCAAATGCAACCCTAGGCCTACTAAACCCAACCCCATCCATCTGTCAATATAAACCCCTCCCCACCCCCACCCTTTCCCAGTTACTCCACCAGCCGCCACCCAAAAGAAAACCACAGATGGATCCTGACATGGGAGATGTCACAGAGGAAGAGGGGGAGGCTGTGGAGGTTAGGACAGCAGCAGCAGCACAGAGGAGGAGGAGGAGGCGCAGGCAGAGGGCACTAGAGGCGGCCCAGGATGAGCAGCAAGAGGAGTTCAACCGCCGACTCTCCGACAAGGTACTGGAGAAGTGCAATGATGAAGAACTAGAGCTGGTTTTCACTGGCGGCAGGGGAAGGTCATTCATGGAGATCATTAGGTGGGCAAGGATGAGGGCAGTCATGGCTCCTCATCCAGCAACTAGGGCCAAGTGGGTCCGTTTCTTTGAGCGCTATGACTGATATGTCAATCTCATCTCATCCATCTATATACCTATCTATCTATCTTGCTATCTATCTTTCTAGCTATCTGTAAGTCAATTTGAGAGAGAGTTTTGGTAGTATTTGTGAGATTTGGATGTAATCTATGAGACTATCTTTCTATCTATGTAACATTTGGATGTTTCTGAATAAATGTATGCATTTGGTCAGTTATGTATATCTCAGTATCTTATAATGCACTTGGTCAGCAGCACCATCAATTTATCAAGTGTTGAATCCACATATAGATAAAAGTTGCAGATGAATTGAAGTTGCAGACAAGTGCAGAATCCACATAAAGTACCATATTACAAACCAAATCAAACAGTGCAGTATCAAGTACTTAGTGAGGCAGTGTTATGACAAACCAAATCAAACAGTGCACTTGCATACATAACCTAGGATAACAGAGGAGTTCAACCACTTCAGCTAGTTACCACTTGCATAAAAGTAATCTTTCAGCCTCCCAGATGGCTTCCTGACCCTCTTTGACCCATCCTGCACAACACTTGTAGCAGATTGTCTAGGAGCAATGAAAGATCCATTGCCAGCTCTATTGGCAGCAGCTGACCTGGTGTTCTTTGCTGGAGAAGACCTTGATGACCTTGTGTTCTTTGCTGGAGAAGACCTTGATCCATTGCCAGAAATAGTTGTGTTCTTCTTCTTGGGAGGTGGTACTAGTGTTGAAGAAGAGGTGTTGGGCCTGCTCTTCTTGAGAGGTGGTGGTACTGCTGTTGTAGCTGGAGCTGCCCTTTTCCTTGACCTAGAAGCTGTCTGTGTTGACACATTGTTATTGGAGGAGGAGTTGGTGCAGGTGCAGAGGCAGCAGGTACCCTTGGTGGCCTTTGTGCAGTTGCAGCCATTGAAGAACCAGCCTCAGAGTAGTTTGCTCTATTTTCCTACACAACAATATTAGTTAGAACTATTTTCCTACAAATGAAATGAATGTAACAATGCAATGAATGTAACAATGGAATGAATGGACATACCTGGTGCTTGTTCAGCCTCATCTGGAACTTAGGTTTCAAAGGGACACCACAATTGTTGATCCTGTGCCCTTGCTTCTTGCAGTTGCTGCATGTCACTGTACCAATCCTAGAAGTATCCTTTTTAGCTGGCACCTCAAACAGGCCTTTCCTCCTGGCAGTTTGTTTTTTACCTTTCTTTTCTCTAAAAACAGGGGGAGAAATATCATCACCAGGTGTATGAGGCCAATGGTCAGGACCTGGCACAGGGAATATTATGTGCTTATATGTTTCACAATACATGGGTTTCTTGAAGAAAGCAGAAACATAGTCTTCAGGGTGTATCTTCACTTTCTGCATTGCAGCAATGGCATGACTACAGGGGACAGCTGTCATGTCCCACCTCCTACAGTCACAGGTCTCATTGTTCAAATTAACACAATATGTGTTTTCAGAGCTACTAGTGACCTGCCATATGCCTGGCCCTGCCATGTATGCTTCACAATATTTAGCCCACTTCTTCCCCTCTTCTAAAATCTCTGAATAAGTAGGTGTGATTTCCCATCTGCATGTCTCTGTCTTCTCTCTGATCTTCTGAAACTTAATCATCAGCTTTGTTCTTATGCCCTCTAACATAGTCCTGATTGGTTTGTTCCTAACATCCAATATCATTCTATTGAAAACCTCACTAAGGTTGTTTACTAACAGGTCTGTTTTGCACACAGTGTCCATTTTATACCTAGCCCATGTATGCTCTGGTATCTGTGACAACCACTGCCAAGCTTCTAAACTTTCTTTTTTCAAATTCTCCATGCCTAAATCATGTCCATGTTTGGTAAAGGAATAGGCAGCCTGATCTAAATGTTTCTTAAGTTCCTCTCCTCTGAAACCAGCAGATTGAAAATTGGCATAAATATGTCTAAGACAAAACCTTTGTGGAGAGTCAGGGAATACATCATCTATTGCATTCAACAATCCCTGTTCAATGTAGTGTAATCTTAAGTGTTACTACTGAATAACATTTTACTCATGGCAAATGTAAAGGCAAATGTAAAGACTAGGTTCAGAAAAATACCTTCTGCCTGTCAGACATAATTGTGTATTTGCCAAACTTATTGCCAGTTCCAATGACTGTTCTCAACTGTGTGAGAAACCATGTCCAACTGTCTGTCTCTTCCTTATCAACAACACCAAAAGCTATTGGGAAGATGTTATTGTTGCCATCCCTCCCTGTAGCTGCCAATATCTGCTGACCAGTGCTTAGCTTGATGAAGCAACCATCCAGACCTGCTAACATGATAACATGAGTGCCTAAGTACATCAATGTTTAAAAATCATATAAATTTCTGAATACTTACCTATAAATGGCCTGCATCCATTCAGAAAACCCTCCTTGCATGCAAACAAGCAGTAAAACATATAGTGAAACCTTGGGGTAGGAGCTGGGTTAAGTGGGTCCTCATGTGTTGTTACTATGCACCTACTGCCAGGGTTAGTATCTAGCACACACTGCAGGTAGTCCCTTATTCTGTGATACTGGAGTTTGTGATCTCCTTGCACAACCTCAACTGCTTGCTTCCTTGCCCTATATGCCAAGCTTTTAGGCACATGCACACCAAACTTCTTCTTTGTGTATGACATAATTGTGTCAACACCAGCTCCAGGGTTGGATCTGACTGTATCCTCACAAACCTTAGCAACCCAACTGACTGTCACCTTTGTGTTCTCTCCACTTGCTCCACAAGTGTGATCCAGGTTCATCTTCTTGATACTGAAAGTTGCCTCATGAGCTATCTTGGAGGCAACTATGTAAAACTCACAACCATGTTTTCTCTCAGAGCACCAAGCAATAACCCTAGTTGGTTCATTTCTGTGATACTCAAAATTCCTAAGAGTCCTCACATGAAAATTTCTAAGTGCTTCTCTGAACTCAACTACATTTTCAAAGCACAAATGCATTGAAAACTGCTCATGTGCATCAGGCCTTTTTGGATCATACCATCTCCTCTCCTTCTTCTGCTTCTTCCTACTCTTTCTTCCAGATGGCAGCCTTGGTGCATCCTCTTCATCACTTATGCCAAAATCACCTGGAAAACAGTACTCATCAGCTTCAGGGACATAATCTTCAAACTTGTTGTGCTCAGGCTCACTGTGAGACTTGCTAGTTGGGCCAGGTTTTCTAACTGGCTTAAGCTTTTTGGCTGCTTTTGTAGTTACAGTAGCAGGATCCACTACTTCTTCATCTTCAGAAACTATTGGTTCTTCCTCCCAAAACTCAGAAGGTTCTGAGTTAGCTGCACAATAGTGCTCTGCAGTATCAGTGCCAGCCTCATCTTCACCCCTACACCAAGCTTTGTAAGAAATTTTCTCCCCTCTGTAATCACCCCTAAAGAACTCAAAATCTGAAGATGATTTGTCATCTTCAACTTCATCTTCTTCCTCTGGTACTTCTTCTTCTTCTTCATCTGCTTCTTCTTCTACATCTTCTTCTTCCACAACTGTTTCCCCTTGTTCAAATTGCTGCTTTGCTGTGTGTTCATGTAGGGCTCATCATGGGTTAAAGATGGCAAGCTAGCATTAGAGGCAGGGTACAGAACACCTTCTTGTGAAACTCTGTAAACAACAGGTTCACTAACATGATCAATGGGGATCTGTTCCTCATCAGCTGGGCTTGGATCAGTAGCTTTTCTGACACTAATGTTCAGTACCTTCTTATCAACAAATAAGTCAAGCATTTCCTCTAATGCCTCCTCAGTATCCAGGGCCTCCACACCCTCCAGCCCCTTTCCCTCTTCCTTTACATAAGTCAGAAATGCATCCATGCCATAGCCCTCCAACTCAACCAATGCTAATATGGTCAGATAACTGATATCTGAGGAAACTGAATACTTTTTATCCATATTATCTGTTCCTTGAAAATGTAGCCTCAAGTCCCAAATCTCATCATCTAAGCTGTAGGATTAAATTGACAAACAATTATTTTTTAAGTCACTGAACATTACTCAACTTTCTTCAGATATCAAGAACATCTATGCACTGACCAAATGAACTAACCAAATGCACTTTCTTCTACACTGACTTAACCAATAAAATACAGTAGCATGCCAAGAACAAACAATTACTAACCCTAGTTCTAATTTGAACTAAAGCATACGGACATTTTAACTAAAGGACCCAGAAACATTGACCAGTGCTTACCTCACTCCACCAAAGGACGACGCCCAATGGTGGCCGCCTGCTGGATCAGTGTGGATGCGCTTCGCCACTACCCTAGCCGCGCGGACTTCTGGATCTGAGCTCGCCGGATCCACATGAGCTGCTGGCGGTGATGGCTGCTGCGACCGCTGCGCCGGGAAGCTCGAGCTGCCTAGCCATTTGTCCACCTCTGAGTGTCCACCGCCCTCCTGGCCGGTGCCGCCTTGCCTCAATAGCTCGCCGCCGACGACATTTGGCTGCGCCGCCGCCATCGCCCACCTAGGTCACCGCGGGGGAGAGGAGGGGGAGTGAGAGAGTGTGTGGCCCGACCGCCCACTTTGGTTCTGACCAGAGCGGGTCGGCTAACGGCTGTTAACGGCCGCGCCGTGAGCGCGCGTGGCCACGTGGGCTGACAGATGGGCCCAGTCCGTCAGGAAAACGGTTAAATCGCTAGTCACCGCAGGTTTGGGTTTTTTGAAACAGCGGACCGCGCGTTCGGTAGCTTTCTGAGAAAAATTAAAAAGTGGTAGTTTTTTGGAACCCTAGCCTGTAAACTAGTAGTTTTATGCTATTTACTCCTTCTAGGCGTTCACAACGTCTAGCGTTGCTCCTGCAGCGGGTCTTGCACCTAGCAGTGCTTCCAGAACGTAATTCTTCTGTGCAGCAATGAGGATAATCCTCAAGTTATGGACCCAGTTTGTGTAGTTGTTACCATCATCTTTCAACTTAGCTTTCTCTACGAACGCATTAAAATTCAAAGGAATAGTAGCATGGGCCATTGATCTACAACAACATAGACATGCAAAATACTATCAGGTATGTGATGCCCCCGATTCGACCGTACACTAATCATGCATGCAAATGTGTACGATCAAGACCAGGGACTCACGGGAAGATATCACAACACAACTCTAAAACATAAATAAGTCATACAAGCATCATAATACAAGCCAGGGGCCTCGAGGTCTCGAATACAAGTGCTCGATCATAGACGAGTCAGCGGAAGCAATAATATCTGGGTACAAACATAAGTTAAACAACTTTGCCTTAAGAAGGCTAGCACAAAAGTAGCAACGATCGAAAAGGCAAGGCCTCCTGCCCGGGACCTCCTAACTACTCCTCGAAGCCGAACTCCATGTAGAATCATCCTCGGGATCTCTAGCTCCTGGACTCCAGCATCTGGTTGCGACAATCAGGTATAGAAAGGGGAAAAGAGGGGGAAAAGCAACCGTGAGTACTCATCCAAAGTACTCGCAAGCAAGGAGCTACACTACATATGCATGGGTATATGTGTAAGGGGCATATCAGTGGACTGAACTGCAGAATGCCAGAATAAGAGGGGGATAGCTAGTCCTGTCGAAGACTACGCTTCAGGCCACCTCCATCTTGCAGCATGTAGAAGAGAGTAGATTGTAGTCCTCCAAGTAGCAGCGCATAGCATAATCCTATCCGGCGATCCCCTCCTCGTCGCCCTGTTAGAGAGCGATCACCGGGTTGTATCTGGCACTTGGAAGGGTGTATTTTATTCAGTATCCAGTTCTAGTTGTCATAAGGTCAAGGTACAACTCCGGGTCGTCCTTTTACCGAGGGACACGGCTATTCGAATAGATAAACTTCCCTGCAGGGGTGCACCACATAACCCAACACGCTCGATCCCATTTGGCCGGACACACTTTTCTGGGTCATGCCCGGCCTCGTAAGATCAACACGTCGCAGCCCCACCTAGGCTCAACAGAGAGGTCAGCACGCCAGTCTAAACCTATGCGCGCAGGGGTCTGGGCCCATCGCCCTATGCACACCTGCACGTTGCGTACGCGGCCGGAAGCAGACCTAGCCCCCTTAATACAAGCGCGAGCTTACGGTCCAATGCGGCGCGCGCCACTCAGTCGCTGACGTCAAAAGAGCTTCGGCTGATACCACGACGTCGGGATACCCATAACTACTCCCGCGTAGATGGTTAGTGCGTATAGACCAAATGGCCAGACTCAGATCAAATACCAAGAACTCGTTAAGCGTGTTATGGATCCGCGAACGCCAACCAGGGCCAGGCCCACCTCTCACCTAGGCGGTCTCAACCTGCCCTGTCGCTCCGCCATAAAGTAACAGTCGGGGGCTGTCAGGAACCCAGGCCCACCTCTACCGGGGTGGAGCCACCTGTCCTTTCAGCCCCCTCATCAGAATCACTTGCGGGTACTCAACGAGCCGACCCGACTTTAGTCACCACATGTGTCATGTATATAAGGTATATAATATATACCCGTGATCACCTCCCGAAGTGATCACGGCCCAGTAGTATAGCATGGCAGACGAACAAGAGTGTAGGGCCACTGATGGAACACTAGCATCCTATACTAAGCAGTAGGACAGCAGGTAAGGGTAACAACTGTAGTAACAATGACAGGCTATGCATCAGGATAGGATTAACGGAAAGCAGTAACATGCTACACTACTCTAATGCAAGCAGTATAGAGAAGAATAGGCGATATCTGGTGATCAAGGGGGGGGGCTTGCCTGGTTGCTCTGGCAAGAAGGAGGGGTCGTCAACTCCGTAGTCGAACTGGGCAGCAGCAGTGTCGGTCTCGTAGTCTACCGGAGAGAAGAGGGGGAAGAACCAGTAAATACAATGCAAACATAAACATGACGATGCGTGACATGACAATGAGCAGTGCTAGGTGTGTCCTAACGCGACAGTAGGTGGTAACGGCGAAGGGGGGGAACAGCCGGGAAAGTACTCCCGATGTTTTGCGTTTTCGGACAGACGGACCGGAGGGGGAAAGTTGCGAGTTCGATATGTTAGGGAGGTGTGGTGGACGAACGGACTGCGTATCCGGATTCGTCTCGACGTTCTGAGCAACTTTCATGTAGAAAACATTTTCATCCGAGTTACGGTTTAAAAGATATGAATTTTCGAAGATTATTTGAATTTCTGGAATTATTTGAATTTAGCAAAAATGAATTATGACGTCAGCATGAGGTAATGCTGACGTCAGCAGGTCAACAGGTCCGCTGACCAGTCAAACCAGACAGGTGGGTCCAGTGGGACCCACATGTCAGCCTCTGTTAGTCTAACAGTAATTTAAACTAAACTAACAGTCTAATTAGAGGGGTGGGCCCCATATGTCAGTGAGTGATTAGTTAATCTAATTATTTTTATTTATAAAACAATTGTTAGACTAATTAACAGAAGGGGGGCCCGCATGTCAGTGGCTGGGGGCCGCCCAGTCAGCTCGTTGACCGCGGTCAACAAGTCAAGGGGGGGACCTGGGTCCACCAGTCAGTGGCCCAGACGGTGCCACGCAGGTGCCACGTCGGTGACGTCGCCGGAATCACGCCGGCGACCATTCCAGTGGCGGAAGTTCGCCGGAGTTGCTCGGATTTCCAGCACAGGGCACCATTCCGCGCGTTTTCGGAGGCGTTCGAACGAGTAGATCGTCCCGCGTCGATCTAGAGTGATCCCAGGAGCGGGGGTGGCCGGAGTGGAGCTCAACGACGACCGCGGGCGGCGCCGGACTACGGGCATCTCCGAAACCACGCCACGGGCTGCGTTCTAGCTAACAAACGACGCTAGCGGGCTCTACGGACCTCCGGCAACTCAACGGAGGCCACCGCTTGGCTCGGAGATGGACGGGGTGAGCGCAACAAGCTCGCGGACGAGGCCGCCTGCGGCAATGGCGACGGCGGCACCGCGAGCCTTCTACGGTGTATGAGGAGGAACCAGAGGAAGGAGGAGGGGGTGGAGGCTTACGGCGCGGCACACGGAGGCCCTCGAGTGAACGGGAGCGCAGAGGGGAGGCGGGATGAATCGCGGCGGGCGGCGGCGACCGAGGTTGGGGAAAAGCTTGACCCGGCCGCTGCAGGGCACCCCAGCTCGTCCTGAAGCGTGGGGTCAACAAGGACGACGTAGAAGGAGCTCGGGGACATCGGCGGCTCGACGAACGGTGGTCGGGGCCACGCCTACGAGGCTTCGGCGGCGATCTCGCTCGGGCGAGGGGAGGGCCAGAGAGAGAGAGAGAGAGCGGCCGAGATGGAGAGGGGAGTTGGTGGAGGTAGGTGGGGAGGAGGCCGAGGCGTCGAGGGGAGGGGTCAGTGGAGGCGGGGGCGCTGGCGATCTTATCCCCTCCTCGACGCCGGCGAGGGGGGTCCGGCGGGGACGCGCGCCTGTTCCGACCCTGTTCGGGGGAACAGGGAAGGGGAGAGAGCGACCGGGGGGAACGGGCCGGTTCGGCGGATGGGCCAGGTGGGCCGGCCTGGCTGCGAGCTGGGCCGTCTGGTCCAGGGGGGTCATTTTCTTTTCCTTTTGTTTTACTTTGTCTTATTTTTCCTTTTCTGTTTTGGCTAATTGTCTTGGCACCAAGTGAGTTTTGTAAAATATGATAGCTGGCCCACAAATCACAGCACAATATACCTTACCACTAAAAACTAGTTTGTGGTAAATATCATTTCATATTTATTTTGTATTAATAAAAAGGTTATTAATTAATGTTTTCAGCCACTGTTTGAGGATGTTTAAGTCACCTATCAAATTTCAATAATGTTCTTTACTATTTTATCATAGCCTCTGATTTACCTACTATTTATTGAACATTTTAGTTTTAGTATTTGAAAACTTTTATTGTTTGCTTGATTTTGAACTTTGAATTTTGATCCGGTTTTGAACTAACGCGAGATTATCAACACTAACAGAGGTGACGTGTCATCACTAGCGTAGGTTTACTGTAGTATAATTATCCGGGCGTCACAATTCTCCTCCACTACAAGAAATCTCGTCCCGAGATTTAAGAGGGAAGTAAGGGGGAAGGTTCGGGTTACGAGATTCTAGGGAGTGTTCTTGGTCTTGGTTGTCCTTCTCGAAGAGGTTGATCCATTACATTGATGTCTTCATTCTGCTGTTTCAGGTCATCATGATAAAGTTGTCGTCCTTTCTTCGGGAACTCCCTCGTACTTACGACAGAGTAAGGGGGGTATTATGGAAGAACGGACCTCTGCAAGGTTTACTATCTGGTCAATATCATCGGGGAAGGTGGCGGAAAGTAACTCTCGAACTAAATCTTAAGAAAAGCCGAGAGCAAGTAAGGAAGTACCATGAGAAGTTTCAAACGGGTAGGCAATCGTTCGAAGCCTGAAACAAAGTGTGAAAGGGATTCAAAGCAATCGGAATAAGTATTATGTCTGATGCCAGTATAGATCAGTAGGTCGGTGGTCCGTGAATTACATACGAGGCCACGCACGATGAATAAATTTGGGAACAGGGGGTACACAGGAGAGTCAGGTTTCGATCCTGTGGAACTGTGGGTTATGGGCCCACCATGTGGATTAAAAAGTAGGAGGAACGGTGACATCTTGCACTGTCATGATAGCAAGACATGTCAGAGGGTAGCCTGTCGATTATGTCGACAACAACGTCGGTACCAATGGCGAGGGACGAAGAGAACCATTTTCCTGCTCGTTGAAACGAGGCGGACCATTAGGCAAAGTTCTCGTCCATCGGTGGTTACCGAAATGTCACCAACAATAGTAACAGGGTCTTACTGACAGAGTTGTACACCGAGGTGTTTACATAAGCAGGAGAATATTACAGCTTAGATCATATAGATCACCAGGAAGGTTAAACCAAACAATGGAAAGGAAAATATGATTATCAGATTAAACAGAAGAATGGAAAGGAAAATGTGTTTAAACACATATTTCAAGGGTATATCCTTCCCAAGGACAAGCTGAGCATGATATTCATGACAGGATATAATGTAGAAAACTCTTTAGGTAGGGGAGAGAAATTTCATGACATTACCCATACAACGGTGTTTGGATAATTGAGCAGGAAACATTTAGCATTGGGCTTCAAATGTTCCTGTTGAAAATCGGAGTACCATAGACATGCTTCGAGGTAGCATTGACATGGTCAACAGGGGAAGATCAGACCTTGGAAACAAAAAGGATCCATCAGGAACAACTTATAGAATAAGTCTTACAATTTCCTCATGGAAGAATAGCTAACCTTGCTAAAAGGGAAAACTTATAACAATAGGTCCTCCCGCCAGGTGTGCTGGGTATCATCACCTTACCGGGTCATAAATAGGCCAATGTTATAACTCTTGGAAATATGTTCCAACCATCATATCTGACCGAGATTCAGATCTGATTGGTGTCAGGATAACTCAGACTCAGGATGCCTGAGAAGAAAGGTGCAACACAAATTGTCGAAACGACATCGGAGATTCTCGGGAGATGAACTATGGAAGCGAGTTCCGGACAAGGGTTCATCATTACATCAAGGAGAGGTGAGGAGGTGACTGATTGACTCAGCGACAATCCATTGAGATTTCCAAAAGATGGATTTCCATCACTATGTGAACAAGGAGATAACATTAGCTAGATCGAATGACTTAATGATGTATGCTCGAGGAAAACATACACAGTTAAACATTGGTTGAAATGTGCACCCGAAATATGGGCTAGGTAGCACAATCAATGTCCGAATGATGATTCATTAAGCCATAGGCGTAGAATGAAACTATAGACCAATAACTTCAAAGCAATAGGGTTGCTAGAAGTTTAGAATTTACACATCACAGACCATTGGTCGGTATTCCTTTTAGAAACAACACGGGGACCAAGAAAGAATGGTGATGGGGAGAAGTATCACTGTACCAAGATGTCATACGAGGTGGTGAAATTCTTACGACATACTTGACATAAAAGATGGTAATACTCCAAGGTAGAACATATCATAAGCTAGATAGCAAGGAAATCAAGGTACAACACAAAACACGAACAAGTTTGTGTTGAATGGAAGGCGATAAAATGGTCGATGATAAAACAAATCATCGAGGGCAAGGATGGTATTTCTCATCCAGAACTCGATAGATATTTGGAAGAGCTCAGAATGTTGATGATGTTCACGACACATTTGTAGCGAGAATTTATGAAGAGGTAATCGATCGGCGATGACATCAAGTCAAAGGAATGATGAAGCGAAAAGTTATTGGAACCAGGGGTACGACACAAACTCGAAATCAAGCTTGCTGTTCAAGGCGAAATGATATGACGAGGAAAATCGACGTAAGCTTAGCTCAGCGTCGAAGGTGGTGCTCCGGGAATAAAGACCAGGTAGCACAGTTAAAATCGGCACGATAATAACATAGCCGAGCAGGCTAGGGATGACGTGATCGAGTACGAACTCGTAAACAAAGGAGATTATTAAGAGTTGTTTAATCACGATGCGGACTCGATTCAGTTATCGATGTCCTTGAGTGTTTAATAACTCGGAGCCCGTGAAAAATTGGAATCCATGAGAATGTAATACTTGATGGAGAACTCATAAGAAGTTATGCAGTTCCGTGATAATCTCGAGAAACGAGGGGGTAATACTCGACGACAAACCAAAGTAGAGGTTGGACTGGGGTATTGCTCTTACAGAAGACAAGTGCTTAAACTTGTACGAGAAATGGTATTTAAAGGAGAACATGGTCGGAACGACGTCCACGGATACCAGATGAACTTATTACAAGGGGACAATTATTTTAAGAGAAGCTTCCATGATAAGGTATACATCGTGTCCATGGGCATGAACACAAAGTTCAAGGTCGACTCCCACTTCTTCAATGCATAACCTTCCATTCACTGCTCTATTAAAATAATTTTGAGTGCGAAGACCTACCTGGTGAATTACCAGAGGAGTATGAACCTTGGGAAACTTTCGGGTTCACACAGATTAAGGAAGACATAGGTTCAATCCATCGAGGCATCTTAGGAACATATACCACAAACTTCGGAGTAAATATTACAAGCTCGAAAGAAGAGCATTGTTCAAAATCAGATGATACAATTTACCAAAGGCATTATATACCCATGGAAAGGCTCACAAGGTTATTCAATAGGAAGGACACTGTCGGATAAAATCCAACAAAGGAACCGATGGTCCACAAAGGATCTGATGTGAGCATCAGTACTCAACCAGAGGAAGAAGAATGCCAGGAGATCTGATTATAGAAACAACTGACTAACTCAAAGTTCGAATGCAAAAGAATTATGATTTCCAACTCAGGGGGGTCAGAAGCAACGCTCTGATCAAGGATGGATAAGTTGAGTAGGCTTAGGGGTACAATCGATGGCAATTTGATAGGTCGAGATCCAGCTCACGTTTAAAATGACGTCTGAGCCGGAAGAATGAATTCTAGGATATGATTGAGGATTGCGAGCATTCGCAACAAATTGAATCAACGGACTCAAAATGATAATGACAAGAGATGCCAATAAGATTACGAGACTTATGGGATTAACCATAATGCAAGAAAACAAGAATTTCGAGAGCAATAGGCTCCTGAGGATTTTCGGAAGATCGAATAGTATTTTGAACACTTTTGTGAAATACTTGAATCAACTGGGGATGACCGGATACTCGGTAAGTGCTAGAAATTATCCGTAGTGGTATTCATGTGGCAAAGAACAGCAAGGCAGTAAGCTCAAAAGATTCTCGGAGCAGCAAAGAGAATTTCGGGGTATCTTGTAATAACAAGATCAACTGGGAAACATTGTATGAGTGGCGAGTATACGTGGTTATCCATAGGAGTTTATCGATGAAAGGGAATTGCAAAAGCGATGAACACAAGTCCTCGGGTTATCAGCAGAGAGTATCTTCAGGGTCTTCACGTGCAGCAGACGATCATCAGTAATAAGGGGCTCTCCGGGTGAAAGTGATAACGAGATCCTAATGTTAGATTTAGTAAAATTCACTTAACCCGAATAGAAGAGAGATCAGAGTCCCAGAGTATAGGCAAGGAGTAAAAGATCCTAATAACACCCAATGGCGACGTGGGCCCGTAAGCCACACAGCCATGTTAGTAAAACAGTTTTCACTGACTAGACTCGACTTCGGCCAAGGAGTGTGGAAAGGGGGATTCCTACAGGCAGTCGGCTCTGATACCAACTTGTGACGCCCCCGATTCGACCGTACACTAATCATGCACGCAAATGTGTACGATCAAGACCAGGGACTCACGGGAAGATATCACAACACAACTCTAAAACATAAATAAGTCATACAAGCATCATAATACAAGCCAGGGGCCTCGAGGGCTCGAATACAAGTGCTCGATCATAGACGAGTCAGCGGAAGCAATAATATCTGGGTACATACATAAGTTAAACAACTTTGCCTTAAGAAGGCTAGCACAAAAGTAGCAACGATCGAAAAGGCAAGGTCTCCTGCCCGGGACCTCCTAACTACTCCTCGAAGCCGAACTCCATGTAGAATCATCCTCGGGAACTCTAGCTCCTGGACTCCAGCATCTGGTTGCGACAATCAGGTATAGAAAGGGGAAAAGAGGGGGAAAAGCAACCATGAGTACTCATCCAAAGAACTCGCAAGCAAGGAGCTACACTACATATGCATGGGTATATGTGTAAGGGGCATATCAGTGGACTGAACTGCAGAATGCCAGAATAAGAGGGGGATAGCTAGTCCTGTCGAAGACTACGCTTCAGGACACCTCCATCTTGCAGCATGTAGAAGAGAGTAGATTGTAGTCCTCCAAGTAGCAGCGCATAGCATAATCCTATCCGGCGATCCCCTCCTCGTCGCCCTGTTAGAGAGCGATCACCGGGTTGTATCTGGCACTTGAAAGGGTGTATTTTATTCAGTATCCAGTTCTAGTTGTCATAAGGTCAAGGTACAACTCCGGGTCGTCCTTTTACCGAGGGACACGGCTATTCGAATAGATAAACTTCCCTGCAGGGGTGCACCACATAACCCAACACGCTCGATCCCATTTGGCCGGACACACTAATGGCGCACCTAATTTGGCCATTAATGGCGCATTAGTGGTGCGCCATTAGTAGCACGCCATTAGTATATTTTACTAATGGCGCACCACTGGTGCGCCATTAGTATCTGGTATACTAATGGCGCACCCCAGATGCGCCATTAGTATATACAACAGTGCGCCATTAGTATGCCTCCCAGGGGGCCATCTATACCCAGGTGCTTTGGCATACTAATGGCGCACAACAACAGGATGCGCCATTAGTAACTTCGGCATACTAATTTTTTTTCAAATATTTTTTCAGAAATATTTTAAAAAAAAATTTCAAGATTTTTTTATTTTTTTTCAAAAATATATTTTTCAAAAAAATTTCAAAAAAATGTTCAAATTTTTTTTCCAATTTTTTCTTAATCTCTGGTCACTATGGCTTAATTTCAAGTCAAATCGCACTAAGTGGTCAAACTTCCCGGAAGGTCACTCATCCTCACACTACTCCACTTGTTGATATATCTATCATATCAATCCTATTAAACCTTGTTGATGTCTAGGACTTTGTTCATATTCATGAGTATGATGAAATTTTGAAAAATATTTCAAACTTCCCTGTCATATTACGAATCATTTTTTGAAAAAAAAATTCAAAACCAATATTTTTTTCTGTTACTAGTGGCGCACCTAGCAACCGGTGCGCCACTAGTAAGTTTGAAAATTTTTGAATTTTTTTGCCTCCATATCTTGAAAGCCCCGTATCTTTTTTTCTGTTAGGTTTTTGAGGATTTTGAAAATGTTTAACAGGTTCCCCCGGTTAAATTTGGATGTAACTTTTCGAGTAGATGATTTTTCATATAAAAAACTTTTTCATCCGAGTTCGTATGCAAAAGTTATGCCCATTTTAAGAAATTCCAGAGAGATTTTGCAAATAAAGTCGAAATTCATATTTGTTAATTTTCCCAACAACTAGACCACATATCACATGGGAATCTTATTTTATTTTATTTTTTGACATTTCCATCATTTTCTTTTATTTTTTTAAAACTGAAAAAGGCGGTCCAAGGGGGGGTGCGTTCGGTGGAATGGGCCAAGTTACTAATGGCGCACCGTTGGGGTGGTGCGCCATTAGTAGTTGAACTACTAATGGCGCACCACCCCAACCGTGCGCCATTATTAGTTTTCCAAAAAAAAAATTTGAAACAAAATTTGTAACAAAATTACTAATGGCGCACCTGTGAGTGGTGCGCCATTAGTAGTTCAACTAGTAATGGCGCACCGTGGGAGTGGTGCGCCATTACTAGTTGAACTAGTAATGACGCACTGTGTCTGGATGCGCCATTAGTATGTTTGGACAGGCGCACTAGTTAAAAAAAATTGATACTAATGGCGCACCCTGGGCCAGGTGCGCCATTACTAGTTACACCTAGTAATGGCGCACTGTGTCTGGAAGCGCCATTAGTATGTTTGGACAGGCGCACTAGTTAAAAAAAAATTTGATACTAATGGCGCACCCTGGGCCAGGTGCGCCATTAGTTGTTTCAACTCTAATGGCGTATCAGAAGGTGGTGCGCCATTAGTATATATATACTAATGGCGCACCGCTTGTCTGGTGCGCCATTAGTGTCAATCCCATCTATAGCCCTTTTTCTAGTAGTGGTAGAACCAGTCTCGCGTAAGTGTACGCGTAATGTCGGTCCGGGTCGCTTCATCCAACAATACCGCTGAATCAAAGTATGACATGCTGGTAAGCAGTATGACTATTATCGCCCACAACTCTTTGTGTTCTACTCGGGCATATAACATCTACGCATAGACCTGGCTCAGATGCCACTGTTGGGGAACGTAGTAATTTCAAAATTTTCCTACGCACACGCAAGATTTATCTAGGTGATGCATAGCAACGAGAGGGGAGAGTGTTATCCACGTACCCTCGTAGACCGAAAGAGGAAGCGTTATGACAACGCGGTTGATGTAGTCGTACGTCTTCACGATCCGACCGATCCTAGTACCGAAAGTATGGCACCTCCGTGATCTGCACACGTTCGGCTCGGTGACGTCCCATGAACTCTCGATCTAGCTGAGTGTCGAGGGAGAGCTTCGTCAGCACGACGGTGATGATGAAGTTACCGATGTAGGGCTTCGCCTAAGCACTACAACGATATGACCGAGGTGGAATCTGTGGAGGGGGGGGGGCACCGCACACGGCTAAGACAACTGTCAACTTGTGTGTCTATGGGGTGCCCCCTCCCCCGTATATAAAGGAGTGGAGTAGGGGAGGGCCGGCCCTCTATGGCGCGACCAAGGGGAGTCCTAGTCCCACCGGGAGTAGGATTCCCCCCCTTCCCTATTTGGATTACACTGGTAGAAAAAAGCCCTTTAGTCCCGGTTCGCAACAGCCTTTAGTCCCGGCTGTGCAACCGGGACTAAATATGCGCGACTAAAGACCCCCCCTCTTTAGTTGCGCCTCTTACGGACCGCGACTAAAGGCTTTAGTCCCGGTTCTT
Source organism: Triticum aestivum (assembly GCF_018294505.1). Classification (NCBI taxonomy): domain Eukaryota; kingdom Viridiplantae; phylum Streptophyta; class Magnoliopsida; order Poales; family Poaceae; genus Triticum; species Triticum aestivum. Next base: position 20,327,308 of record NC_057802.1, read on the forward strand.
GTGGCTGACCGGGACTAAAGGCCCGTCCACATGGGCGCCCGTGGTCCGTCGGGGCGGAGGACCTTTAGTCCCGGTTCTCGTGGCCAACCGGGACTAAAGGGCTCCTCCGCAGGTTTAGGGTTTTAGCCCCCCTAAACCTGCTTTCTTTTTAGTTTGGAGTGTTTTATTTCTTTTATATTATATTTTGTGTTTTATTTTAATTTTGATAAAGTTTCAGTAAACATATTTTACGCTACTATATACATGCATATGAAATTTCAAACAAGAAGAATTCAAGAGGAATATATAATATATATTCAATCTCGGGTGACCATATACAACTTCGAACAAGTTTCCATACACAATTAGGATGGATGACCATATACAACTTTGTACAAGTTTCAATCTCGGGTATGCATATAAATTTCTTCGTCCTCGGTATAGTGTTCTCCTTTAGGATTGATGACTTCCCTCATGAAAAATCCTGCTAATTCTTCTTGAATTGGTCGGAAGCGAGCTTCTGGACTAAGCCTCCTCCGCAAGTTATCCGTCGCGTTCCGCACGCTATCCGATGCCTTCCGCTCAGTGGTGTGTCTCCGGATGTTCTCACAAACATAGTATCCACATAGATTGGTCCCCGGTGGCTGCTTATCCACATTAACTAACCTTCTGAAATCTAGCTCATGTTTGAATTCACCGACAATTTCTTCTGAGAACCGTCTCCAAACCCTACAGGGCAAAGAAAATTAAATGAATAAGGAAATTATTAGTTACTTGATATTAGGAAATGAACGAAAGAGACCGATCGATATAGAGCTCAAATGATTGAAAATAATTACTTTTGCAGCATTTTTCTCATGTCGGCCCAACGCTTTGGATCCGAATCCATAGAGTCCATGATTAGAACTCTGGAGGGGTGAAGTTCAATATTTAGCAGAATCCAGTGGAACCTGCGGACACGTTACATGCACAGTCATGCATAACTCATCGATTAGACATACCATGCATGGAGTAAACAAAAGAGAATGGGCACAAGAGAGAAACACTCACCCAAAATGGTAAGGAAATAGAATATGACTTTTGAGTTGATGCTTTCTAAGAAACTTGTACATGTCTTTCTCCACGTCTTCGGGGTGATGTTGTAACACATGTGCATTAACGATATGTGGGTCAATGAACCCAACATCATGGATGTTTCTTATTTTGCATTCCCAAATCTTCAATCTGCATAATAGCGTACGCAACAATATAGTTAGGACAATATATATATATATATATATATAGTGCAGGCAATGAAGAACGAGATGAGGTAGAAATAAATCACTTACAGAACGTAGCAACTCAGCATAGATTTGTCGAGTTCGCGCAGATTGAACAGCTGGAACAATTCACTCATATGAATTTCTACAGAGTACCGTTTGGTGTGATGCTCATCTGTAACATCCGCATAAACATATTCTTTGTCGGCCCATGTTATGAATTGCTTGTACCAACGTAGCAGATTTCGCATTTGTGGTGGTAGACTCTTTTCCCGCGCAGGCTCGACGAGAGGCCCATTCCGCACATATTGTAATGCTATCTCACATACTGGCGCATCCTCAAGGCCTAAGAAGGCACGAAGAGTCAAACCCATCTCGGACGCTTGTTTCATGGCACCCGCTACAGTCAATCCAAGTGCTGCCGCAGCTGCTATGATCTCGGGGTCCTCTTCCGGACCGGCTTTCACTATGAGCGGGGGGATCGATTGTTTCTTCTGCATCCCGAGCTGGTCAACTTGTTTCCCGCTTTTTTTACTTTCTTCTTTCTCCTCCTTCAATATTTTTGCTTGCCTACGAAGTTCATGTCCATAGTCGTCAGGCATATTCAGCTCGGCTTGGGACGGTGTCGTCAAAAAATCCTTAGCCCACTTCTTTTGCTTCTCAGTGAATACTTGCTTGGGCTCAGGCTCTTTTTTCGCCTTCATATCCGCCTTCCATTTCTCATAATCAGCAGACGCAGCCAATTTGGTTTCAGCTTCACTAAGTTCCCCAGGCCTTGGGAGGAGAGGCTTCAGTGATGGCTCCGGTACCCTTGTGGTCTTAGGTACATAAGGGTCCGGGTTAATAGTCCAGGAGCGGGTTTCCTTGCTGTCCGCCTGCTTCCGCTTCTTCGCCGGAGGTGGATTGGGGGGCGTCTTACCCGCCGGAGGAGGATTGGGGGGCGTCGTACCCGCCGGAGGTTGTGGATCGGGGGACGGCGTCGAATGGCGTGAAGGAGGTGTAGGTGAACCACCACGACCACGACCACCGCCACCACCGCCACCACCACCACCACCACCATCGGAGGGGGGTGGACTTGCTAGCCTTGGCGCCTCGCCTGGAAACACTATGTACTTCTTTTTCCATAGAATGAACTGGCGCTTGACATCTCCAAGTCTTCTCTCCCCTTCGGGTGTAGGTTTGTCAATCTCCAGGTCCTCAAACCCTTGGACTATGTCTTCCACCGTGACACGAGCATAGCCATATGCAATGGGGTTGTTGTGGTGGAGTGCTCCAGGTGTACAGGGTAAAGCACTGCCGCTAGCTACCTTCGTGGAAACGTTCCCCAAGGGATAATGCAGATCACATTCTTTCATCTCCTTTACATCATCCACGGGGTAGTGAGGCTCCGGTGCACGAATCTCGATCATCGGTGCACTAGCACCAGGCGGGGCATCCGTGGAAGCCACGCTGCTTCTCCGCTGCTGGCTTCCGCGATCCGCTTCATGATCTTCATGCGGCCCTGCAGCCGATTTTTCTTTCACTAGTTCATGCACGGTCTGCTTCAACTCATGGAGTTCCGATGCAAACTTCGTCATAAGATCTGCATCCCGGTCCGTCTTTCTCTTACGGCTTCTGTAACAGTACGGATCATTGTCCTGGGAAAACCCTACTTTCCACGGAACTTTGCCTTTGCCTCGTACACGTCCTCCGTGTTCATCATTCCCGAGGGCTGTTGTCAGTGCGTCTTTCTCTCTGTTGAACTTGATCAAGCCCTCTTGAGCTTGGGTCATTGCGTCAATAAGGGCTTGGGTGGGAGCAAACTGTCTCTGCCGGTGAACACACACCCCTGTCTCCGGGTCTAGCGATCCCCCATGCCCGTACCACCAGCTTTTGGCCCTTGGGTCCCATCCCTCTGTACCTAGAGGGATTCCTCGCACCCTCAGGTCCTCCTCCATCTTCTGCCACCTAGGCTCCGAAAGGCGGTATCCTCCTGGCCCCATAATATGATGGAACTTTTTCTTACTCGCATTATCCTTTTTTTTTTGATATTTCCTTGAAATGCTCCGATTGCTTTTGCCTCACAAATTCTGGCCAATCATCTTTCAGTTTCTCATGTTGTCCATTGAAATCCGGTGTCTTGCCCTTGTTGACATAGTCACGGGTTAAATTTTTCTTGAAGTTCCGGAATGCTTCGCCCATCTTCTGAAGAGCGAACTCTTTAACTAGCCTCCTCCTCTGACGTCCACCCGGAACCTCGTTACCGAATTCATCGACTTTGTTGTATTCCGGAGGTAGAATGAAATGTTCCATAAGCTTTCTCCAGCAATCCTTTTTCGTTCTCTTGTCGACAAAACTGAAACCAAGACGTGCCTTCTTTGGCTCCTTCCATTCCTGGACGGTGATCGGGACGTTGTCTCTAACAACGACTCCGCATTGGTTGATAAACTTTGAGGTGTGCTGTAGGGGCTTGCCGGTTTCACTGACAAACTCAATGGCATATGTTTCTCCTGTTTTCATCGCCTTGGATTTGCCACGCTTTGTCGTACTCGATCCGGAGGGCTAAAAAAAGAAAGAGAGTCGCGCGCGTTAATACATATGTATTCACATTTCAGTAAGTTTGTATCACGAGAGGCTCAATGTATATATATACCTCGCCGGAGGTGGTTGCTACTTGCAATTGAGATCGTCGGTTGTTGACGGTTGACCTCCGTCGACAATGTCCGTTCCTTCACCTTCTTGATCATCGACAATCTCTGTTCCACCGTCAAGGTTCAGATAAGAAGAGACTACATCCTCTTGTTGCTCATATTCTGAGCCCGGCACATAAGGAATCTCGTTGTTGATGATGCCCATTAAATAACGTTCAGCCTCCGGATCCCTAAGCGGCTCGGTTCTATCGTCCGCCATATGTCACTCCTGCATGTAGTAAAAATTCTTTAAGTATAAAGGAATTAAAAAATAAGATTAAGGGGACATAGAGGAGGAGGAATTAAAAAATAAGATTCTTTAAGTAAAAATTCTTTTTTTCTTCTTCTTCCTTTCTTCTTCCTCTTTCTTCTTTCTTTCTTCTTCTTCCTTTCTTCTTCCTCTTTCTTCTTCTTCCTTTCTTCTTCTTCCTTTTTCCTTTCTTCTTCTTTCTTTCTTCTTCTTCCTTTCTTCTTCTTCCTTTCTTCTTCTTCCTTTCTTCTTTCTTTCTTCTTCTTCCTTTTTCTTTTTCTTTCTTTCTTCTTCTTCCTTTCTTCTTCCTTTCTTCTTCTTTTTTTCTTCTTCCTTTTTCTTTCTTCTTTCTTTTGGTTTTCATTTGGTTTTCATTTTTTTCTTCTGACTTTTTCTTCTTCCTTTTTCTTCTTCTTCCTTTTTCTTCTTTCTTTCTTCTTTCTTTTTTTCTTCTTCCTTTTTTTTCTTCTTTCTTTTTTCTTCTTCCTTTGTTTTTCTTCTTCCTTTGTTTTTCTTCTTCCTTTTTTTTCTTCCTCCTTTGTTTTTCTTCTTTCTTTTTTCTTCTTTCTTTTTTCTTCTTCTTTTTTCTTTTTTTGTTTTCTTTTGTTTTTTTCTTCTGTTTGTTTTTTTTCTTCTTTCTTTTTTTCTTCTTCCTTTGTTTTTCTTCTGTTGTTTTCTTCCTTTTTCTTTTTTTTTTCTTCCTTTTTCCTTTTTTCTTCCTTTTTCTTGTTTTTCTTCTGTTTTTCTTTTGTTTTCTTCTTCCTTCTTTCTTCTTCTTCCTTTTTCCTTTTTCTTTCTTCTTCCTCTTCCTTTTTCTTCTTGCTAGCTTCTTCTTCTTCTGCCGGCGCGCGGAGGACATGGCAGGCAGGGCCAGCGGGCGGCGGACGGCAGGGCGTCGGGCGGCGGGCGGCAGGGCGTCGGGCGGCGGGCAAGGGCGCAGGGCACGGGCGGCGGGCAAGGGCAGGGCACGGGCGGAGGCGGCGCTCACTGGGGATGGGGGCGGCGGCGCGCAGGGCTTCGGCGTCGGCGTCGGCGTCGGGGCAGGGCTTCGGCGTCGGCGTCCGCGTCGGGGCAGGGCTTCGGCGTCGGGGCAGCGCTTCGGCGTCGAGAGAGAGGAGAATGGGAAGTGGCGAAACTGCTAAGTGCAGTATTTATAGACGCACCTTTAGTCGCGGTTGGGGAGGCGGACCGCGACTAAAGGTACCCTTTAGTCGCGGCTGGCCACACCAACCGCGACTAAAGGGTACCTTTAGTCGCGGTCCGCCTCCCCAACCGGGACTAAAGGGTTTTGGCGCCGCTTTAGTTCCCGCGCAGAAAGACCCTTTAGTCGCGGTTGGGGACAACAACCGCGACTAAAGGGTACCCTTTAGTCGCGGTCCGCGTCCCCAACCGGGACTAAAGGGTCTGTGCTGGAACTGGCGCGGTGCGGTGGGATGTTTAGTCCCACCTCGCTAGCCGAGAGGCTTCGACAGTGGTTTATAAGCGCGGCTGCGCTCACCACTTCGAGCTCCTCTCAAATGCAGGCTTACGGGCCTATTCTGTCACTATGTGCCTGTGGGCCTACTGGGCCTTCTGCGGGCCTGAATCCTGGCCCATTAATGGGTTTCTAGTCGTATTCAGGCCGTGGTGGCCCAGTAGGTGGCATATTTTTTATTTTTTGCCTGTTTTTTGTTTTCTTTTTTGCTTTATTTATTTTGTTTTGTTTTTCTTCTTTTTTTTCTTCCTTTTTTCCTTTTTCCTTTTTTCTTCTGTTTTTCCTTTTTTCTTCTGTTTTTTCTTCCTTTTTCCTTCTTTCTTCTTCTTCCTTTTTTCCTTTTAAAATCAGAAAAATAAAACTAATTCATTTTAAAATCTTAAAAATACAATTATATATCAAAAAAATCAGAAAAATAAAACTAATTCATTTTAAAATCCCTTGAAGGTTTGACAAAAGGTTTGATACATCATTCAGTTCATCGACCAAATACAAAGTTTGGTACAATAAATTATTACACATCAATTCTTCCCTTGTGTCCCTGCTTGCTTATGATTGTGCCGTATCCATGGAGCATCCTCATCATTTAACTTAATGCTTGGGTCAGTGTTCACTTTGAAGGGCGGAATTTCACCAAACATATTATAATCTTCTGACATGTCTGTCTTGTCCTCCACTCCCACGATGTTTCTTTTCCCTGAAAGAACAATGTGGCGCTTTGGATCATCGCATGATGTACTGATCGTTTTCTTATCTTTCCGTTTCCTCGGTTTGCTACTCATGTCCTTCAAATAAAAAACCTGAGCGACATCATTGGCAAGGACGAATGGTTCGTCAAGGTAACCAAGATTGTTGAAATCCACCATTGTCATTCCGTATTGCTCGTCCACCTTTACCCCACCTCCTGTTAGCTTGAACCATTTGCACCGGAACAAAGGGACCTTAAAGGAGGGTCCATAGTCAAGTTCCCATATCTCCTCTATCTAACCATAATATGTGACGTTTTGCCCATTCTCGGTTGCTGCATCAAAGCGAACACCACTGTTTTGGTTGGTGCTCTTTTTATCTTGGGCGATGGTGTAAAATGTATTCCCATTTATCTCGTACCCTTGGAAAGTCGTTATAGTCGAAGATGGTTTCTTGGCCAACATGTACAGCTGATCTCCAACATCATTGTCATTCATTAAATGTTTGCGCAACCAACTGCCGAAAGTCTCCATGTGGGCCTTTCTAATCCAGGATTCAGGCTTCCCCGGGTTGTCCGAGCGTAAAATATTCTTGTGTTGCTCGAAGTACGGAGCCACCAAGCTGGAATTTTGCAGAACTGTGTGGTGTGCTTCAGTCATAGAATGACCGTCCATACATATCGTGGATTCCCTTCCGATCTTGCCTTTTCCACTTAGTCTCCCCTCGTGCCGCGATTGAGGAATACCAATCGGCTTAAGGTCAGGAACATAGTCAATACAGAACTCAATTACCTCCTCATTTCCATAGCCCTTGACGATGCTTCCTTCTGGCCTAGCACGGTTACGAACATATTTCTTTAATACCCCCATGAACCTCTCAAAGGGGAACATATTGTGTAGAAATACAGGATCGAGAATGGAAATCTCTTCGACTAGGTGGACCAGGAGGTGCGTCATAATATCGAAGAAGGATGGTGGGAACACCAACTCGAAACTGACAAGGCATTGGACCACATCGTTCTGTAACCGTGGTAGATCTTCTGGATTGATTACCTTCTGAGAGATTGCATTGAGGAATGCACATAGCTTCACAATGGCTACTCGAACATTTTCCGGTAGGAGCCCCCTCAAAGCAATCGGAAGCAATTGCGTCATAATCACGTGGCAGTCGTGAGACTTCAGGTTTTGGAACTTTTTCTCCGCCATGTTTATTATTCCCTTTATATTCGACGAGAAGCCAGACGGGACCTTCATACTGCTCAGGCATTCAAAAAAAATGACCTTCTCTTCTTTGGTAAGAGCGTAGCTGGCACGACCTTGAAACCATTCCGGATGCCGGTCATCTGGGTCTTTCAAAAGTTGCTGGTCCTGCAGTGCTTCCTTTGTATCATTTGTCTTCCCATACACGCCCAAGAAGCTTAGCAGGTTCACGCAAATATTCTTCGTAACATGCATCACGTCGATTGCAGAGCGGACATCTAGGACTTTCCCAATATTCTAGCTCCCAAAATATAGATTTCTTCTTCCACATGGGTGCGTGCCCGTCAACTCCCCGCGGAACTGATTGTCCGCCAGGACCCTTTCCAAAGATGACTTTCAAATCCTTGACCATATCAAATATCTCAGCACCAGTACGTTCCGCAGGCTTCGGCCGGTGATCTGCCTTCCCGTTGAAATGCTTGCCTTTCTTTCTTACGTTATGATTTCGGGGAAGAAATCGACGATGACCCAGGTACACGTTCTTCTTACAATTAACCAAACGTACACTTTCAGTCTCATGTAAGCAGTGCGTGCATGCATTGTATCCCTTATTTGTCTGTCCCGAAAGGTTACTGAGAGCAGGCCAATCGTTGATGGTTACAAAAAGCAACGCTCGTAGGTCAAATTCCTCTCCTTTGTGCTCATCCCAGACACGTACACCAGGTCTGGCCCACAACTGTAAAAGTTCTTCAACTAATGGCCTTAGGTACACATCGATGTCGTTGCCGGGTTGCTTAGGGCCTTGGATGAGAATTGGCATCATAATGAACTTCCGCTTCATGCACAACCAAGGAGGAAGGTTGTAGATGCATAGAGTCACGGGCCAGGTGCTATGGCTGGAGCTCTGCTCGCCAAAAGGGATTCATGCCATCAGTACTTAGACCAAATCTTATGTTCCTTGCGTCAGCTGCAAAATCTTTGAACACTCTGTCGATCTTTCTCCATTGCGTTCCATCAGTAGTGTGTCTCAACTCCCCGTCGGACTTACGGTCCTCTTTGTGCCATCGCAACGACTTGGCATGCTTTTTGTTCATGAACAGACGTTTCAACCGTGGTATTATAGGAGCATACCACATCACCTTGGCGGGAACCCTCTTCCTGGGTTTCTCGCCCTCAACATCGTCACCAGGGTCATCGCCTCTGATCTTATAACGCAATGCAGTGCATACAGGGCATTCATTCAAATTCTCGTATTCACCGCGGTAGAGGATGCAGTCGTTAATGCATGCATGTATCTTCAGAACCTCTAAACCTAGAGGGCAGACAGCCTTCTTTGCTTCGTACGTACTGGCGGGCAACTCGTTATTCTTCGGGAACATATTCTTCAACATTTTCAGCAAATTTTCAAATGATGAGTCACCTACACCTTCCTGTGCCTTCCATTTTAGCAAATCCAGTGTGCAGCCCAGCTTTTTCAGACTATTATCGCATCCTGGATACAACGACTTTTTGTGATCCTCTAACATGCGATCCAAATTCTCCCTATCCTTGTCAGTTTCGCAGCGTCTCCGTGCATCAGCAATGGTCCGACCAAGATCATCAGCGGGCTCATCATGTGCCTCTTCTTCACCTTCACCTAACCCTTCCCCACCTTCAGCATCATCCTCCATGAAAGTATCACCGAAATGATCATGATAGTTGTCATCGATATCATCCCCTTCTTCATCTTCTTCCATTCTAACCCCTCTTTCTCCATGCTTGGTCCAACAATTATAGCTTCGCATGAAACCGTGCCGAAGCAGGTGCATGTGAACGTCTCTTGAGGAGGAGTAACCCTTCTGATTCTTACAGACAGCACATGGACAGATAATAAAACCTTGCTGCTTGTTCGCATTTGCCACTACGAGGAAGTCTTTCAAACCCGTAGTGAACTCGCCGGAGAGTCGGGGACCGTACATCCATTGCCGATTCATCTGCATTATTATGATATAAAGTATATAATTAACTATCATGCATTTGTTAAACTAACTAGCTAGAAATAATACAAATTAAACAATGAACTACACACATGCATATTTTATCAATGACACATGAAAGGTTCAAGTTGCTAACCGCGATCGCGGAGGAAAAATAAATGAGAAAGCTCAAGTGTGGCTCGGACACTTCATATCATGTTTGTTTCAGGCTCTCGGGCATTTCATCGAACACCTTGTGTGCATAGGAGGAACCAAAAGCAAACCCACCACCCCCTTCTGAAAATTGTGAAGTGAGCTGAGTGAAGTGAAGTGAGCTGAGTCCTATATATAGGGATGGGCCTTTAGTCCCGGTTGGCCAGGCTAACCGGGACTAAAGCCCCTCCCGTCCGCCAGCTGGATGGCCCTTTAGTCCCGGTTGGCCTGGCCAACCGCGACTAAAGGCCTTCGGGGACCTTTAGTCCCGGTTGGCCAGGCCAACCGGGACTAAAGCCCCTCCCGTCCGCCAGCTGTCGACCGAGCGCGCTGGGCCCAGATAGTTGGTCGCGGGTCTCCTCCCGAACCGCGACTAAAGACCCCTTTGGTCGCGGTTCGATTGTTTTGGGGACTAATGGGGGCGTATGGAAGCCTCTTTTTCTACCAGTGTTAGGAGAGGAATGAAGGGGGAGAGAGGGGGAAGGAAAGGGGGGGCCGGCCCCACCCAATTCGGATTGGGCTTGGGGGGACGCCCCCTCCTAGGCTCCCTTCTCCTCTCTCCCACTATGGCCTAATAAGGCCCATATACTTCCCGCGGGGTTCCGGTAACCTCCCGGTACTCCGGTAAATGCCCAAACTCACCCAGAACCATTCCGATGTTCAAACATAGTCATCCAATATATCGATCTTTATGTTCGATCATTTCATGACTCCTCGTCATGTCTGTAATCATATTCGGGACTCCGAACAACCTTCAGTACATCAAAACACATAAACTCATAATACCGATCATCACCGAACATTAAGCGTGCCCTACGGGTTCGAGAACTATGTAGACATGACCGAGACTCATCTCCGGTCAATAACCAATAGCGAAACCTGGATGCTCATATTGGTTCCTACATATTCTATGAAGATCTTTATCGGTCAAACCGCATAACAACATACGTTGTTCCCATTGTCATCGGTATGTTACTTGCCTGATATTCGATCGTCGGTATCTCAATACCTAGTTGAATCTCGTTAACGACAAGTCTCTTTACTCTTTTCGTAATGCATCATCCCGCAACTAACTCATTAGTCACATTGCTTGCAAGGCCTTTAGTGATGTGCATTACCGAGAGGGCCCAGAGATACCTCTACGAAACACAGAGTGACAAATCCTAATCTCGATCTATGCCAACCCAACAAACACCATCGGAGACACCTGTAGAGCATCTTTATAATCACCCAGTTATGTTGTGACGTTTGGTAGCACACTAAGTGTTCCTCCGGTATTCGGGAGTTGCATAATCTCATAGTCATAGGAACATGTATAAGTCATGAAGAAAGCAATAGCAACAAACTAAACAATCAAGTGCTAAGCTAACGGAATGGGTCAAGTCAATCACATCATTGTCTAATGATGTGATCCCGTTAATCAAATGATAACTCATGTCTATGGCTAGGAAACTTAAGCATCTTTGATTCAACGAGCTAGTTAAATAGAGGCATACTAGTGACACTCTGTTTGTCTATGTATTCACACATGTACTAAGTTTCCGGTTAATACAATTCTAGCATGAATAATAAACATTTATCATGATATAAGGAAATATAAATAACAACTTTATTATTGCCTCTAGGGCATATTTCCTTCAATGCATACTAGGGACACTCTGTTTTGTCTATTTATTCACACATGTACTAAGTTTTCCAGTTAATACAATTCTAGCATGAATAATAAACATTTATCACGATATAGGGAAATATAAATAACAACTTTATTATTGCCTCTAGGGCATATTTCCTTCATAGGGAGCAGAACGGATGAAGGTTGAGACTTCCATTCAACAGTCACTACTCCGCCTTAGTGTGTTGTAACATTCCCAATGTTTTTTTTGAAAAGAATGAGCTAGTCTTCCCCTCTCCTTGTTAAAATAGTGAGTGTACATCGATGAAGGATACAACCCACCAATTAACCCATGCATCTAGCCTTTGACCTTTATTTATTGTGCATATGTCTTTCTAGCTACTCGCAACAATGATAGCACATGAACTACCATCATGTGATCGAAACAATGTGCAAACTACCATCTCGATTGTCATTAAAAGGCCCTATGTTCACACTCCTTCCCCTCTCAAGTCTTCACAACCCATAGAAATAACCTTGTGAACACAATGCCAGTAGTCATAGTCTAGTGTGTATAATGGGAGTTCCAAAATAATTTCTATCACTTCAAATCTTCTTGATTCATCAACCTAATTTAGTTGTCTAATAGCTGGAAATGTCGAGATCGAATTCCTTCTTGGGCTCTCACGCGTAGGAATTGGAGGCATCAGAAAGTTAGTGAGGACATGTTGATATGATCACGCGCAAGACACAGAAAAACTCAAGTCTTGCCACCCCAGTTCGTGTTGTTTAGGTCTCAATCTATTAGGTATGTCCACCAACTAACGCACGTCTTGTCTGAGTCTGACCTATGCTCCGCTCATCACGTTAAGAGTTGGCATCCAGTGATGGTGACATTATCTAGTGCATCAGGATTGCACTCCCCATGGTTAACTGTGTGAACAGAGATATCATAGGCCGGTATAATGTGGGGTGATTTGCTCCAAGCGCAATGCCTCGTAGTAGAAACTTCCACGACATCATTGATTCATTCTTGAGTGCGACAAGTGGGTGTGGACAACCTTGGGATGATTAGTGCATCCCATTAGAGGTGTGTCCTAGGCCTATTGCTAAATCGACAACTGGACGAAGTGAGCATTGCCAATATGCTCCATCCCCCCATGTTCACAATCCTCTATTCGGCACTAATTCCCCTAGCATGTCTTTTTTAGACAATTATATTTTTACCCTGAAACAGGTTTTCACCCCGTTTTATAGATAAAACAAACACCATGTCCATACAACAAGTTCAAAATGATAGAATAGAATACATAGAAGTTGATATCGTCTCTCCGCATTCGAAGATGTACAAAAGCTGAATACACCAAGTTCAAAACATACGTCACTACAGGAAAAAAAATACAAAAACATGGAAACACTTGCAGGGTGTAGCGATGCCACTAATGTGACTTCACACTGAAACTCGTCATCGGCATGGAGAGCCGATCTCATGGTGGACATGTGGTGCGGACCCAGCCACGCTATGCGACTATGCACCACATGTTTGTGCATTATCATTCTCGCAAAAGACATAAAGGATTGAAAGGCTGCACTGTAAATTCATCCACCCAAAACATGCCACCACTACCTCCTCCTGGCCATGCATTTACGTTCTAAACATATCCATAATTTATGAATTTATTGTGCTATTTTTAATAGCTATGATGCATTGTATTGTATTTTATTGGACCAACGTATTAATAAATGTCAGAAAGGCTAGTTGCATGTATTATATTTACACTGATAACTCTTTATTATTTTGTATGTCTTATCATAATGTCATTTAATTTTTTTTGCCAAAGATTGCCTTTCCTGGTTTTAAATACTGGTGTTTTCATAATGCAAGGGTGGATGGGATCTAGTGTTAGGACATTGCTTTATTATTTATTTTTGATTGAGGGGAGGACATCACTCTATATGATGGGGACGAACCGGTGTGTTAGGGTATTTGGGTATGGTATTGGGCCTTTGCTGTCACAGAAGAGTTGTTTCCAAAACATCTATCCACGATGTCTAACTATATTAGTACATACACGCAAGAAAAAAAAGCGAAAAAGCACTACTCATGTGAAAAAGCACAACGAATGAGTGTAAGAAAACACCCATTGAAAACCTCCCTCTATGGCTATTCTTGTCACTACCAATTTTAGTCATCCCTTAATGGTGCACCACCAAGAATAGGCAATTATGCATCAGTGGACCTTCGCGGATTATGTGTTCTTAGACACTGTGATGGGCAAGTTTTGGCCTTCCAACTCGCTGACAATCTGACTTTTTCACATGAAACGTCCGTACCTACTTTTCCCCGCAAAACATCTGGACCTACTTTTTCCCCCAAAACATCCGGACCTACTTTTTCCAGCAAATTGGGGAGGGGAGGGGGGCTTTGTGGGAGCCCGGACCGCCACCAAGCAGGACTCCGACACCCTCAGCCCACTCAAACCCCCCTCCCAGTCCCATTTTCTTCCACTTCTCCCTTGCCCCCTGGCGTTGCATCTGCCCCCTCGTCCTTTGATGGCGCCATTGTACATCTCCGACCATCAGCCAGGCATTGCCGGACATCCACACCACCACCCACGCGCCCGCTCGCTTTGTACTATGACACCTTGCACCCAAGATCCCTACGCAGCCAAGTACCGTTTGTCCCACTGTCAACGACGTCCATGGCGGACACCACTCCCGCCATGTGTTCGATCAAATGTCATTGGGCTTATTTTCGAACTTCATGTTAATTTCTAGAGTAAGAAGGATGGCGGAGTACTCGAGCAAGGAGTATGAGTTGTTGTGCGATGAGTGGTTTGCCGTATCTACGGACTTCGTAGGCACGAGTAGAAGGGGGCTCTTGGTTCGTTTCATGCACGAAAGCACTTTGTACCTTACGACATGCGCATCTTCCATGAACAGAATGTGAATTCGTTAGCGTATCGATGGTACACCATCTAGAACTCTATCATGAAGTTTTGCTTCGCAGTTGATCGGATAGGAAATGTGGCCATTGCGGGTAGAAACTATCATAAGATTTGCTTTTTGTTGCTCAACTTGTTGATTGATTCATTCATTTACTCAATGCTGCTCTACATGTTCGGTAGTTTGTACATGTTGTCATGATGTACCACAAGGCAGACGGCAGGCCATTCACACACATACATTGTTGGATGAAGCTCAAGGGGCAGTATATGTGAGACAACGTGATGCATCCATGAGAAACTTGTTGAACTTCTGGTTAGTCTCATTGAATTTGAAATATTTTTAGTATACTTATTTGAATGCTATGTATAGATGATTTGTGCTATTTTCTATCCGAACTATGATGAATTCCGTCGCATTTGGTAAAATTTGTCTGGTTAGTTGAAATGTCGTTTAAAATATATGCAGATAACTTTGGATATTTGACTCCTGCATATGTGTCCGCGGACTGGTGCCACCCGGTTTGCGGACGGGTGCGGTGTCCAGTTGTGTTCGGTTTGTGCGTCAGCATTGGAGATGTCCTTAGACATGATGATGGACAAGTTATAGCCTTCAACTCGCTGGCAATCCGATTTTTTCACATGAAAACATTTGATAATCCAGGGCACGGACGTAGAGGGGGACAATCACCAACCTAGCCACTGTGCCAACAAAGAAATCTTTTTCGGCCGCCAATGCTGATGACCGGATGTCCAAAGCAAGGTCCTGTATGAATGGTGGTGAGCTACATAGAGCTTACCAGGGACGGTTTTGGCTAGCTTTGTGTCGAGCAAACTTATCTAATAGTGCTCGTGCAGGTCTGGTTAACGGATGTTCATTGCTCCTTCATCCTCGTGTTTTTCATTGCAATATTCCAGTTATCGGAACAATCAGTCAATCCACTGGACTTAGTCATGACTCAATGACATGAGAAAGTGAGATCGAGAACATCATTGCCCGCACTTTGTTCATTTGAACATGCTTTCGCAGGGAAAACCATGGGATGTCTTACTATTCTTTTTTACATAACATGGCAACTAATTCAGATAACACATCTCGTTTTTTCGAACTTCTGTTATTTTAAACTCTCTGGTGAAGACATGATGTCATCACCGTCCAGAAAAAACAACCAATATGATGTCAGAAACAATTTTTTTTGGAAATGGAGGTATACCCCCGGCCTCTGCATCATAATGATGCATGCGGCCCTTTTATTAAAAATTCAGAAAGTATCACCACAAGGTCTTACAGCTCGCAAACGGAGCAAAGCAAAGCACATAAAACTGAAAAATACAATCGGACAAAGACAACCGGTACGGTGATAATGAGGACAAGCTCTCTAGACTCCTATCCTGTTATGCGAACGCCATCCGAACCGGTTGAATATAGCCCGAGCCACCATCTCCCATTGGTTGCACCCAGTAACCAAAGGCTCCCTGGAGTCCATAGGAGTGAGTAAGGACCACGTACGGATCCAAGCTGTAGCTCTGAAGATAACCTGCAAAAAAAGTTAAGTTTTGTTGTCTAGTAAATATCATATCATTTCTGCAGTTCCATATAGCCCATAATAACGCACATATTCCAATCCGAATACGAGCCGCCGTGAACTGTTCAACCCCAGCTAACCACGTCCCAAACAAAGACGCAATATCTACGGGGGGATTGATATTAAAAGCTATATGAATCGTTCTCCAAAGTAACTTGGCAAGTGGGCATTCGATAAATAAATGTTGTATTGTCTCATCTTGAGCACAAAAACAACACCGCGAGTTACCTACCCATCGCCTCTTAAGTAAGTTGTCCTTTGTGAGTATTACTTGCTTGTGGACAAACCACATGAAAATTTTAATCCTCAAAGGAACCTTAATCTTCCATATATGAAGTGACCTTGAGATGGGGCCAGAATTAATCAGATCCGTATAAAATGATTTCACCGTAAATATCTCATTTTTAGTTAACTTCCATTGTGTCACTTGTCAAGAAATATATAAAAGAAAGCACATAGTTATAAAGATTCGTTTTGAAACTCTATACTCCCCCGATCCATATTAAATGTTGATGATTTAGAAAATTCTGGTTTCTTTTTAGCAAACAACTAGTATGGCAAACCTTGCTATGGATAAATTCAGTATTACCGATTCAGGATCTGATAATATGCTGAGCAAGTATGACGGCTCAGGCTTAGTACAAATTGTGGTGGGCTAGTCCAAGCAGTAGATGAGGCGCCAAGAAACCAAAAAATTATGTTCTCTGCCCTTGCAAAACATTGCGGTTTCAATGCTTCCGAATGGCTGCGAGATGAGAAGACACACACATGCATGCATGCATGCATGCATATTGCAAGAGCAGAAATGGGGACTCATGATATGAGATTTCACAATGCTTTCGTTCGCTTGATTATATGATACAAAAAGAAAGCAACCACAGCTAAAGTCGTGCAAGCAACTACACAAACAGAACGGTAAAGGCTCCTGGAGCTGGAACTTGTGCCTCTGATCAAAATACGTGAAGGCTCTGATCAAAATTCACAGCCTCCTATTCCAGGTGCCTTTCAGTTTCAACAGCTGAGACAACTGATCGAAATTGAAAGAGAAAGGGAAAACAGAGGGAAAAACAGAGCTACCGGGCAGAAGCAGAGGCAGTGCTCAGAGAGAGGAGGAAGGTTTTGATGAACTGCCATGCTATATAGCTAATCCTACCGACCGTGGTGTACAACAGCATAGCTAATCTGACTAGCTAGCGGTGGTGGTGGGGTAGTGGTGGTAATCCATGGCGGCGTTGTTCCTATGATCAGCAGCTTCTTCTTGGAGGCGCGCCGTGTAGGCGTCGTTGCCGGCCTTATTTTGCCACGTTGGGAGCTTTGGCGGAGCGATGTTGGTCTCGTGTTGCCGTCATGGTAGGCCTTGTGGTGGTGACAGGCCGCCTGCGGCGGGCGGTTGGTGGTGGCAGGCCGCCTGCGGCGCCAGTCTGTGGTCAGCGGCATGGCCGTTATAGGCGCTCCCGTGGTTCCCTCTGCGGTTGCGGCCACGACGGGTGCCGCGGTGCTCCTCCTTGCGGTTGGGCTGCTCGCCGCCGTAGTCGTCCGTCCTGCCGCCGAAACATGAGGCGAACTCCAAGCACATTCGGTGACTGAGCTGGCGACTAGACTATCTGAACTCCAAGCACGAGGCGAGACGATTGCTTGACTAGTGTTGCTGCTGATGCTCCAAAATGACAGTGTGGTGTGTTTATATACTGTCGTGTGGTGGTGCTGGACGCAACAGGAAAAGCGAGTAATCCGGTTCACACTTTACACGTCTCACCCGCCCAGTTGTGAGTTTGAGCGTCCGCACAGTGGCGGTGGTATTGGTGTGTCGAGGTCGTGCTCCCCCAACCCAAGTCAACCGGTCTGATTGGGGTTGGCCATGCGTGGCAGGGTGGCAAGGCTGACTGTTTGCGATACTCCCTCCATGTTCATTGATCCTGGAACACGATTTCTTCAAGACAGATAGAACTTGGTTCTATAATTGGTCGTCTGCCAAGTCTTGTCATGGCAACAACTGGGGTAAGCAATTAGACTCATGACCCAAAACACAATTTTTTGTTTCAAACAAGGCAAAAGATGTTGGCGCCGCCTCCTCGCAGCGCCGCTTCTTCTACCTCTCAACTCTCTCTTGTGGTTTCCCTCAACACACACCATAGAAGGGAGCTCAACACAAACACACACACACGCACAAGGAAGAGCATAAAAGCTTTGCGAATGGCTCTGCTCCTTGGCGTACACATGGGTTACATTTTTCTTCCAGCCCTCACGGCCGCTTTTCTCATTCATTTGCTCACCTTATAAATAATCAGTACAAGCAACTCACGCACGCACTAACCCGGCCGCTATGCCCGGCCACTAACAGCACGCAGCCACGCACACATTGGCCAGCCGCCACACTCGGCGCTGCTAACCCCACTAACTAATTCCTACATGCATGCACGTCCAGCCATCCACTCAACTGCAACGAACTGGCCCAGCATGCATCTGACTTGGCTGGCATGCAAACACATGGCTAGCTAACAAACTCGGTCCTGGACTTGCGCCGCGCACGCACGCTCCCACGCGCGCACCTAATGTGGTTTACTCTAACAAAAGATTTGCCATTTTCATTGATTAAGGAAGAAGGTTTTAGACAAATAGCCGCAAAGCAGGAAAGAAAGAACTACTCTCGCGGCATTACAATACTCAAGTAGGTGGCACCTGCCATAGCCCAAAGACGGGCCTCCTCTTTGATCTTCACGACGACCATCATCGTTGTAGCGGCAGTGTTGCAAAAGACCCTTGCGTTGCGCTCTTTCCAAATCTCCCCAGACATAAGCATGAATAAGCAGGCGATAGCCTTTCTCTGGTTTCCGCGCTCACTCACATTTTTAATCCACCAATCTCGAACTGAAGCCTCAAATCTCCAGCTCCTCACCACATCACAATGTAGGCCAATCCACGTAGCAACCTCAACCCAAACACGCTGGGAGAACCTACACTGGAAGAGAAGATGCGCCGCAGTTTCCTGGACTTGCTTGCAAAGCGGGCAAAGGTTATCAGCGCTCTTGCGGGCACGGTTGTCGCGGTCTTCTCGTCGCGGATTGCGCGAGTCTTGATCTCTCTCATCACAAACGGACCCGCGGTCTCTGTCACGGTCGTTGTCCTGGCGGCCTTGGTCGCCATGCCCACGGTGGCCATCGGCCATCCCCTGATGGTCACGCAAGCTTTCCAGACACGGGCGGCGCGGAGCCCTCGCATTAGCATCAGCCGAAGGGGGTAGCAACATCGATGGTGGCGGTGGGAGGCGGGCTTGCGGCATAGGTGGCGATCTGTTGGTGCACTGGCGTGAGCGGTGCCCACTCTGCCGGTAGTCAATCTTACAGTGTCCCCGCTCCAGGCAGCGATGGAAGGACCGACGGCGATGCTTGATGAAACTGCTGCCCGTTGGAGGGGAATAGGAAGGTGAGAGTCGCCGTCTTGAATGGCGGAGGCTCGGAGACAGGGCTGTCCACCAGTACGGTGCTCTGACAGTCTTCCAACCTTCCTCCGAGCTAGCATCCAAATATGACGGCCCGGTTGATGGCAACGCGGGGCTTGAGATTACGGGCGTCCGTGCCACACACCGGCTGGCCTTGAAGGTCGCAGACGCCGCCGTCTTGAGGCACGACCTGGTGGCGCCATGGATGGGCTTGAGAGGGGCTGGATTCACCAGCTCTTCAGCAGCAGCGAAGGACACCTTCCGGATTGGGCCTGACGCGACGGCAACCGCAGCTGGAGGTGGCCCTTTGGGGTGCGGATCCGGGAAGGTGGACGAGCTTGTAGAGGCATGGCACATCGGCGGGGAGCCCATATCTGGCGTGGATCCAGCCAGCTGCGGAACAGCGAGCGCACGAGGTCCCCATGAGCATACCTTGGGGTTGGGAAACCGGGAGGGAACCGCGGCGTTGCAGGGGAGAAGCAGGGCTGGGCGTGGAGCGGCGCAGCGGCAGCGGCGTTGGTGGCTGCGGGCGCCAGAGCGGCGCGTCGCAGGAGCGTAATCAGGGGAGGTGGCATGTCGCACTTGCGCTCCATCCAGAAATGCTTGGTGGGTTCTCAACCGCTCAACCCGGTGTCGCGCTCTTCCGGCCTAGATCCATGACATTGGATGATGGCGGAATCTTTGCGTCGTCTTCCCTCCTCATAGGGTCATTTTTTAAGCGGGGCATCAGCAAGAGAGACTTGTGGAAGGTGGCGGTTGTGGTGTCGGGATTTCTGTGGCAACGATGGCGGGGTGATGGCAGTTGTTGACTTTTTGGCGTGTCCATGGGATTGTTTCGGATTGTTTGTTGCGGAGAAGTTGGACTTGAGATGGAGGCTGAGAGGAGGCAACAAATTTTTCTCATGGTACGCCATCGATGGATGCAGAAGGAAAAGGACCCTGATAAGTGCCACACGTATGACACGAACACATGGCAGCTCCAAACGTTTTCTATGGCAAGTTTAGTGATGCGAGAATGAAAACTTTAGTTCTCAAGCATGACAATTTTTTCGGATGGAAAGTTTCGATGTATTTTTCTGGGTTTGTTTTTTTCTTTTCAGATGACAACTTTAGTTGTAAAAAAGTCAGGGCAGGAGTGTTTTGTGCCACACCTGTTGCACTTATCATTTAGGAAGGAAAAAACCGGCACTCCCAGGAATTTGGATGTACTTTGAAATTTCTGTAAGGGCAATATTGTAGAATGTGTTCACTTGATATATGGCCTTGGGCCTATCTGCGAAAAAAGCAGGAATTTGAAATGGGCCAAGAGGTGACAAAGTTGGCAAGAGATGCCATGTACGCTTACCCATGTGACACTTTCTTCATACTTACATGGCTCGCAAGAGATCGATTGCGATGAGTCATGCCGGGTGGTGCTGCGGCAGGTAGCATCCCCCGGACTGTTTGAGTTTGGGCAATAATGCTTGTCCGATCAGTTGTGCCTTATTGTGGTCAGCTATTATGTCATGGACGGCAAAAGGCTGACGGTTGCCGATGCTCCATCCATGTTCATGGTACCCACCGGCTTGTCGGAACACAAGTTTCCAAGACAAGAAGAATTTAGTTAGGGCATTTGTTGTTCTGCCGAATACTCGCCATACAGACAGACTAACAACGCTCACTGTGAAGATAGATATGTTGTGCCGGTTTTTTTTCATGGGAAGCCAAGCACAGTCTAGATCCTGTAGATGCTACAGATCCTGAACGTAATGATTTACATTATGGCCTGTCGATCCGCTGTGTGTTCATTGCTCTAGGGAATATTTTGATTCTCACAACTTTCAATCAGTTCGGTGGACTGTGTCTTGAGTCTTGAGATCTGTGTCTACACTTCCTTCATTAGTTTGAAAATGCTGACCATTGACCTGGACTGGCACTAGAGTCTGAGCTTAAGACATGGTCACTGTTACTAAAGAATGTACTTAACTCAGATCATTCCTCCAAATTTTGTCCCTGTTAACTTTCATCATTTTAACCTTCAAGGACGAAAATGGTGTCACCAAACTCCAAGAAAATTAACAAATCTGACATCACAATCATATGAGCAACTTGCAAGAAAATAGAAAAGGATGCACATCATTTGGCACATGGGCTTATTCAATTGCAATAATCAGTATATATGGAGAAGAAAAGGATAATCACATGTCATTCGCTGCTGCATTCCATATGCTACTGCCTTTATTCTCCTATAAAAGCCTGGTGGAATCTGCTGCTCTACCTCCTCTTCTAATTGGATATGGCGAAATGATTGTTCAGCCACACACAATATGCTTAAACAAGAAGAAACCAAAGGGAGGGAACATTCTTGGTAGAAAAGAGGAAGCCAGAATTGGATTGGGGACAAATTGCAGGGTGCCACCAAGGATGAGCATGGATGACCACCGAAAATTTAGTTAGATCTCAGTCCGTGGAGGTGATTGTCCACCGAAAGTCCTTAGTATTGTAGACTGATGCAGTGGCGGAGCCAGGAAAATAGTATCAACAGGGCCGAATGATGTTAAAACTGCTTGGGAGGGCCAAGCCAATGGAAAACATGCTTATGACAGGAAATAATCACTAATTTTAGCACTATTCATCAGCAAATTAGCACTAGATCTCTACTGTCAGGGGGGGCCAGGGCCCCTGCTGGTCCCCCTGTCTCCGCCACTGGACTGATGCCACCCGTTATGTAGTATCAAGTGGTTAATTTCTAGTTTGCCCTCGAGCAAGATCTTGATCGGTAATCCTATGTAAATAAGGGCATCTGTTGTGGAGATCGTACCATTGCATTTTCCATGATGGAGATTTCTTTTGCATATTCCGTGCAACACGAATTGGATCGAATTTTGGGTAGGGATCGCCTGTGCCAAACAAGAAAGGGCTGGAGTAATATTCTACAAAAGAGAAGTTGTCCCTTATTTTAAATAGTGTAGTGCTTTCCGAGCTCTTCTTAAGTTAATATATTACACAAACTTTTGCAGTTATTCTCAAAAAGTATTTTAAGCCCCAGCATAAAGCACACTTTGTTGATATGTAGTACCAAAGCTTGTGACCACTAATAAAATTATGGAACCACTCATAGGATACGGATGATCACTGTTCTTATAGAGGATCTACTATAATTATGATAGTTTGTAATCAAAAGTTACATCTCCAAGCTCACATGCCAAAGCAAAATAACTTCTTTACAAAAAGCACCCATCCAATTAAGCACTTGTGTACATGCTCTAAGAACGACTGTTATCGGCACAAGTGTTCACAGGATATATATTGTTCGTTGCTGAATAAAGCTTGATCATCAATCTTGACAATCTCCAAGTTCTCGATCATAAATCCTGTGCAAATAGGATCATTTCCATGGAAGGTCTATCAATTGAATTTCTTATGATTGAGATTTCTCTTGTATATACTACACAGGAGAATATGGAGCAAACTCTGGCTAGTGATTGCCCGGGTGGCCGGGCCGAACTAGGAAAAGTTGTAAAATCCTGAAAAAGTGAAGTTGTTTCTTCAACATAGCTAGTGCCTTTTTAGCCGTTTCCCAGTTAATTATACTTGAGGAGTGAATGTATAATGCTTTACACCATTAGGGAAACTGCGGCCTGCTATCAAGCTGAGAAGAAAAGATCGACACGGATCAAAGATCTTAGTTGTTGAGCTAGAGGTAAAGGCACCAGAGCACTGAAATCTATGCTTTACACCATGAGGGGCTACTGCAACCTGCTCTGTGACTCTGTGTTATGCTAATCTTGCTGAAAAGCATTCCTTGGTGTTGTTAAATATGCTTCTGTCGCACGCACCGAAAAAAGTTACACGCTTTGGTGTTTGTATTTTAGTTTCAGCAAAGCAGTCTTCGCTTCTTAGGCAGAATTGCACTGAGCAGCCCAATGTGCGTGTTTAGCCAGAAGCCACATAATGCCATTTCAGGAAGCATGAGTGACACTCTTTTACAGCAGTAAAAACAACTAGACTGTGGGCAATTATTCGCCTTTTACTTTTTCCAAATATCAGTAAGGTAAGTTTTTACCGTCTACGTAACTTTCTATATGCTCTGGTTCCTCTTCAATAATGGCAAAACACGGTGCAAGAGACTGAAGAAATAAGTTGCAAGAAAGGCGAGTAGCTTTCTGGGTGTGCTACTGCACCATCACAGGTGTATGCATTCAAAAATGAAAACGCTATCGAAAATGTGAGTCATGGGCAGATCTGCACTTTCCTTTTTTGAGAACTATAAAATTGCAGTTGTAAACATGATAGAGTTGCGTAAAGTGAACTGAAAAAGAAAGGGAGGTAGTGTCCTTTTTGTTTGAGATCTTTTTGTTTCAAGAACATCCTTTAAGAAAAACTACCAACAACATGATAGAGTGAATTCTTAATTATCTATAGTAGAGTGAGTTGTGTTACCTACATCTGCCACTTTATTCTCTACTTTGCCGGCGGAAAATTTGTCTATCTAGGGTATCTGGCTGCTTTTAACCCCACATTGTTGTCCAAATTCCAATGCATAGTTGCATACACGTAAGGGCGGCTTTCTCGTGCATCCCCATGACATAAGATGTTTGTTACTAATTATGTCACACCAGTGACGAAATATATTGGGTGAACAGTCATTCTCTTTTGTAAACTGCCAGTTATATAGTAACTACTCCCTATACGGTTTTAGCTACTGGTATGCTTGGCAAATTTGCTTATCCAGTGGAAGATCGTGCCGAGTTCTGTACAAGCAGTAGCTGAGCAGCCAACAAGCCAAAAACATGCTTGGCAAGTGAGAAGTGATTGAACTAAAGAGGTCAGAGAAGCCACATGCACATAGCAAGAGGAGAAATGAAGATTCATCTGAGATTGAACTAAATCACAAGCATCTACACAAACAGACTGGTAAAAAAAATGACAGCGAAGCAAGAAGAAAGCAGAAATGAGGACTCATTTGTGATCTCACAATGCTTTCTTTCACTTCATTGTATGATACAAGAAGAAAGCGGCCACAGCTAAAGTAGTACTCCGCCAGTCTCAAAATAAGTGTCTCAACTTTATATTAGTAGAAGCAACTACAGAAACACAGTGGTAAACGCATCCTGGAGCTGGAACTTGTGACGCTCATCCATCGACAAATACGTGAAGGCTCTGATCAAAATCTATAGCCCCCTGGTTCCCGGCTCTTACACACTATTCCAGGTGCCTCCTAAGTTTCAGCAGACGAGAAAACAGAGGAAAAACAGAGCTACCGTAGAGAAGCAGAGGCAGTGTTTAAGTGGAGGGAGGGATTGATGAACTGCCGTGCTAGCTAGCTAATCTTACCGATAGTGCAGTATTAGCCGCATAGCTAACCTCCATTAGCTCTAGCTAGTACCTTCCGAGAGTAGTAGCAGTAAAGGTGGTGCTGGTTGCATAGTGGTGGTAATCCATGGCGGCGTTGTTCCTATCATCAGTATCAACAGCTTCTTGGAGGCACGCCGTGTAGGCGTCGTCGCCGACCTTCTTGTTCCACACGGGAAGCTTTGGCATCTCCATGTCGGCCTTGTGTTCGGCATAGGTGGCGTAACCGCCGCGGACACCAGCGCCAGCGTAGTCGGCTTTCCGCACGCCGTCGTGGTAGGCCTTGTGCACGGCCTCGTCCACTGCGGCGGGCGGCTGGTGGTGGTACGCCGGTTTGTGGCCACCAGCGCCGGTGCCGTGGTTCCCTCTGCGGTCGCGGCCACGAGCACCACGGCCGCCGCCGTGCTCCTCCCTGCGGTTGGCCCGCTCGCCGCCGTAGTCGTCCGTCCTGCCGCCGAAACACGAGCCGAACTCCAAGCACATTCTTTGGTGACAGTTGGATTTACTGGCCTAGTGTTGTTGTTGATGCTCCGAAATGACAGTACGTGTGGTGGGTTTATATACTATCTCGTGTGGTGGTGGTGGGCAGAGACGAGCTCGTTCGTCCTCGTCTACTCCAAGCGCGTGAGTTTGAGCTTGGGAACAGTGGTGATGGTATTGGTGTGTCGACGTCGTGCTCCCCCAAACCAAGTCAACCGTGCGTGCACCCCGCTTGAGACTTGAGAGAGCTCAGCGCGAGCCTTGGGGGGATAGGGTGGTGCTGCGAGATCGACGACTCGTGACGGGTGGTGCGGCGCCGTGGCTGCATCGGCATCGGCGATCGATTCTCGAGGCAGGCAAAGATGCCGTGGGCGGCGTGGGTGGTACTGTTTGGGCATGGAAATGCATGGCTGCAGTGCAGTGTGGTTGGTCTTTATAGAAGTGCATGCTCTAGCCAATGCAACCAAAAGACTGATCTGATAGAAGAGACTTGGGAGCACATTAAACGTCAACACTCCCCCTCACGTGTGGCTTCCTCAGGCCTAAACATGGACCGAAAGTGGGCTGCAATTTAATTGCGTCAGCCCGGTCTTGAACTTAAGACCTATTGGCTCCGATACCATGTAGAAGTGCATGCTCTAGCCAATGCAATCAAAAGACCGATCTCATGAAAGAGACTAGGCAGCACATTCTACGTCAACAGTCTTGTTGGGGTTCTGCCCTAGGCCTGCTACCTTGCAGACGGCAAGACTGACCGTTTGCGATGCTCGCTCCATGTTATGGATCCTCACAGACTCCTGGAACACAATTTCTTCTAGACAGGTAGAACTTGATTCTATAATTAGTCGTCTGTTAAGTCTTGTCGTGGCAAACATCGGAATCGGAGGATCGTTTTTGAAGCGGGGCATCGGCAAGATAGACTTGTGGAGGAAGGCAATTGTGGTGTCGGGGCTTCTGTGGCAACAATGGCCGGGTCAGCGAGAGCGATGTCAGGGTCATGGCAGTGGTTGCGTTAGTCGACTCTGTCATGTCCACGGGATTGTTTCGAGCTGTTTGTTGCCGAGAAGTCGGACCTGAGATGGAGGCCCAGATGCGGCAACGAGTTTTCTTACGTGACCTGCTGCCGGTGGATATACGAGGAATAAGACATCAACACCCGAAAACATTGAATGTATTTTTAAAATTTCTGTAAGGATGATTTTGTAAAGGGATATGCATGTTTACTTAAAATATGGCCTTTGGCCTGTCTGCAGAATGGTTATTCCCTCAACTTGTTGGAACACAAGTTTTCAAGGCAAGGAGAATTTAGTCATGGCATTCTTCGTTCACTGTGATAATTGATTATTTTTGCCGGAATTTTTCATGCCAAGCCAAGTACAGTTTAGATATACTCCCCCCCCCCCCCCCCCCCCCCAAAAAAAAGTGCAGATACAAAAGATGATACAGATCTCAAACGTAATGATTTACTGCTTGGCCTGTCGATCTACTGGCTGTTTATGGCTCTAGGAAATATTTTGGTTATCGGAATAATCAATCGGTTCGGTGGACTGGGTCATAGTCTTGAGATCTTTGTCTACACTTTCTTCATTAGTATGAAAATGCTGACCATTGACATGGACTGGCACTAGAGTGTTAGTTAGACATGCTCAATGTTACTAAACTAACACTATAGTGCCACCAAGGATGGGCATGGATGAGAACCGAGAAGTTAATTAGACCTGGTCTGTGGAGGTGATGGTCCACCGAAAGTCCTAATTATTGGAGATTGATGCCAGTCGTTATGTAGTAACAGTGGTTAATTTCTAGTTTGCACTCGGCCAAGATCTTGTGAGTAATCCTATGTAAATAAGATCATCTGCTATGGAGACCGAACAATTGGATTTTCCATGATGGCGATTTGCTATTCCATGTAGCACGAATTGGATCAAATCTTGGGTAGTGATTGCCTGTGCCAAACTAGAAAAGGCTGGAGTAATATTCTGCAAAAGAGAAGCCGTCCCTTATTTTAAATAGTGTCGTGCTTTTGGAGCTCATCTTAAGTTATTTATTACACAAACTTGTGCTGTTATTCTCAAAAGGTGTTTTTAATCCCCAGCATAAAGCACACTTTGTTGATATGCACTAACAAATCTTGTGACCACTAATACAATTATGGAAGCACTAGTAGGATAGAGATGATCGCTGTTCTTATAGAGGATCTACTATAGTTATGATAGTTAGTTTGTAGTGAAAAGATATGCCATACACCCATACATCTCCAAGCTCGCATAGTCACATGCCAAAGGAAATCATTTCTTTACAAAAAAAAAAACCCCTATCAAATTAAGCACTTGTGTACATGCTCTAAGACCAATTGTTATTCGCATAAGTGTTCGCAGGATTATTATTTTCGGTCATTGAATAAAGCTCGATCACCAATCTTAACAACCGCCAAGTTCCTTTTTTATTTTTCACCTGCAAGATCTTGATCATAAATCCTGTGAGAATAGGATTATTTCCCTGGGAGGTCTAGCAATTGGATTTCTCATGATGGTGTCCGAGCTAGGGAAAGTTGTAAAATCCTGAAAAAGAGAAGTTATTTCCTCAAAATAGCTAGTGCTTTTTGTAGCCATTTCCAAGTTTTTTTTGCAGGGTAAATGTTTCCAGGTTAATTATACTCGAGGAGAATGTTTAATGCTTTACACCATGAGGATAACCGCGGCCTTCTATTCCAAGCTGGGAAGAAGAGATCGACACGGATCAGAGATATGAGTTGTTGTGCTAGAGGTAAAAGCACTAGAGCACTGAAATGTTCACTTTATAACATGAGGGCTACTGAAATATCCACTTGATCTTAGTTGATTCTGTGTTATGTTTTTTTTTTTGCAGGAAAACATATGATCTATTCATTTTCAATTGTGGAAGTACAATGAACACCAGAAATAATAAAAATTACATCCAGATACGTAGAACACCTAGCGACGACTACAAGCGCTGAAGCGAGCCGAAGGCGCGCTGCCGTCATCGCCCTCCCTCGCTAGAGCCGGGCAAAACTTGCTGTAGTAGACAGTCAAAAAGTCGTCGTGCTAAGACCCCATAGGACCAGCACACCAGAACAGCAACCGCTGCCGATGAAGAGTAGCGTAGATCAGAGAGATAAAACCTGAGAATACATGAACATAGACGAACGATGAACAAATCCGAGCAAACCCACAAAAGATAGATCCGCCGAAGACACACCACCACACGCCCACGATGCTAGATGCACCACCGGAACGGGGGCTAGGTGGGGACCTTATTCCATCTTCAGAAAGTCGCCGCCGTCTCATCTTCCCAAGCAGGACACAAACCCAAATGAATCTCGAAGACACATCTAAAAACGGAGCCCTCCCACCAGCAAGGGACAGGATGCACCACGCCCCCATGGCCCTAAGGCCACAGGAGACGAGGCGGACCTGCGGCGGAGCTGGCGGGAGCCAGAGATCCCTAATTCTTTGGGGAGGGGGCGGCCAAATCTTTGTTATTTTCATGCCAGATAACATAATTTGTCTTATTTCTATTGGGGAAAACTATAAAGTATAATTTATAATTTTTATTATTATTATGATTCTGTGTTATGTTAATCATGCTGAAAAGCATTCCTTGGTGTTGTTAAATACGCTTCTGCCACACAAACACACCAAAAAAATCTACACGCTTCAGTGTGTGTATTTTACATTTCAACAAAAGTGGTCTTCGCTTCTTAGGCAGAATTGCACTGAGCATCCCAGTGTGTGTGTTTAGCCAGAAGCCACACAATGCCATTTCAGGAAGCATGATTGACACTCTTTAACAGCAGTAAAAACGACTAGACTGTGGGCGATTATTTGCCTTTAGCTTTTGTCAAATCAGTAAGGATAGTTTTTACTGTTGTATAGCTGTCAATATGCTTTAGTTCATCTTCAGTAGTGGCTAACCACGGGGCAAGAGGCTGAAGGAATATGTTGGAAGAAAGGCCGGTAACTTTCTGCGTGTGGTACTGAACCAACACTGGTATATTATGCATACAGAAATAAAGATATGCCATCAATCTTCTATAAAATGCTAACAGGAAAGCAAACTGAAAAAGAAAGTGAACTGCAAGAAGGTAGGGTACTTTTTGTTTGAAAACTTCCAAGTATATAATAGAGTGAGTTATTCATTATATAGAAAAACAGAATGAGTTGCAACCTACATCTGTCACTTTGTTCAGTAATTTGCTAGCAGAAACTTTGTCTATCTGGGGTATCTGGCTTGCTTTAACCTCGCCTTGTTGTCCAACTTCCAGTACATCAATATGGGCGGCTTTCTCGGTGATCCCCTTGACATAAGATGTTTGTTAGTTGTTACTGATCGTGTCACACCAGTGACGAAATGTAATCGGTGAACAGTTCTTCTCTTTGCACAACTGTCAGTTAAATAGTAACTACTCTCTGCTAAAAAAGAGTAAACTACTCCATATACGGTTTTAGCAGCTGGTATGTTTGGCAAGTATGCTGGTCTAGTGCAAGATCGTGCTGAGTTCTGTTCCAAGCAGTAGATGATCTGCTAACCTGCAAGAAGCATTCAGTGAGAAGTGTCTGAATTAGAGAAGTCAGAGAAGCCACCTGCACATAGGGAAAACAGATATGGAGAGTCATATGCGATTTGGCAAAGATATATTTCACTTGATTATCATGTATGGTAAAGGCAAAAGGCTTCCTGGAGCTGCTGGACATTCTGTCCGCCGCACATCCATCGATAAAAACGTGGAGGCTCTCTGTCAAAATCGACAGTCTCCTGTAACATTTTTCTTATAGCAGTATAAAAATTCATGAGGAAACAATAGACGAACATTATTACTAAGGAAGGAGTTAAGTAATTAGTGCCCGAAATTTTTAGCGATTGACTAGAGTACAGTAATTCCCCAGAGTCCGCCTACCAACTGTGGCCAGGCGATATACTAATTTGTTTTAATAGTTCATAAAAGACGAGTTCACCCTAAAGAAGATGAGTTGTGATAATTTTTTCACTTGCTTATTTTTTAAAAGAATAACTGGTAGCCAAGAAAGAAGACATGTGTGGTGTCAACCGCAGAAAAGCTGACAGTAACCAAGTTTGATGGCCTTGACAGACGATATTTATTTTTCGCACGAGGACATATTGATGTTGCTGATGATTTGTGTGTTCTTGATATGCTGACTTCCCCATGCTTCCTAGTCCTATTAAAAAAATCTATTTGGCATTTCGCTGAGTTTTACAAAAATACTATGTTTTGATTGATCAACCAAGCAAGATCAGCTAGAACTGATCTTCATTCCACCTCCAAGTACCATAGGACAACTCTGATCGAGATGTTGGGTGTTGGTGTGTGTGGCCATAGCGGGTGGAATGTTTAGGTTGAGGTGTGTGCCGCGTGGGGGATGGGGGATGGGTCATGGGCGTGGCTGTGGACATTGTTTTATAGGATTGGGACAGACCGGTGGGTTATATAGAGTGCAGTGTTGGGTATAGTACATGACCTTTGCCTTAAGAGAAGTTCCATGTAAATAAGGTGCCTGTTTGAAATCTCCGCTTATGGCGAGTCCTATCACTAATGATTTTGACCATCCGATCGGCAATGAACTAACAATTACAAAGTTTTCTATGGTAGTGCACTTCCATGGAACAACCGAACTTAGACATCATGGTTGACCACCGAAACATGATCCGATCGCATGAACGGAATCAGAACATCAAGGTGCATCTTTTTCGTGTACAGTTTATCCCGAATCAAAGCACAATTTGTGTAGAAGGGATGAGGGATATTAAGAAGGTGATTAGAGGAAAATACCTGCAAACCACTTATAGCCACCTACCGCCAGAGCCAACAATTGGGAGTATCGCTTGGGCCTGGCTCGCTGGAAATGGTCGAGTCGGTCATTCCCAACGATATAGGCCTAGAGGTACTGTAAGAACTGTCCCTAGTAGACCCTATAGTGTTTGTACACAACCAAATATCCCAACACCGAAAAAAGCTGCATCTAACAGGCTGATTAAGGTATATGCAGGTAACCAATCACATCCTTAAAGCGTAATCGCATACGATGCGACACCATGTGGTGGCCTACACCACCTACTATGACTTCACTTTGAGCGCCATCATGGGCAGCATGTTGCCACCAAATCCTCTAGGCAACACATGCTAATGTGTCCTAACCGAATTTATATTTTTTCAAGTAATCATCATCATGCTATTTCTTATAGCTTTTATTCATCATTTTATATTTTATTGGACTAACCTATTGTTAAAGCGTTACAAATTCCAGCTGCATGTCTTGTGTCGATGCTGATAACTCGTCAATTTTCTCGTATAGCTTATCTCTATATAATTTGAAAATTTTCCAAACATTGCCTTTATCGCTTTTAATACCTACACTTTTCGTAATCAAAGTTTAAGAAGTATGGTCGACAATACTATTTTTCTTACTTTTCAATTAGAAAAGCAATGTTACAAAATTCACGAGGAAGCAACATATTGACATTATTACTAAGGGTGGGTAAGTAAAAAATATTGCTTGAAATTTTAGTGGTAGAATCTAGTACAATAAATGAACTGGCACCCCTAGATGCGTCACCTACCAACTGAGTCCACATGATATACTAGTTTCTTTCAATAGTCTACAAAAGACGACCTGTAGTATTTGTTTCACTTGCTTCATTTTATTAACATAATAATCATTTGCCAAAAAAAGACATGTGGGGTGTCACCCGCAGCAAGTCTAGAAGTAACCAAGTTTCATGGCCCTGCCACATGATATTTATTTTTCGCATGAGGAACTGTTTATGTTCCACATGCTTTCTACGTCCTTGATGATACAGACTTCCCCGTGCTTCCTAATCATTTGTCATTTCGTTGAGCTATTCGAAATACTTTGTTTCGATTGATCGACCATAAAATCAGGGAGAGCTAATCTAGATTTCCACCTCGAATTACCATACGACAACTTTGGGCGAGATATTTGGGTGGTGGTGTGTGGAACCGTTGCGGCCGCGGGATTTAGTTGCAGGTGTGTTTTGGTGTGTGTGTGTGTGAGTGAGTGAGTGAGTGTGTGTGTGTGTGTGTGTGTGTGAGAGAGAGAGAGAGAGAGAGAGAGAGAGAGAGAGAGAGAGAGAGAGAGAGAGAGAGAGAGTGGTGATGGGGCATGGAGGGATGGATGAGATATAGTGGTAGGACATTGTTTCATATATGATGGGAGCAATGTGGTGGGTTATATAGAGGGCACTGTTGGATACAGTACATGACCTTTGCCACAAGAGAAGTTCCATGTAAATAATATACTTGTTTGAAACCTCTGTTTGTGGTGAGCCCTATCATAACTATTTTGACCATCCGTAGATAATGAACCATCTATGACAGACTATTCTGCGGAAGAGGACTCCATGGAACTACCGAGCTTAGACATCATGGTTGACTAGTTTTGGCCTACAAGTTCCAACTAACAACAATCCGTTTTTTCTTCTGGAATGCGTATCATACATTCATAGAAGAGGGGGTGGGTAGAAGCATCCAGACAAATCTGATTTTTCACATGAAAATTGTGGGGCCATGATGCATAGGAGACAATCACCCACCTAGCTGTCGTGTCGCAGCATCTTGGTAGCTTCGAGCTCACCTGGGACAGTTTTGGCTCACCGTGGATGGCTGTGTAATTGAGCAAACTTGGCTAATCATAGCTTTGTTTTCCAATGCTCTATGAGTTTTTTTAGGCGAAAGGCAAAAGCTTTGCCAAATTCATTAAGAGAGGAAACCAAAACACATAATTGCTCGATTTATGAGGAAAAATAGGCTGAAAACCAAATGCTTGATAAGGGACAATCATACACAAACCCGAATGAATAAATAAATAAGAATAAAAATGCCGACATTCGCCAACTCGAAGATCCACCACCATCATGTTCACAACCCAAAGTTGAGTGGGCTAACTCACTGGAGATACCTTCAAGAAGGATAATGACACCCATGGGCACCGTCGCCACCGGCATCGACCCTCGAAGATTTAACCTTTCACCCTGAGTAACCCACAACAAATCCAGCAAACCTCAGGAGAAAGCCGGCCACACAAATAGCTCCCACAGCAACCCTCAGACCAACAGACCGCGGTCTGGTGAAGAGGAGGAAGACATTGGCGACATCTCCAAAAAGGAGGGCACCACAATGCCATCGTCGCCGGTATCCATCGACCCCATCGAACCAAGGTTTTCTCGCGTTGAGCCCTATGCCTCGGCACCTGTTAGAACTTCGCCCTTAGGATCGATCACATAAAAGTAGACAAAGAACACGAGCACAAGGAACTCTTTGGCCGAAGGCACATGTCATGCCTTGTTCTTCTTCTTTTTATTTCTTTTATGTTTTCTCTACGATGTTACGAATATTCCAGCCCTGGTTGTCTATATATACACGTCCAACCAGAGCAACCAAAGACTTGGGCTCCAAACTAGCTAACCTACTGCCAGCAGAGACGAACTCCAACCACTGACTAAAAAAAAACACTGCGAAGCAAGAAGAAAGCTGAAACAGGGACTCATTTGAGATGTCGCAATGCTTTCTTTCACTTGATTGTACGTACGTATTCACACTTTTATATTATGGGACGGAGGGAGTATGATACAAGAAGAAACCAGCGAGCTACACAAACAGAGTGGTAAAAGCTTGCTGAAGCTGGAATTTGTGCCGCTCATCCATCGATAAAAACGTGGAGGTTCTGGTTCCTGGCTCCTGGCACCTACATACTATTTATGGAGAGGGGGGGATTGATGAACTGAACTGCCATGCTAGCGAATCCTACTGACAGTGGTGTATGGCCGCATAGCTAATCTGACTACCTGCCTAGAGAGGTCGTGGTGGTGGCGGTTGGGTAGAGATGGTAATCCATGGCAGCAGGTTCTTGTAGGCGCGCCGTGTTGTGCCACGCGGAAACCCCGGGAAGCTTCGGCGTCTCGATGTCGGCCTGGTGTTGCCTGTAGGCGGCGTAACCGCCGGGGTGGCCACCAGTGCTGTCATGATAGGCCTTGTGCCCGGCCTCGTCGACTGCGGTGGGCGACCTGCTGTGGTAGGCTGTCTTCTGGTCGGCGTTGGCGTAGTAGTTTTTTTCGCGAATACATGGAGGGTACCAATGCATCCCTTCTATCAATGCATTGATACGCTTCATATGTATTCATGAAAAAAAAAACCTGACGAGCTCGCTCACGTGGCATGCCCAGGAGATGCGACTCCTGACCGAAGTTAGGCTCTTACCATGTAGAAGAAAAAGATAGTGCAACTCATGATGTATTGATCGGGTGTATATACACGTATATATAAGTACTCCGTCCATTTCAAAATATAGTACGCCCATGCTTTCCGAAGTCCAACTTTGACCATAAATTTAACCAACAAGACCGACTGCGAAGAGAGAAAAAATTATATAATTGAAAACTTCTTTGAATACAAATTCACTGGTATAACTTTTGCTCCCGCCGTAGTCGGTTTCGTTGGTTAAATTTATGATCAAAGTTAAAGCATTAAAATAGAGAAAACACTATATTTTAGAACGAAGGGAGTACATAGGTAGCCACACCCAAATCCTCAACTATACAAGAAAGAAGTAGGGCTTGTTTTTTTTTGGAAAAGGGGAATAAACCCCCGGTCTCTGCATCAATCGATGCATGCAGCCATCTTTATTAATTATTCCACAAAGGTCTGACAAAAACATATGTCAATCCACCCGAAGCCACCACTCACACCTACAAACTCGATAATGTGGAGTGCTCTCACTCCCCATATCTAAAACCTGTGTCGTCGCCAATCCATCCACATAACGTATCGGGACCAACGGCCGGTGCAGCAGACCTACAACGTACACCACATGCACATGCTTTAGAAACCGCCATCATCATCGGACTACTGACCCGTATTTAGGAGATACATCTGCATCATCCTTGCCAGTCCGGACATCCGTCGACACCACCATGGCGCCCAACGGCGCCACCGCCTTGCGCTCATCAGTCCAGACCGAAGACTCTGGAAGACTGTCGTGCGTAGCACCTGCCAACCATGCATGACTCAGTGTAGCACCTATCGACCAGGCATGACTTGATAGCTCCACCAAAGCTCCGTGCAAGACAAAGGCACTCCACCTCGTGCCTCTGCCATCCAACGCTGCTCCACAAACGATGCTCACAAGAGAGAAAATTGCACCGAAGTACCGCTATCGTCCGATCTGGAAGACCAGATCCTAGGGTTTCCCTCGAAGCAGTGCCCACCACCAGCAACTGTCAAGGACCCACACAGTACCCACCACCACTCAGCCCTCAAGGAGACGCCTTCAGGAAGGTCACGACGTCAAGGACGCCACTGCCGCCCACCGGAATTTGGGTTTTCACCCGAGAGGCAGGTAGGGGGAAAGTAGAGGAGCAGACGTAGGCCGACGTCTCCAAGAAGAAAAGCGGCGCCCTTGAGCGTTGTCGTCGGTGCGGCCGGCCAGGGCCGACCAAGGGGTTTCCCCCAATGTGGACCTCCTCCACCAGCTTCACCCGCGACCACCGGCCAGGGTCCCGGAAAGCCACGCTAGTACCGCCGGGAACCCACAGGAGAGAAGCAGACCGATCAGGGTCGGAGGACAGCGGCCAGATCAGGAGCCGCAAGCCGCCAGAGCAGCCAGGCCAGGCCCTGGTCCACCAAAGATCCGTCGGCCGTCCGACCAGACCACCGGCACCACGCTAGCCCCGCCCCAGCGCGGAGGGACCTCGCCGGAAGGGCCGCCGCCCCAGATCCAATCGCTCTCCAGCGCAAGGCGAAGCAGCAAGGGCCCCGCCGCCGCAGTCCCCGGCTGCGCCACAGGCTTACCCGGCGCCAGCCTCATGCGGCGGCGAGGAAGGGAGGAAAAGGAGGTGGCTATGCCGACGGCGGGAGGGAGGTCGCCCTCGAGTCGCCCAGGATCGCTGGACTCCGGGATGGATGAAGAGAGGGTTTCAGATCTAGTCTCTGTTGTGAAGGAGGTGGCCGGAGGCAGGAGATCAGGCGGCGGCGGCGGTGGGGTTCTCTCCCGCTGCGGGGAGGCCGCGTATCCCTAGCGATTAGTTTTTAGCAGAATTGTTGTACAAGAAATAGACATGCACAATATACTAGTACATCTCAGCACTATTCACCTTGACGCGCAAACACACACATCTCCGACGCCCAGTTGTTGCTAATCGATCAGTTTCATCTTGGGCAGCTTGTGGTGGTCGCGGTCGTGCTCCCCGGTCCAAGTAATCGTGGGGATCAGAGTAAATACAACAACAGGCTTATACCTCGCTCACATGTCAATTTTGTCTGTGGAGAAGATTTTTCTTTGAGAATCTATGTTGAGGAGATTTTAGGTTCTGGTATGACTTGAACTCCTCCATATCACACACCCATCTTTAGCCAGCTCGTATACTTGTGCGCAATGTCACTTACATGCTAAATGAGAAAGGCATATCTACACTAGTGAATGGTATTCTGTTTTGAAACGTAAATATTATATCTCTTTTCCGAATTCAAACATTACAAATTAAATTATAAAAAAGATCAGCATTTGTATGACCAAATAATTCTCTCTCTCTCTCTCTCTCTCTCTCTCTCTCTCTCAAGCACCGATGATGGTTCACGATGACAATGGTCGGATGTGTTATGCTTGTCACATACAAAAAAACACACGTGATAATTGGCCAAACTTTGCTAAATTTAGGGGGTAGAGAATCATAGTTTGAAAAGTTAAGTAAACATTTATAGGTTGTTTGTAGGTGTTGGCATTATTGGCAATATAATGTTACGTCTATGTGGGCACTGCACACCTTGTCCAATAATTATCACATTACATGGGGCAGGTGAGCCGGGGCGTGGGCACGGCATAGAGCCGTGTGGAGCGTGACGCGGTGAGGCCAAAAATGTCACCCATGTCAAGCTCTGTTGGCTTCATGCCGTCGGGCAGCTTCCAGTTGAAACCATGCGCCAGCTGCGCGATGGCGAACTCAACCGCATGTTGGCCGAGCCCCTGCGCAGGGCATGAGCGTCTGCCAGACCCAAACGGCAAGAACTCGTAGCAGCTTCCCTTGAGGTCTAGACCGGCGGCCTCGCCCTCGCCGGGCATGAACCGTGCTGGTCGAAATGTGTCGCCATCCTTCCAGGCCCCGCTGTCGCGGTTGATCGCCCATGCATTGACCAACACGCGGGAACCTCTCGGTACGGAGTAGCCGCCAACAACACAGTCCTTGGCGGCCTCGTGGAGGAGCACGGGGATGGGCGGGTGCATGCGTAGCGCCTCCTTGACGACACACCTGAGGAAAGGGAGCTTGTCGAGGTCGGATTCTTCAACCGCCCGGTCGAGCCCCACCACATCGGCGAGCTCCTGCTGTAGCCGCTCGAGCTCGCCTGGGCTGCGCATCATCTCTGCCATCGCCCACTCGGTGGTGGACCCCACGGTTTCCGGTCCACCAAATAACATGTCCTATATGCCGTACAAGATAGCCACGTCACCACAATAGTAGGAAAACATGTTCCTTTTCTTTCAGGCAGTCATATACTAGTAGAATGATAAACTGAACAAATGGAACTTATTTTTTAAATATGTGTGGAATTTTTTTTGTGGGTGTGGAATTTCTTTTTAACATTTCATATTTTGGATAGAAGTAGCTATCTTAAAAAATTGTACTTCCTCGGTTCCAAAATACTTGTCCTGGTTTTAGTTTATTATTAGTACTAGTAGAACTCCCTCGCAACAAAAAGAAGTATTAGTAGTACTCAGTAATAAAAAAATGTACGAAATGAAGTTCGTGAGATGTGTGAACAGAGAGAGTATACCAGTACAGCAAATTACTCGCGTACCATGATCATAGCTTTGACATTATCCCGCGTGAGGCGGAGAGCGTCCTCTCTGCGCTTGCCGCTGACTGGGTTTGCGTTGGCGAGGAAGGCGAGCAGGCCATCTACCAAGTCGGCGTCGGGGTCTGCCGGGTTCTTGCCCCTCCTCATGTGCTCGTCGACGATCTTGTCGATAAACCTGTCGAGAGCGCCGCGCGCCGTGCTGAGCCGGCGGTTGAAGCCACGACGGCCCACCCAGGCGAGCCACGGGAAGAAGTCACCGATGTGGAACAATCCTAGCAGCCTCGAGAACTCCTGGAGGATGGCGACGAACTCGATGAGCCCGTCCTCGTCGCGGGTGCTGAAGGCCGCGCGGAAGATGACGCTGACGGTGAGGTTGAAGATGAGCTCGCCGAGGTTGACGGCCTCGCCGCTGCGCCGGCCGACCTCGCGGGCCAGCGCCCCGTACCCTTCGCGCACGGCGAGCCACGTCTCGGCGCGGTGGCGGCTGAAGATCTTGGTGACGCAGAGCTTGCGCATCTGGCGCCAGTAGGCGCCGTTGTGCGCGAACGCCATGTCGGAGCGGCCGTACGTGAGGTAGACCACGGCGATGGTCGCCGGGCGGTTCGAGAAGGCGCCGTCCTGCTCGTGCAGCACCGCGCGCGCGTACTCGGGCGTCGACACCGCGAAGACGTGGAGCCAGCCGAAGCGAAGGTGCAGCAGCCCGCCGAACTGCTTCGCTAACGCAGCTAGGCCGCGGTGGGTCAGCTGGTCCACCAGCGTCATGTTGCCGATGACCGGCAGCGACTTGGGCCCCGGAGGAAACGGCGCGCTGCCCAGCCGCCGCCTCTGCATGGCTACCAAGGCCAGCGACGCGAAGAACAGCCACATCAGTGGATCCCTGAGGAGTTCCATGGCGATTTTTGCAAAGGTGGCCATTGACAATACGAACGATCGTGCACGATCACTGCCTAGCTTCAAACAAGAAACTCCGTTGTTATCCCTGTGGGGGGGGGGGGGGGGGGGGGGGGCTTTATATGGCTTGTGTAGTGCTCCCAATAATTGGGGATTGGAATTCAAGCTAAGCGCCTTCAATTAGTAAGCTAGTATAACACAAGCAGTGTATTGGGCATTTCTAGCTAAGCACCTTTCAATTAGTAAGCTGACACAAGCATTGTATGTTAATTGTTTTATAACACGTGAACGTGTGGACATTAAACTTAGGTTTCAACGGGGCTCTGTGCCGTTGGATTGACGCCACGGCTGCACGCGGAAATCAGATCTCAACAACCTCATGGGGTGACGTTGTAGGGGATGGAGGTGTTGTGGCATCTACTGTGTTTGCTGGGATTCTCAGGGTCATTCTAGAATTCGGTGCCAGCAGAGAATTGTCGCCCATACCCCTTTAAAGGGCCTCTACAATTCGCGGAATTTTTAAAACACAGGTAGAATTGTATATGCAACCAAATTGTGGACATAAGGAGTTTTGCAGAATTGTGTGTTTGTTTTATATTAAAGGGAAAACATATGAATGAAAAATTACTCCTCGTCGAAGTTTGAGTTGCAAGGGCACCTGTGTCAAGCTAGGCACATGGCAGCAAGTAAGGTTGAGTAGTGGAGTTTGGACCATAAAGTGATGTGATCAAACGGCACATTTCTTTAGGAGCGAAAGAAAAAGAACAACGGCATATTGCGTCCGTTTGTGATGTTCACTCTTCAACTACTTTAATTAGGTGCTACTTCCTCTGTCCCATAATGTAAGACGTTTTTTTGACTCTAGTGTAATGTCAAAAAACGTCTTACATTATGGGACGGAGGGAGTACTATATATAGAACATAAAGTGACATGTTGCCGCAGCCATCCATAAGATATACCGCTCTTACTGGGTCTGTTGGACTTACGTTAGTTTAGGTGTTACACAAAAACATATCACTAGATTCATATTCGAATGAAGTTCTTAAATATATGTTTACTTTTTTGGCATATAAGACATATTCTATTACTAAGCGCTTGGAATCAGTGGCTTGTTTTCCTGGAGCTAGCTTGTCGCGACAAGGCAAGCAGATAGACTTCCCTTGGAGCACCTGAAAGAAGCAGAGCAAACTTCCCGTCACAATAGTCATGTATTGAGTGAAAATTTGAATTTGAATTAATGGATGAAGGTTCTAGTGATAAGTAGAATCACGAAGCGCCTGATGGGCGGGCGTGTGAAGGTCAGTGATCAGGAGCGGCGCTCAGCTTGTTGGTGTTTCTCTGTGTGTCACCCGTGGTCACTGGGGTTGGACGTGACATAACAGGGTCCAAAGGGAGTCAACCGCCTCCATCTTCCAGAACGGGCCAGTGACGCACCTCCGCTGCGGCTCCATTGCCGGAA
The DNA here is from genome assembly GCF_018294505.1 of Triticum aestivum. NCBI lineage: Eukaryota > Viridiplantae > Streptophyta > Magnoliopsida > Poales > Poaceae > Triticum > Triticum aestivum. Next base: position 20,367,584 of record NC_057802.1, read on the forward strand.
CCAGCATGTCCTTGTTGGTGGAAGATGGGATCTCGCCGGTCCCCGATCTTGTTAGATCATCGCCCCGGAAGAAAGAATCGTCCCTGCTGGAAGTACTACAAATCCAGAAGAGCTCCACCCCTTCCCAAGCGGACACCGCCGGCAGAGGCATCCTAACCTCGCCAGCCCCATGGGATGGCAGGAAACTACATTTAGTATTCGATGATTTCATGTAGATCGATGAAGTCGCAGTCAATCGGATCCTAGGAAAAAGAACTCGATGTCGCATCGCCGCCATCCACCAAGCGTCGAGGCCACTAGAGACAAATCTCGCTGTTGCGCACAAGCAGCAAGGAGACCGAGCAGCAAGATTCTTCGCGCCACCACGAGAGACGCGTGGTGAAGGTGGATCTGCCGCAATATATTCTGGCGCAACATCGTCGCCATCACCCGAACGGCGCCTCGAAACCTAACCCTAACCCTATCTACAAGCTAGAGGTAGAGAACCGGGGTTCCCCCACCCTCACGCTGCTGGCGGCGAATGGTTGGGAGAGGGACCACCGCCCTCGCCGGCTAGACAGGAGGGATGCAATCGCTTGCAGTTTCACCTCACACAAGAGCATTAAGGAATATGCATTGCGCACGACAGCCGCTCACACTTGCATCTATTTTTTCTGGAATTCGAGAGCCGTGTCCTTGATAGTTTCATTGTTTAGATTCTTTTAAGGAAAGATTTCACGTGAGCAAGCCAGACGAGGTGCTTGTACCGAGTCGGGTTTGGGTGTTGTTGGTTAATGAGTCGGTAACGTGTTGGATGTGGCGTCCCTGTATCCCTTTATATATTTGAGCAAATAAACGAAAAGATGCAAGGTCACACACTATTAATCATGGATGCACGTGCAGAAAGGAAATGAAGGATTGGTCCTTCATGGATACTCGGATAATGACATGATTGGTGATGTAGATGACGGGAAGAGCACATCGGGCATGGTATTCTACCTTGGCCCGAACCCCATCAGCTGAAATTCTGAGAAGCAAAAGGTAATGACACTGTCATCTTGCGAGCCAGAATATATAGCGGCGAACATAGCGGCTTGTCAAGCTATGTGGCTGGGAAGACTCCTAACTGGTCTTGTAAAGCAGGAGGGTGCAGAAGATGTCATTGAAGATCGTCAACCGAGCTGCAATCTCATTGTACAAAAATCCGGTTCATTACGAGAGAACCAAGCACATACATACTCGGTCAACCACATCCGGGAGTGCATTGATGAAGGGATGATTGAGATTCAGCATGTGAACTTGAACGGCCAGCTTGCCGACATTGTAACGAAGTCCCTCGGCCAACAAAAGTTCATCGAGATAAGGAAGAAATTCAGACTGCAAGCAATAGAGACAAAGCAACTAAATTAAGGAGGTGAATGTTGTAATTAATCAGGTCGTAGTCATACTATGACAAAAGTCCTAATAGTTTAATTGTTTATATTTTGTTTAAGTAAAATTTCACGTGAGTATACCGGACGAGGTGCTTGCACCGAGTAGGGGTCGCACCGTGTTGGTTGCGGAGTCGGTAACGTGTTGGACGTGCCGTCCCTGTATGTATATATTAGAGAAAATAAACAAAAAGGTGCAAGGTCACGCACCGCAAAAATCTTTCCTCTGATATGTTTTTCAGTGTCGCCAGGTACGCGAGAATTCGCCGAGGCTTTCCGTCGAAAGAGAAAGATCGATTCGATCAAGCTAGCTCTACCAGGCTCGTACGTACGTGAGGCTACACGGCTAGACGGACGTGCATGTGCTAGGCACTGTTATCAATTAAGCTGTGTGCTTGCCTGCTTCCTTGCAAGCTAGCTTTGCACGCACTCGGTGCACAACTCCTCGTGATTTGATCTAGAGTTTAAAAAAGATCTACAATTGGTGTTTAGTGCCTCGACGATCTACGATGGTGAACAATGAAGTTGAGTCAGCACGTCCGATAACGGCAGTTGCAAGGCAAACAAGTCGGGCAACGGTGGCTCCAAGGCGAATAAGAACGGCTACAAGGTGTAGAAGGCGGTAAATCAGCGACAAGTGGTGAGGGAACGGATGGTGCAAACGTATTGTCGCATCGCAACATGCCCATTGAGTACCCGATGCTGACCGATGTGAACTACCACGTGTGGGCAGTGAAGATGAAAAACCCCTTTAAGTGTGGTAGGAAATCACGGATGATGACGTTGACGATGAGTGCGAAGAAGTCTACATCCCTCAACACGTCTTTCCCTTCGCGAGCTGCTGCGACATTAAGTGCATCGCCTCACAAACAAGCAGCGTCAGCATCGCCATCCATGACAAAACCACTGACGCAAGCCCCTCCGGGCATCCGTCTAGCTTCAGGCAATGCTGAACTACATTCAACTTTGTCCACAACAAAACGACTTGAATCATTTGAAGCATGATCATTCCCTGCTGCACCACCGTCAAGCGTAACCGCCACACCCTCATGACAATCAAAGTCGGCTTGCTTGCCTTTGGAAAGGTCAACACTACCTGCATAGTGTTGCGCACAAGCTATGGCTCATCAGATTTGCCGCATTCACCTAGGGCTGGGGCTGAACTGGTGCAGAATCTGCCTTCGGAAGGTCAGCACCGTATTCCTTATTTGGCCATTTCTTCAAGTTTGGTTCCTTATTTGGTCTAAAATAAAATGTTATTCTCTATTTGACACCTAAAGTATTTTTTGTTTTTTATATAACACTTTCGTCCATTTTAGACACTAACGGTGTTATGTGTAAGGCGAAAAGACTGTTTTGCCCTCTAGTGTATTGTGTAACTATTCTGCATCTAGTGAAAAAACAATCAGTTCATGTTCATCCATGTTTAGGGATGCATGCTACAATAATTTGATTAGATCATCCATACACGTATATGCTGCCTCTTGTCCCATGGATCCATCTGATCGATATACGAAACGTCAGCCGCAACGTACGTACGTTCCGTGACTTCCGTCGTTTCGTTCCCTAATCCCTTCGCTAATTCGCATCATCTTTTGGCTTCGACTGAATCGGCTACTCGGCAGTGGTTGCTTCTGCAGCCAGCCAGGCAAGCCAGACGCGGTGCCGGATGCCACCACGACGGACAACACTGCACGTATACACGATCTGCATGTACAACAATTATGAATTCTAGTTCTTTTTTTTAAAGGGGAATATATTAATATCATTAAGATACCAATTATATCCAGCCTCTGCACCAACAAGATATCATGAAGACATTTAGAATGCACACAGCCCAAAAAAATAGAGAAGTAAAAAACAAAGGTCTTGCCATAGTGATCAACTCCTCTCAGCAGCAGCACACAAACCACCAGCAGAGACAACACCCAAAAAACATAAACGGTCTCCAAAAACGACACCTTTAAAAAGGAAACAGTGCACAAACACCGTTGTCGCCCGATCCAAGATCATAGGTTTTCACCTTGTAGAAAGACCGAGCTCTCAAAACAATGCCTCTAGCAAGGCAATTGCCAGGCACAACAATTGAAGGTCAGATCTTAGGTTTGCACCCTGAAAGTCACGTTTCGGCACCCGAGAAGCGCCACCAAAAATGAAATCCTCCAGTGTTGTCGCCCACACTTGCCACAGCTGCTTCTGAAAGTTATCAAACACCTGGCTGACACCATCTCCTGCGTGACTGATCCTCCAATCTCAGCCATCATGACTTTCTCTGCCACTGTCTGTGCCATGGAAATCGAGATACGGACATGTTTCATGGTGTCAACAACCAACAGAGCTTCATGTCGCGCCGTCATGGAGCCACGTTGGCTGATATGGAGCGCACGACCGGATTCTATCCGATCCAGATATTCTTGGGCAAGATCTCCAGCTGTAGTTCCGGAACACGTCGACGGCCAGATCGAGGAGGATCAATCATGCAGATCGTTGTCGTGTTGGGAGAAGAGCACAAGGACCGTCGGCACGCCGACACCATCGCCGCTACGGCGGAGGACACCGACCCGCGATGCCCACAGCCCGAGCACCACCACCGGCGGTTCCAATGGCAAGCCGTTAGATCCATGACCAGATCTAAATGAGGAATAGTCTCAAATCAAATATCTGACCGGGACGCTCGCTGATCTGATCGGATACGACTGCCACAAAGAGCATCGCCATCGAAATCTGCAACGATGTCGAGAATCTGCGACGGCAACCGTCGATCCCGAGGTCCGTCCATGACACAGCCCATACAGCCACCATGGAGGATGTCGCTGCAGAAGAGATCTTGGCGTTGCCCCAGCTCCACGGCCAGCAGTAGCGCCCAGACCGGGCCATGGAAGCCGCCGAGCCGCGGAGTCGAAATTGGGCCATGAAAAGCAGCCGAGCGCAGTAGCCAGGGTCAGCCCCCACCAGCTGCCGCACCTTCCGAACGCCGAGCGCTGTACAGGTAGGTGTAGCACGCAGGAGAACATCGATCTGAGGTGCCACGCAATCGCATCGGCCATCAGCACGGACGCCGCACATCCACTGCTAGGGACACGCGAGAGGAGGATCCCGCCGCCGCCGCCGCCGGCAGGCTTTGCCTGACAGCATAAGCCAGCGGCGGCGAGAGGGAGGCGTCGAGAAAGGGGTGCTGGCGGCCGCGATCTAGTTCCGCCCTTGCCGCCTGCGGAGCCGACGCGGGCGTCTGTTTTGCCTGACAACATGCACGTATACACGATCTGCATGTACACAGGTATTTACGTACGAGGCCGCCGGCTAACACACGTGAGAACACGAGGCACACAACACGCGAGATTTTATTGGCCACACCCACAGGCCTGTTGTTTCTTTCTTTGTATTGATGATGACCAGGGTAAAAAAATATTAAGGGGCAACATGGTCTTTTCACTTCACACTTAACACCGTTAGTGTCTAAAATGGACGAAAGTGTCATATAAGGAACAAAAAATACTTTTGCTTTCAAATAGGGAAGAGAATTTTATTTGGGCCAAATTAGAAACCAAACTTTAAGAAAGAGCCAAATAAGAAATTCTCTCGTCATCAACACCCTTGCAACCCTCATCATAATCACCGCCGAAACGGTCATCATCCATGACATGGTCGTCACTATAATCATGCAGTGGGGATTCGACAGCGGGCTCTTGCTTCTCATCTTCGTCACCATCCAGCGTGTTCTCCACAGGTCTCCCTCCCCACGCTGCGCTGGGCGGCGAAGTTCTCCACTGCCGCTCTGGATGGCTCGCCGGAATGGCACGATGGATCGCTGTTCCTAGATCGGCCTGGTCTTTGTTTCCTTCGGAACGGCGACGGTAAGATCGTGGAGGGGCGTCATCTACGCTCAGGCGGGAAAATCGAGAAGGGAAAGGAGATGGTGCTTCTTGAATGCGTTGTGCGCATCGGCGCTCGCGTCTTCACGGATCGGCGACGACTGACGCTAGCCCCTGGGGTCCTATCGCCGGCGTCGCGATCAACTTCGACGGCATCCTCGTCGCACTCGGGATCGAGGTTTGAAGCCTTGGCCGAGAGCGGGATCGAGACGGTTGAGGGCTCGGATGCGGGACGTGTTGCGAATGAGGTGGTGAACGCTGTCCTTGCCGGTGATGAAGATCGTGGAAGCGCTGACGCCTCGGAGGGATCCTGGTCGGTCGTACGGCATCGGAGGAAGAAGACGGACGCCGAGCTCCTTCAGGAGTTCTGGAACGACGTGGGGTACCCTACGCCGGCGTCTAGAGTTTGGGAGAAGGGCTCCACATCGGGCAGCAAGGTAAACTCCGATTCTGCTCACGATCCTTCGTTTTCGTGCAGGGAGGAGATGCATGCTGATTGTGACAAATCTCCGGCCGTGCCGAGGCCGCCGCCGGCGCCAGCGCGGCAGCGACGCGGGATCTGCATCAGGCCGTGGAAGGGGCCGCTTCCATGCCCTAGGATCACGCCGCCGGTAGCGCTGGCCGCGTTCCTGCCGGCTTCACTTGCGGGTGCGTCATCTTCGGCGTCTCCGAATCAGCAGGAAGAAACGGCAGCGGCTTGTACGGCATGCGACGATCCCGCGTTTCAAACTGCGCTGACTCGGGACTCGGGCTCGTCGCATGCTCGTGGGCCCTGCGTGAACAAGGCCATGCAGGCCTCGCGGCTGGGCCGTATGCTACGTCGAGGCGATCTGTTTCAGTACAGGGTATCGAGACGCCCTAGCACCATGGTTTCGCATCTGCTCGGATCGACTTCACGTGTTCCGCCGCCGCCATCGTACGCGGACGTACTGCGCCAGGCTTCTGCGCCGCCGATGACCGGCCGGGGTGGCAACCCGTCCAAGGGGGCTCCACCGGTGGGACAAACTGGTCCAACTTTTGCATCAAACCCCGGACTCTCCGCCAGCTTTGGTGTGGCTGCTGGACCTATTCGCTTCGGAGCGTTGCCGGCATCGACATCCACCGCTGCTCCGTCCGTCCAGCGGGCCTCGGCTCCGGCGCCGGCACCGGTCATCTTTGGTGTTAACAACCAGCAAGCGCCGGATGCACCTCCCGCCCGGCGTCCCAAGAGCAAGCGCAAGGGGGGACGTCGTGATGCTACTCCCGGCGCGGCCCCCGCGGCTGCGCGTTCTACACCAGCGTTCCCGCCGGCGTCAGTGACGGCCGCCCCCAATGCTCAAACTCAATCAGCCATACACGCTAATGTGGCGACGTCGACCACTATTGACACTACTGGACATCTACCGAAGGGTAAAAAGACTGGTCTTTGGTGTTTTAAATGCAGGTCAGATGATCATATGTCTAAGGATTGCATGGTGGTTCATTACTGTCACATTTGTAACAACTACAAGCATCCTCTGCACCGCTGCTCTGTTCTCAAGCAACCAAGGCCAACCGCCTCGCTCGGTGGTTGCAGTTTAGTTAATGCAATGTTTGTACAGCTTCCAGACTCACTCTTCAAGGAGAATCTCGCCCCACCTACTTTGCCGACTGCTTTGGCTACGATTTCGGGTGGTTCCTTGTCTTCTTCTGTTGTGGAGGCCGAGGTTGCAAAGATCGCTGCGGTCCAAACTTCATGGAAGTGGGAAGCTATGCCTCATGGAGCAAATGCTTTCTTGGTTTCTTTTCCTTCAGTGGAGATTTTACAGCGCGTGGCAGCGTTTGAGTATAATGTTAAATCACATGACGTGAAGATCACTTTTAGTGAATGGAAAATCGAGGAGGTTCCGTCGCTACTTCCCTTGCAGCCTGTTTGGGTGCACGTCACCGGAGTCCCGCCAGATCTTCGCCATTTTCTTGGTCTGTGGGCGGTGGGATCAGTTATTGGCGCCACTCAGGATGTTGACTTGGTTTGCTTGCGCCGTCACGGTATTCTGCGGATCTAGGTGGCTGTTCATAACATGGATATTTTTGTCAAACATGATGGGTCTGATGAAAGCTCGGTCTCCTCTGATGTCTATGTCAAGCTTAATGGATATGCGTTTCGGTTTGTGCTGGAGGAGGATGATTTTGTTTCGGATGATGACTTTATTCCTCTGATTTGGGAAAACCATGATGATGGGCATGATGATGGTGCTAACCGGGACGAGGATATGCCAGAGAGGGATGCTAGCAAGCGAGCAAAAAAAGTCCAAATTAATGGTGGTAATACGACGTGTGGAGCTCAATCTGTCTCCACTGTTGTCCCCATGCAGACTACTCATTTGGGCTTTGAACATGCTACAGTGCCACCACAAGTCAACCTTCTGCATAATCCTGTGCAAGACGTTGCAGCTACATTTCTTGTGCCAACCGTGTTTGCTCAAGCATTGGCATCATCCAACGCTCCTTCAGGCCAGGGAGCTAAGCACATGCATGTGCAGGCAGCGATCATGCAGCCACAAGACGTGCATCATGTGGCCGCTCGCATGCAGCCAGCCGTGGCCGCTGCTACAGGGCCATCAGCGGGTGCATGCACACCCATAAACTAACAAGCGGGTGTCCCGTCTCAAGTGCATCAGCCGGCAGACCTTGAGCAGGCGACGCTCAGGCAGTCAGGCACGGACGCGGGCGCAACGCATGTTTTGCATGCTCCCGCTTCTGCTCCGGTACAAGTGCAACACATGGTGGCGGGGTCTGCGGCGGCTTCCTTAGCTCGCGCTCTGGTCGCCATAGTTCCTCTCGGTCCAGCGGCGGCTCGTTCGGGTCCTTCTGCCACGACATCCGTTGCGACTGTTCTGATGGGACCGGCAGCACGTTCTTCTTCACCGACCTCTGGGACAAGGGTGATTCCGCAGCCTTCATCGATGGCCCACCTGGCGACACCGGTGGGTACTATGTCTGGAGGATTGGCTTCGCCCCTTCGACGTAGTAACCGCCACCCAGTCTCGGCGGATGGTTCTTCTCCGACAGATGAGCATGCACTGGAGAAGGCAATGCGCCGCCAGGCCTCGAGGAATTTGGACTCCACGCCAGGTACCTCTTCCGTTAAATCATTTCTTTCTTTTCCGGATACTCGCATTTATAACAGCTTAAATAACGTGGGGGTCTCTATGGGAAAGAATGATAATGATATTAATCTGTCGGTTGGGGTACTTAAACATATGGAGATTGACCGTTTAAAGGTTTCTCCAAAGTGTAATACCACCATTCCTGACCCAGAAACCGAGGACGATGATGAAGCGAATGCCAAATATGATGGTTCGCTAATCTCCCACTTGGTTGGTGAGGTTACTGAGGTTGTATTGGATGACGCAGGACTTGGGTCCACGTTATGTGACTTCACAGCGTCTTCGCGGAAATCTAAATCACACGCCTCTAAAAAGAAACAAAAACCGCCCAAGAAGGCGAAGAGTTCCACACCAATCCGAGTTTCCATATGAGAGGCATGTTTTGGAATAGCAGAGGTCTCTCAGACTTGGCTAAACATAAACACATTGGTGATTGTGTACGAGAACATGCTTTGGATTTTGTGGCAATTTCTGAGGCTGGTAAGTGTGACTTTAGCCCGCATGTCCTCGATCACCTATCAGGTGGTTTCGACTACACATGGCATAGTCTACCAGCTCGTGGAAGGTCTGGAGGAATCCTTATTGGGATACTGACAACAGCCATGGACTTGTTAGCTTTTTCGATCGGTGAATTTCATATAAAATTTCACCTAAGAAACAGAGCTGATAATTTTACATGGACTCTTGTCGATGTCTATGGGGCTTCCCAAGATGAGTATAAGTCCGCTTTCATTCGGGAATTGGTAAATCTGGCTAAGGATAACCCGCATCCAATGCTTATTGGAGGGGACTTTAATATCCTTAGGTATCAGGAAGAGAAAAATAATGACCGTTTTGACACTCATTGGCCTTTCCTATTCAATGCTGTGATAGACAGTTTGGATCTTCGGGACGGCAGTTCACTTGGGCTAATAACCGACATGTGCCGACATACGAGAAGCTTGATAGGGTACTCATGGATACCGAATGGGAGCTAAAATTTCCTCTGGTAACCGTGCGAGCCCTAGAGCGTATTGAGGCTTTATCGGATCATGCACCCATCATTCTGGATTCTAATTCTACGAAACCAGCTGCCCGACGCCCTTTCAAATTTGAATTGGGATGGATGCATAGGGAGGGATTTGTAGACATGATCAAGAATATTTGGGAGAGGCCCGCTGTTGGTCGTACACCTATTCAGAGATGGAACTTTAAAATAAGGGCCATGAGGCAACACCTCTCTGGATGGGCAAAACATACCAACGGGATTTATCAAAAAGAAAAACAACGGCTCTCTACCATTATTGATGACCTCGACAAAATTGCAGAGACGCGCATCTTATCTCAACAAGAGATTGAATTAAAAAATCAATCTAATGAGAAGATTGCCCGTCTTCTGCGAGAAGAGGAGATCAAATACTACCAGAGATCCAAAGCCGATTTCATTTTGATGGGTGGTAGTAATACAAGATACTTCCAATTGGTCGCTAATGGGCGGCATAGGAAGAAATGTATTTATAGTCTCCAACAAGATGAGGGGCGGATCGAAGGTCAAGAGGAGCTCAAAAAGTATATCACCGACTACTACAAATCTCTGTTCGGAGCGCCGGCTGAAGGGAATTTCACCCTTGATGAGACCCGAACAGATGACATTCCACAAGTCACGACAGAAGAAAACGATATCCTGACGGCACCATTCTCGGAAGAGGAGGTGAGAGCTGCAATGTTCCAAATGGAACATAACAAAGCTCCAGGCCCAGATGGTTTCCCCGCAGAATTCTATCAGAATTTCTGGGATATCATCAAGGCTGACCTTATGGAGTTGTTCAATTGTCTTCATGCCGACGGAGTTGAGCTATTTAGGCTTACTTTTGGCGAGATTGTCTTGTTGCCAAAGATTAAGGAGGCTGAACGGATCCAGCAGTTTAAACCCATATGCCTCCTTAATGTCAGTTTCAAGATTTTCACCAAAGTGGCTACGAATCGGCTTAACTCGCTAGCGGACCATGTTGTCCGACCATCTCAAACGGCTTTCATGCAAGGAAGGAATATACTTGATGGTGTAGTAATCCTGCATGAGACCGTCCACGAGATGCATCGGAAAAACCTAAGTGGAGTAGTATTCAAAATTGACTTTGAAAAAGCCTATGACAAGGTCAAATGGTCTTTCCTCCAACAGGCCCTAAGGATGAAAGGTTTCTCTGAAAAATGGTGCCATTGGATCCAAAATTTTGTAACTGGAGGTAGCGTGGCCATCAAAGTCAATGATGATGTAGGTCATTACTTCCAGACAAAAAAAGGACTACGGCAGGGTGACCCTATGTCCCCAATGTTATTTAACATTGTGGCTGACATGTTGGCTATTCTGATTGAGTGCGCCAAGCAGGACGGCAAATTGCTAGGGTAGTGCCACACCTTGTGGATGGTGGCCTCTCTATTCTGCAATATGCTGATGACACAATACTTTTTATGGAACATGACCTGGACAAGGCTCGAAACATGAAACTCCTGTTGTCAGCGTTTGAGCAAATGTCAGGTCTTAAAATTAACTTCCATAAAAGCGAAGTGTTCTGCTTTGGAGAAGCCGTCGAGGTAGCGGCCGATTACGCGGACCTATTTGGTTGCGCACTTGGCCAATTCCCGATCAAATATCTGGGAATACCGTTTCATTATCGACGTCTCACCATTGTGGAGTGGAAGCATGTAGAGGAGCGGCTAGAGAAACGGTTGAGCGGTTGGAAAGGCAAGTTGCTCTCAGTTGAAGGACGGCTGGTTTTGATAAACTCTGTCCTCACAAATATGGTTCTCTATATGCTTTCTTTCTTCCAACTCCCAAAAGGGGTCTTGCAAAGATTGGACTATTTTAGGTCCAGATTCTTTTGGCAAGGAGATGGTGAAAAGAAAAAATACCGGCTGACCAAATGGAGCGTGGTTTGTAGGCCGAAAGACCAAGGTGGCCTTGGAATTCATGACCTGCAGGTCAAGAATGAGGCCCTACTTAGTAAATGGTTGTTCAAACTTCTTACTGAGGATGGTGTTTGGCAAACCATGCTGCGCAACAAGTATCTAGGCCAAAAGGCGGTGTCTCAGGCATATTGTAAACCTGGCGACTCACACTCTTGGGCTGGCCTAATGGCGGCAAAGAAACAACTCTTTCGCTTTGGGTCTTTCGCGATAAAGGACGGGTCGGAGATTCGTTTCTGGGAAGACATCTGGCTAGGCAATGCCAGTCTCCGAGAACAATATCCAGCCTTGTACAACATTGCTCGCGATAAGAACAATACTATTGCGCAGGTGCTAAGCTCATCCCCGCCGAATATTTCGTTCAGGCAGGATTTGGTTGGCGCCCGACTTATGTCATGGCATAATCTCTTATCCCGTCTGGATTTGATTAACCTGACACAAGGCCGTGATGTGTTTCGCTGGAACCTTACTACATCGGGGTCTTTCACGGTAGACTCTATGTATCATGCGCTCACGCATTCTGAGGTACCGGAGAGCAATAACAAGAAAATCTGGAAGGCAAAGATTCCACTAAAAGTTAAAATATTCATGTGGTATCTTTGTAGAGGTGTTGTGCTAACCAAAGACAACCTTGTTGGGGAACGTAGCAGAAATTCAAAATTTTCTACGCATCACCAAGATCAATCTATGGAGTTTACTAGCAACGAAGGGAAGGGGAGTGCATCTACATACCCTTGTAGATCGCGATGCGGAAGCGTTGCAAGAACGCGGATGAGGGAGTCGTACTCGTAGCGATTCAGATCGCGGTTGATTCCGATCTAAGCACCGAAAGAACGGTGCCTCCGCGTTCAACACACGTGCAGCCCGGTGACGTCTCCCACGCCTTGATCCAGCAAGGAGAGAGGGAGAGGTTGGGGAAGACTCCATCCAACAGCAACACGACGGCATGGTGGTGGTGGAGGAGCGTGGCAATCCCGCAGGGCTTCGCCAAGCACCGCGGGAGAGGAGGAGGAGGGAGAGGGGTAGGGCTGCGCCAAAAGGAGACGTTCTCATGTCTATGGCAGCCCAAAAACCTCAATATATATAGGGGAGGGGGAGGGCTGCGCCCCCATCTAGGGTTTCCCCCCTCAAGGGGTGCGGCCAGCCCTAGATGGGGCTTGGGGGGCGGCCAAAGGGGGGAGGAGTGCCTCCCAAGTCAAGTGGAGGCCCTCCCCCTTAGGGTTTCCCCTCTCCCATGCGCATGGGCCTTGGGGGGGCTGGTGCCCCTGGCCCATTAAGGCTAGGGCGCCCCCTTACAGCCCATGCTACTGTATTGGACGTGGTGGAACATTTTCCGGACCTCCGGACCCCTCCGGAATCCTCCGAAATCTTCTGGAAGCTTCCCGGTACAATACCGAAAAAACCCGAACTTTTCCCGGAACCCGAACAACAACTTTCCATATATAAATCTTTACCTCCGGACCATTCCGGAACTCCTCGTGACGTCCGGGATCTCATCCGGGACTCCGAACAACATTCGGTAACCACGTACATGCTTTCCCTATAACCCTAGCGTCATCGAACCTTAAGTGTGTAGACCCTACGGGTTCGGGAACCATGCAGACATGACCGAGACGTTCTCCGGTCAATAACCAACAGCGGGATCTGGATACCCATGTTGGCTCCCACATGTTCCACGATGATCTCATCGGATGAACCACGATGTCGGGGATTCAATCAATCCCGTATGCAATTCCCTTTGTCCATCGGTATGTTACTTGCCCGAGATTCGATCGTCGGTATCCCTATACCTTGTTCAATCTCGTTACCGGCAAGTCTCTTTACTCGTTCCGTAACTCACATCATCCCGTGATCAACTCCTTGGTCACACTGTGCACATTATGATGATGTCCTACCGAGTGGGCCCTGAGATACCTCTCCGTTTATACGGAGTGACAAATCCCAGTCTCGATTCGTGCCAACCCAACAGACACTTTCGGAGATACCCGTAGTGCACCTTTATAGCCACCCAGTTACGTTGTGACGTTTGGCACACCCAAAGCATTCCTACGGTATCCGGGAGTTGCACAATCTCATGGTCTAAGGAACTGATACTTGACATTAGAAAAGCTCTAAGCAAACGAACTACACGATCTTGTGCTAGGCTTAGGATTGGGTCTTGTCCATCACATCATTCTCCTAATGATGTGATCCCGTTATCAACGACATCCAATGTCCATGGTCAGGAAACCGTAACCATCTATTGATCAACGAGCTAGTCAACTAGAGGCTTACTAGGGACATGGTGTTGTCTATGTATCCACACATGTATCTGAGTTTCCTATCAATACAATTCTAGCATGGATAATAAACGATTATCATGAACAAGGAAATATAATAATAACCTATTTATTATTGCCTCTAGGGCATATTTCCAACAGTCTCCCACTTGCACTAGAGTCAATAATCTAGTTCACATCACCATGTGATTAACACTGACAGGTCACATCACCATGTGACCAACATCCAAAGAGTTTACTAGAATCAACAATCTAGTTCACATCATTATGTGATTAACACTCAATGAGTTCTGGTTTGATCATGTTATGCTTGTGAGAGAGGTTATTAGTCAACGGGTCTGAACCTTTCATATCCGTGCGTGATTTACGAATATCTATGTCATCTTGTGGATGCTACCACGCGCTATTTGGAGCCATTTCAAATAATTGCTCTACTATACGAATCCAGTTTACTACTCAGAGTCATCCGGATTAGTGTCAAAGTTCGCATCGACGTAACCCTTTACGACGAACTCCTTTTCACCTCCATAATCGAGAAAATTCCTTAGTCCACTAGATACTAAGGATAAGTTCGACCGCTGTCATGTGATCCATTCCCGGATCACTATTGTACCCCTTGACCAACTCATGGCAAGGCACACTTCATGTGCGGTACATAGCATAGCATACTGTAGAGCCTACGTCTGAAGCATAGGGGACGACCTTCGTCCTTTTCTCTCTCTTTTGCTGTGGTCAGGTCTTGAGTCTTACTCAATACTCACACCTTGTAACACAGCCAAGAACTCCTTCTTTGCTGATCTATTTTGAACTCTTTCAAAATCATGTCAAGGTGTGCGTTCTTTGAAAGTATCATCAGGCGTCTTGATCTATCTCTATAGATCTTGATGCCCAATATGTAAGCAGCTTTATCCAGGTCTTCCTTTGAAAAACTCCTTTCAAACAACCCTTTATGCTTTCCAGAAATTTTACATCATTTCGGATCAACAATATGTCATTCACATATACTTATCAGAAATGTTGTAGTGCTCCCACTCACTTTATTGTAAATACAAGTTTCTAACAAACTTTGTATAAACCCAAAAACTTTGATCACTCCATCAAAGCGTATATTCTGACTCCGAGATGCTTGCTCTAGTCCATGGAAGGATCGCTGAAGCTAGCATACCTTTTAGCATCCTTAGGATCGACAAAACCTTTCTGATTGTATCACATACAACCTTTCCTTACGAAAACTGGTAAGGAAACTTGTTTTGAGATCCATCTGCCAGATTTCATAAATGCAGCTAATGCTAACATGATTCCGACGGACTTAAGCATCGCTACGGATGAGAAAATCTCATCGTAGTCAACTCCTTGAACTTGTGAAAATACTCTTTGCCACAAGTCGAGCTTCATAGACGGTAACATTACCGTCCATGTTCGTCTTCTTCTCAAAGATCCATTTATCTTGGATTTCATGGCTTTTAACCATTTGTCGGAATATGGGCCCACCATCGCTTCTCCACAGCTCGTAGGTTCATTGTTGTCCAACAACATGACTTCCAAGACAGGATCACGTACTACTCTGAAGTATTACGCATCCTTGTCGTCCTACGAGGTTTGGTAGTGACTTGATCCGAAGTTTCATGATCACCATCATAAGCTTCCACTTCAATTGGTGTAGGTGCCACAGGAACAACTTCCTGTGCCCTGCTACACACTAGTTGAAGTGACGGTTCAATAACCTTATCAAGTCTCCACCATCCTCCCACTCAATTCTTTCGAGAGAAACTTTTCCTCGAGAAAGGACTCGTTTCTAGAAGCAATTACTTTTGCTTCCAGATCTGAAATAGGAGGTATACCCAACTGTTTTGGGTTTTCTATGAAGATGCATTTATCCGCTTTGGGTTCGAGCTTATCAGCCTGAAACTTTTCCACATAAGCTTCGTAGCCCCAAACTTATAAGAAACGACAACTTAGGTTTCTATAAACGGTGTCGTCTCAACGGAATTGCGTGGTGCCCCTTTTAAAGTGAATGCGGTTGTCTCTAATGCCTAACCCATAAACGATAGTGGTAATTTGATAAGAAACATCATGGTATGCACCATATCTAATAGGGTGCAGTTATGATGTTCGGACACACCATCACACTATGGTGTTCCAGGCGGTATTAATTGTGAAACACTTTCCACAATGTCTCAATTGTGTGCCAAACTCGTATCTCAGATACTCATCTCTATGATCATATCACAGACATTTTATCCTCTTGTTACGACGATCTTCAACTTCACTCTGAAATTACTTGAACCTTTCAATAATTCAGACTAGTGTTTCATCAAGTAAATACACTCAGCATCTACTCAAATCATCTGTGAAGTAAGAACATAACGATATCCACTGCATGCCTCAGCACTCATTGGACTGCGTACATCAAAATGTATTACTTCCAATAAGTTGCTCTTTTGTTCCATCTTACTGAAAACGAGGACTTTCAGTCATCTTGCCCGTGTGGTATGATTTGCATGTCTCAAGTGATTCATAATCAAGTGAGTCTAAACGATCCATCTGTATGGAGTTTCTTCATGCATATATACCAATAGACATGGTTCGCATGTCTCAATCTTTTCAAAAATGAGTGAGTCCAAAGATCCATCCACATGGAGCTTCTTCATGCGTTCTATACCAATATGACTCAAATGGCAGTGCCACAAGTATGTGGAACTATCATTACTATTTTATATCTTTTGGCACGAACATGTGTATCACTACGATCGAGATTCATTTCAGGTGCAAGACCATTGAAGGTTTTATTCAAATAAACAGAGTAACCATTATTCTCCTTAAATGAATAACCGTTTTGCGGTAAACATAATCCGATCATGTTCAACGCAAACACCAAATCTCGATGGTAGAGGGAGCATGCGATGCTTGATCACATCAACCTTGGAAACACTTCCAACACATATCGTCATCTCACCTTTAGCTAGTCCCCATTTATTCCGCAGCTTTTATTTCGAGTTACTAACACTTAGCAACCGAACCAGTATCTAATACCCTGGTGCTGCTAGCAGTACTAGTAAAGTACACATTCATATAACGTATATCCAATATACTTCTGTCGACCTTGCCTGCCTTCTCATCTACCAAGTATCTAGGGTAGTACTGCTTCAGTGACCGTTCCTCTCATTACAGAAGCACTTAGTCTCGGGTTTGGGTTCAACCTTGGGATTCTTCGCTAGAGCAGCAAACGACTTAATGTTTCATGAAGTATCCCTTTTGCCCTTGCCCTTCTTAAACTAGTGGTTTTACTAACCATCAACAATTGATGCTCCTTCTTGATTTCTACTCTCGCGGTGTCAAACATCGCGAATAGCTCAAGGATCATCATAACTATCCTTGATATGTTATAGTTCATCACGAAGCTCTACTAGCTTGGTGGCAGTGACTATGGAGAACTATCACTATCTCATCTGGGAGATTAACTCCCACTCGATTCAAGCGATTGCGGCACTCAGACAATCTGAGCACACGCTCAACGATTGAGCTTTCCTCCCTTAGTTTGCAGGCTTAAGAAACTTGTCAGAGGTCTCATACCTCTTGACGTGGGCACTGGTCTGAAATCCCAATTTCAGTCTTCGGAACATCTCACATGTTTTGCGACGTTTCAAAAACGTCTTTGGTGCCTCAATTCTAAACCGCACTGAACTATCACGTAGTCATGAAAACGTGTATGTCAGATGTTTCGTAACATCTACAGACGACGCTGAGGTTCAGCACACCGAGCGGTGCATTAAGGACATAAGCCTTCTGTGCAGCAATGAGGACAATCCTCAGTTTACGGACCCAGTCCGCATAATTTCTACTACCAACTTTCAACTAAATTTTCTCTAGGAACATATCTTAAACAGTAGAACTAAAGCGTATGACATAATTTGCAAAGACCTTTTGACTATGTTCATGATAATGAAGTTCATCTGATTATTGAATGAACTCCCACTCAGATAGACATCCCTCTAGTCATCTAAGTGATACATGATCCGAGTCAAACTAGGCCGTGTCCGATCATCACGTGAGACGGACTAGTCATCATCGGTGAACATCTCCATGTTGATCGCATCTACTATACGACTCATGTTCGACCTTTCGATCTCTTGTGTTCCGAGGCCATGTCTGTACATGCTAGGCTCGTCAAGTCAACCTAAGTGTTTCGCATGTGTTCCGAGGCCATGTCTGTACATGCTAGGCTCGTCAACACCCGTTGTATTTGAACGTTAGAATCTATCACACCCGATCATCACGTGGTGCTTCGAAACAACGAACCTTCGCAACGGTGCAGAGTTAGGGGGAACACGTCTCTTGAAATTTTAGTGAGGGATCATCTTACTTACTACCGTCGTTCTAAGAAAATAAGATGCATAACATGATAAACATCACATGCAATCAAATAGTGACATAATATGGCCAATATCATTTTGCTCCTTTGATCTCCATCTTCGGGGCACCATGATCATCTTTGTCACCGGCATGACACCATGATCTCCATCATCATGATATCCATCATTGTGTCTTCATGAAGTCGTCACGCCAACGATTACTTCTACTTCTATGGCTAACGCGCTTAGCAATAAAGTAAAGTAATTTACATGGCATTATTCAATGACACGCAGGTCATACAAAAAATAAAGACAACTCCTATGGCTCCTGCCGGTTGTCATACTCATCGACATGCAAGTCGTGATCCCTATTACAAGAATATGATCAATCTCATACATCACATATATCATTCATCATATCTTCTGGCCATATCACATCACATAGCACTTGCTGCAAAAACAAGTTAGACGTCCTCTAATTGTTGTTGCAAGTTTTTACGTGGTTTGTATAGGTTTCTAGCAAGAACGTTTCTTACCTACGTAAGACCACAACGTGATATGCCAATTTCTATTTACCCTTCATAAGGACCCTTTTCATCGAATCCGTTCCGACTAAAGTGGGAGAGACAGACACCCGCTAGCCACCTTATGCAACTAGTGCATGTCAGTCGGTGGAACCTGTCTCACGTAAGCGTACGTGTAAGGTCGGTCCGGGCCGCTTCATCCCACAATGCCGCCGAAACAATATAAGACTAGTAGCGGCAAGAAGAATTGACAACATCGACGCCCACAACTACTTTGTGTTCTACTCGTGCATAGAAACTACGCATAGACCTAGCTCTGATACCACTGTTGGGTAACGTAGCAGAAATTCAAAATTTTCTACGCATCACCAAGATCAATCTATGGAGTTTACTAGCAACGAAGGGAAGGGGAGTGCATCTACATACCCTTGTAGATCGCGATGCAGAAGCGTTGCAAGAACGCGGATGAGGGAGTCGTACTCGTAGCGATTCAGATCGCGGTTGATTCCGATCTAAGCACCGAAAGAACGGTGCCTCCGCGTTCAACACACGTGCAGCCCGGTGACGTCTCCCACGCCTTGATCCAGCAAGGAGAGAGGGAGAGGTTGGGGAAGACTCCATCCAGCAGCAACACGACGGCATGGTGGTGGTGGAGGAGCGTGGCAATCCCGCAGGGCTTCGCCAAGCACCGCGGGAGAGGAGGAGGAGGGAGAGGGGTAGGGCTGCGCCAAAAGGAGACGTTCTCATGTCTATGGCAGCCCCAAAACCTCAATATATATAGGGGAGGGGGAGGGCTGCGCCCCCATCTAGGGTTTCCCCCCTCAAGGGGTGCGGCCAGCCCTAGATGGGGCTTGGGGGGCGGCCAAAGGGGGGAGGAGTGCCTCCCAAGTCAAGTGGAGGCCCTCCCCCTTAGGGTTTCCCCTCTCCCATGCGCATGGGCCTTGGGGGGGCTGGTGCCCCTGGCCCATTAAGGCTAGGGCGCCCCCTTACAGCCCATGCTACTGTATTGGACGTGGTGGAACATTTTCCGGACCTCCGGACCCCTCCGGAATCCTCCGGAATCTTCTGGAAGCTTCCCGGTACAATACCGAAAAAACCCGAACTTTTCCCGGAACCCGAACAACAACTTTCCATATATAAATCTTTACCTCCGGACCATTCCGGAACTCCTCGTGACGTCCGGGATCTCATCCGGGACTCCGAACAACATTCGGTAACCACGTACATGCTTTCCCTATAACCCTAGCGTCATCGAACCTTAAGTGTGTAGACCCTACGGGTTCGGGAACCATGCAGACATGACCGAGACGTTCTCCGGTCAATAACCAACAGCGGGATCTGGATACCCATGTTGGCTCCCACATGTTCCACGATGATCTCATCGGATGAACCACGATGTCGGGGATTCAATCAATCCCGTATGCAATTCCCTTTGTCCATCGGTATGTTACTTGCCCGAGATTCGATCGTCGGTATCCCTATACCTTGTTCAATCTCGTTACCGGCAAGTCTCTTTACTCGTTCCGTAACTCACATCATCCCGTGATCAACTCCTTGGTCACACTGTGCACATTATGATGATGTCCTACCGAGTGGGCCCAGAGATACCTCTCCGTTTACACGGAGTGACAAATCCCAGTCTCGATTCGTGCCAACCCAACAGACACTTTCGGAGATACCCGTAGTGCACCTTTATAGCCACCCAGTTACGTTGTGACGTTTGGCACACCCAAAGCATTCCTACGGTATCCGGGAGTTGCACAATCTCATGGTCTAAGGAACTGATACTTGACATTAGAAAAGCTCTAAGCAAACGAACTACACGATCTTGTGCTAGGCTTAGGATTGGGTCTTGTCCATCACATCATTCTCCTAATGATGTGATCCCGTTATCAACGACATCCAATGTCCATGGTCAGGAAACCGTAACCATCTATTGATCAACGAGCTAGTCAACTAGAGGCTTACTAGGGACATGGTGTTGTCTATGTATCCACACATGTATCTGAGTTTCCTATCAATACAATTCTAGCATGGATAATAAACGATTATCATGAACAAGGAAATATAATAATAACCTATTTATTATTGCCTCTAGGGCATATTTCCAACAAACCTTGCACGACGCAACTGGCCAGAAAGTAAGAAGTGTTGTTTTTGTACTCATAACGAGACAATCAAACACCTCTTTTTTCAATGCAAGTTTGCGCGTTCTACATGGTCAGTCATCCAAATAACGTCAAATTTGTATCCGCCCACAAGTGTTGCCAATATTTTTGGTCATTGGTTGGACGGTATTTCAAATAGGTTCAAAACGCTAATAAGGGTGGGAGCGTACGCCTTACTATGGTCGCTTTGGCTATGTAGAAACGCTTTGGTTTTTAATGACAAAAATGCTTCTCCTTTGCAGGTTATTTTCCGTTGTACGCACTCGCTTCGTATGTGGTCTATACTACAACGTGCGGAGTACCAACCGCTATTCAAGGCGGTGTGTACGCGATTGGAGCAGGTGGCTATGGAGTTTTTTACCCAACATGGGTGGCAGCATAATCTCCGCATCGGTCCACCAACCGTTTCGACATAGGCATAGTGTCGGTCTATAGGACTCTACTGTTGCCGAATTGTCATTTTTTTCTTGTCAGATTTTTGATGTTTGGCTGTGTGCATCCTAGTTATGCAGAGGCCGGGTGATACTCTAAATGCTTTGTATCGCTTGATGCTACATTTTGAGATAATAAAAGTGCCCTTTATCGAAAAAAATCCAGCGTGTTAACACCACCCTGAAAAAAAAACACATGCATGGAGTTGGAAAAAGGTCAGTAGTTAGCTCTTTGCTACAAGATACTTCCTCCGTCTTATTATGTAAGACGTTTTTTGACATTAATTATGGGACGAAGGGAGTAGTTAACAAACATGCAAAGAAAGAAAAAACACAAAAAATCACCTCACCTCCTCGCCTTGCTGCCCGATAGCATCTTCACCGCGAACAGGCTGAGACACATCTTCCTTCTGATTGCTAATCTGACTCACAATAATACGAGAATCGTTTACAAAACCTTTACATACGGCATCTTGTTCCTTATTCAAATTGTTGAAAGCAGTACGAAAGACTATCAACATAGGCCTGGAGGTATTTGCCACCCTTCTTTACAATGTCTTTCAGAAAAATTGAATTCAACGTCTTCTCTGTCAAAAAAATTGCGCCCGGAGTCTCTACATGCATGATTGACACACTCTTCAATAGGCGACAATCAGGATACGTAAGGACTAGGACTACTCCACAACCTTCTGGACCTGCTTGAATGATATTTGGATCTTGCCATCTGGTAGCAGCACGATTTAACTCATCCACTACTAGCTGGCAAAAATCCATCGTTGCCATGTCGTCAAAGACAATACCATCTAGCATTGCCACCTCCTTGCCTACACGGACAGCAGGCCGTGGGCATATCATCTTGGAAAACAGGATAGCAAAAAAAGACCCTTTACAACAAGGTCGTCTTTTGGCTCATCCACAACCAGCTACTTCAAGACATTTCTCGAATCTTTTTTGCTGAAGCCCAATTGTGCCTTAAATCTAGCCATTGACTCGTCATGACCACTATCAGGTATCAGCTGGCCTGGGAGCTGTGTCGTCGCCCATGGGGAACTCAAAAGCCTATTGTACGGCTTCTCTGCGGACTATAAGCACTTTATTTGGACCACAGTCAATACACATCGTGGTCGTCGCAATTTTCTTCATCAAGTGGCACATGAGAAGATGTAACACATTGCCCTTCAAAACCCAGTCGAATACACATCCAAAACCAGCCTGACGGATAATGTCTTGATGTTGTGTCTAAAGCAGATCACCAGCCTCAGATACCTCTCCCAAAGAACACCGAACAGTTACGTTGATCCTCTTAGAAGCACTGGCATTGTGCACCACATACTTTGCCATCTTCTTCTTTGGACCATGGGCACCGACCTGATCCCGAGGCTTCCTAGCAGCAACCTATCTGGAAAGAAACGAATGCAGTTAGCTCGCGCCACATCGGGGCAGTTATCTAAAAACACAGAAATAGCAAAAAGAAAAGAGGGATAGAACAAACGAAAAAAGGGTAGCACACATACATCATTTCCATCAAGCCCAGTGACATGAACAGATGGCCTTGCACATTCACCTCCAGCATCTAAGCCCTCGAAACAAGCACACTTTCCACCAAGTTTAACACTCGGAGCGACCTGGTCTTCCACTTAACCGTTGGCAATACGTGGACTCAGACATGGAAATGCAACAACAATCTTAGTGGATACACCACTGAGAGGATGAGTGATGTGACGGCCGTGCTTAATTTTCGAAATAGTAAACATGTGCCTCCCCTGGCTAGAACATAATTCAGGGATGCCATCACTGGCCAAACCCACACTTGCAGGTACATTCTAACTTTTACCAAGATCCCCATGTATACAGTGCTACGTATGACTTCCAGCTGCCTCCAGATCAGGTATTTCACTGGTGACATTTGCTGTATCAACTTGAGCTTTCGAAAATATTAATCGCTTGTTCCCCTCATGAGCAGCAACATTCTCTAAAAAAATATTTCCGCTTCCCTAACTTTCTTATCTCCTCATCCCTTAACTGCTGTGAAACCATGCTACCATGTGTAATAGTCTCATCGGCCATGACTGACTGCGAATGCGTATCACACCACAATGACTTTGGGCTGCATGAAAAGGAGCATCTCCAGCACTTACAGGAAGAGGAACATCTCCAGCACTTACATGTAGCACAGGATTTACTTAGAGTGAACTGTTTATCACTGAAAAGGAGCAAGTGTGAATTTGCTGTGACAGAAGTTAAATACCTTGGCCACATTATCCCTATTGATGGGGTTGCCAAAGATCCTACCAAAGTCCAAGACATCATGACGTGGCCTGCACACGACAACATCACTAAGTTGAGGGTTTTTTGGGTCTCACTGGCTATTACAGGAGATCTGTCAAGAACTATGGAATTATTTGCAGACCTCTCTATGATGTTCTGAAGAAGGACAAATTTTAGCGGGGAGAGCCACAAGAGCAAGCTTTTAACCAGCTCAAGACAATTATGACATCTTGTCCTATATTGGTACTTCCAAACTTCACTAAACCCTTCACCATGAAGGCTGATGCACGTGGAACAGGGCTAGGAGCCATACTAATGCAGGACAGTAGGCCCATTGCTTATTACAGCAAGGCCATTAGCCCCAACTCTCTTGGAAAATCTGTCTATGAGAAAGAAGCAATGGCCATACTGGAAGCTCTCAAAAAGTGGAGACATTACATTCTAGGAAATCCTCTTATTATGAAAACAGATCATCAAGCTGTGAAGTTCATGGCCACTCAGAGGTTAACTGATGGCATCCAACACAAACTTCTCTTAAAACTGCAGGAGTTTGATTACTCCACTGATTACAAAAAGGGGAAGGAAAACATTGTTGCTCATGCTTTATCTAGAAAAGACCAAGCTAGCTCTAGCACTTGCAATCAAGTTACTGTGATACAAGCTGAATGGTTGCAAGATGTCAGAAATAGTTATGTGCAAGGCCCTGACAGCTCCAAACTACTTGACAAACTTGCTCAAGATGTCCAAGAGCAGTCCAATTTTTCCTTGACAGATTGTATCCTCAAATTTAAAAAACAAAGTGTACATCGCAGCTACCAGCAAGTTCAGAGAAACTCTCCTCGATACCTTCCACAATTCTTCTATTAGGGGTCACTCTTGCATAAGAGCTACAGTGAATAGGTTAAAGAAACACTTCTACTGGCCTAACATGAAAAATGATGTAGAACAATACATAGCTGTTTGCCCTGTCTGCTAGCTCACCAAAGTGGAGCATGTGCACTCTCCTGGCCTACTAGATCCTCTGGAAATACCAGTTCTGCCTTGGTCACATATTTCCATGGACTTCATTGAGGCTCTTCCAAAATCTGAAGGGAAAGAAGTTATTCTGGTAGTGGTAGACAGATTAACCAAGTATATGCCCATTTTTTACCACTCAGCCATCCTTACTCAGTGGAATATGTTATTAAGCTGTTCCTGGACAACATTGTCCAACTACATGGCATGACAGTAGTGATTGTCTCGGACAGAGACATAATCTTCACGAGAAAGTTCTATCAATACATACTTACTAGTTTCAAAGTAAAGCTCAGTTTCGGCACAACACATCACCCCCAATCGGATGGGCAAACAGAACGTGTAAATCAGTGTTCGGAACAGTTTTTGAGAAATATGGTTTTACAAAATCCCAAGGACTGGATGAATTGGTTATCAATGGCAGAGTGGTGGTACAATACTACCTACCACACATATTTAAAAGTCTCCCCATTTGAAGCACTGTATGCTTATCAGCCATTTCAGATTGTAGAAACATCTTTGCCTGAAACAGTGCTGCCAGAAGCTAGAGTCATAGTAGAGCAAAGAGAAAGGATGAGGGAGCAATTAAGAGGAAATCAGCTGCAAGCTCAGGACAGAATGATGTATTTTGCAGATCTCAAGAGAACAGAAAGGCAATTGGAAGTTGGAGACGATGTCTATCTCAAAGTACAAGCATACATGCATAATGCTTTTGGACTAAGAAGCTCTTTGAAGCTTAGGTCATACTATGGCCATTACAAGGTAGCCAAGGTGGGCACAGTTATGTACATACTACAATTACCAGAAACTGCTCTCATCCATCCAGTGTTCCACATTAGTCACCAGAAGAAACATCTCGGCTCACAGGATATCCCTCTTCCCAATGTACCACTCGTTACAGAAGACGACAAACTCAAAACATCACCTTTTGCAGTCCTAGACAAAAGAATTATCCAGAGGAGAAACACCCCAGTGGCCCAGTGGTTAATTCACTGGGAAACACAAGGCTGCTACTGACACAACATGGGAAGATCCCTCTTTCTTGCAGGCCAATTTCCCAGACATCGCCCCACCACCACCACGGCCACCTCATGTTCCAATAGCTGCTCGTGGACAGAAAGGCAATTGTCAGGCGCTGAAGCTAACTGAATATATCTGATGACCAAATATTGAAGATGCAGCTAACTGATGAAGACTGAAGAAAACACTTTGTCAGTTATCGGACGGTCTACAAAAGAGCGGGTGATTGCGACTGGAAGGCCAGGATCTTTACCTGGTCGAGTGAGCGAGTTTACCAATGTAATTCAAATTACCAGCTGTATGTCATTCACTGTTGTAACTCTCAGGCGTTATATAAGCCAGACCTTGGGAATGGAGAAGTAAGAAAGAAAGTTTACATTATGTCACTAGAGTAAATATAGCTAGGGCTCGCATTCTTCTTCCCTTGATGCCCTTGCCAATCCGCTTCCAAATCAGGAGCGAGATCACCCAAAACTCCAACCTGAGACTTGATGGTGGTCAGACAGCAGGCACCCCGAGAGAGCCAAGGGCAAGCCTGTGGTGGAGGATACGTGATAACCCACAAGTATAGGGAACGCAACAGTTTTCGAGGGTAGAGTATTCAACCCAAATTTATTGATTCGACACAAGGGGAGCCAAAGAATATTCTCAAGTATTAGCAGTTGAGTTGTCAATTCAACTACACCTGGATAACTTAATATCTGCAGCAAAGTATTTAGTAGCAAAGTAGTATGGAAGTAACGGTAACAGTGGTAAAAGTAACGATATCAGTTTTATAGTGATTATAACAGTGGCAGCGGTAAAGTAACTAAGCAGAGATCAATATGTGAAAAGCTCGTAGGCATTGGATCGGTGATGAATAATTATGTCGGATGTGATTATTCATGCAACAGTTATTGTTGGGGAACGTAGTAATTTCAAAAAAATTCCTACGCACACGCAGGATCATGGTGATGCATAGCAATGAGAGGGGAGAGTGTTGTCTACGTCCCCTCGTAGACTGAAAGCGGAAGCGTTATATCAACGTGGTTGATGTAGTCGTACGTCTTCATGATCCGACCGATCCAAGTACCGAAAGCACGGCACCTCCGAGTTCTGCACACGTTCGGCTCGGTGACGTCCTCGCCTTCTCGATCCAGCAAGAGGGGCGAAGTAGTAGATGAGTTTCGGCAGCACGACGGCGTGGTGACGGTGTTGGTGAAGAACAATCTTCGCAGGGCTTCGCCTAAGCACTACGAAAACTACTACGGAGGATAAACTAGAGGAGACGGGGTTGCCGGCACACGGCTTGGTGTTTCTTGATGTGTCTTGGGTGCTAGCCCTACCCCTCTATTTATATGTTGAGCCTTGGGGTCGAAACTTGGAGTAAAAGCCTCCACAAAGTCGGTTTCACCCGAAAGGCAAGAGTCCTTCTCGGACTCCAGGGCCGGACGCCAGGGTTCCCGGCGTCTGGACCCAGATGGCAGGGACCCTGGCGTCTGGCCCCTGGACTCCGCAAAACTTCCTTTTGCGCTTTCCAAAAACCTCATGGGCTTTCCCCTTTGGCCCAAATAAAGTGTTCTCGTACCCAAACATTTCGGGAAACACACGGAACCCCTTCCGGTGAATTCCGGAACCCTTCCGGAGTCCAAACACTATTATCCCATATATCAATCTTTATCTCCGAACCATTCTGGAGTTCCTCGTCATGTCCGTGATCTTATCCGGAACGCCGAACAACATTCGATTACCAACATACATAACTCATAAATACTATATCATCAACGAACGTTAAGCGTGCGGACCCTACGGGTTCGACAACTATGTAGACATGACCGAGACACCTCTCTGGTCAATAACCAATAGCGGGAACTGGATGCCCATATTTGCTCCTACATATTCTACGAAGATCTTTATTGGTCAGACCGCATAACAACATACGTTGTTCCCTTTGTCATCGGTATGTTACTTGCCCGAGATTCGATCGTCGGTATCTCAATACCTAGTTCAATCTCGTTACCGGCAAGTCTCTTTACTCATTCCGTAATACATCATCCCACTACTAACTCATTAATTGCAATGTTTGCAAGGCTTATAGTGATGTGCTTTACCGAGTGGGCCCAGAGATACCTCTCCGACAATCGGAGTGACAAATCCTAATCTCGAAATACGCCAACCCAACAAGTACCTTTGGAGACACCTGTAGAACACCTTTATAATCACCCAGATACGTTGTGACGTTTGGTAGCACACAAAGTGTTCCTCTGGTAAACAGGAGTTGCATAATCTCATAGTCATAGGAACATGTATATGTCATGAAGAAAGCAATAGCAGAATACTAAACGATCAAGTGCTAAGCTAACGGAATGGGTCAAGTCAATCACATCATTCTACTAATGATGTGATCCCGTTAGTCAAATGACAACTCATGTCAATGGCTAGGAAACATAACCATCTTTGATCAATGAGCTAGTCAAGTAGAGGCATACTAGTGACACTCTTTTTGTCTATGTATTCACACATGTATCATGTTTCCGGTTAATACAATTCTAGCATGAATAATAAAGATTTATCATGATATAAGGAAATAAATAATTATTGAACCTATGGCTTTACTTTATAGAACCTATGGCTGAGGCATACTTTATAGGGAATGACTGAGGCATACTTTATAGAACCTATGGCTGAGGCATAGGGAATGACTTTCATTCTCTTTCTATCTTCTGCCGTGGTCGGGCTTTGAGTCTTACTCAATTTCACACCTTGTAACACAGGCAAGAACTCTTTCTTTGACTGTTCCATTTTGAACTACTTCAAAATCTTGTCAAGGTATGTACTCATTGAAAAAACTTATCAAGCATCTTGATCTATCTCTATAGATCTTGATGCTCAATATGTAAGCAGCTTCACCGAGGTCTTTCTTTGAAAAACTCCTTTCAAATACTCCTTTATGCTTTCCAGAAAATTCTACATTATTTCCGATCAAAAATATGTCATACACATATACTTATCAGAAATGTTGTAGTGCTCCCACTCACTTTCTTGTAAATACAGGCTTCACCGCAAGTCTGTATAAAACTATATGCTTTGATCAACTCATCAAAGCGTATATTCCAACTCCGAGATGCTTGCACCAGTCCATAGATGGATCGCTGGAGCTTGCACACTTTGTTAGCATCATTTGGATCGATAAAACCTTCAGGTTGCATCATATACAACCCTTCTTCCAGAAATCCATTCAGGAATGCTGTCTTTACATCCATTTGCCAAATTTCATAATCATAAAATGCGGCAATTGCTAACATGATTCGGACAGACTTAAGCATTGTATGGGTGAGAAAGTCTCATCGTAGTCAATCCCTTGAGCTTGTCGAAAACCTTTTTGCAACAAGTCGAGCTTTATAGACACTAACATTACCGCCAGCGTCAGTCTTCTTCTTGAAGATCCATTTATTCTCAATGGCTTGCCGATCATCGGGCAAGTCAACCAAAGTCCACACTTTGTTCTCATACTTGGATCCCATCTCAGATTTCATGGCCTCAAGCCATTTTGCGGAATCTGGGCTCACCATCGCTTCTTCATAGTTCGTAGGTTCATCATGGTCTAGTAACATAACCTCCAGAACAGGATTACCGTACCACTCTGGTGCGGATCTTACTCTGGTTGACCTACGAGGTTCAGTAACAACTTGATCTGAAGTTTCATGATCATCATCATTAGCTTCCTCACTAATTGGTGTAGGAGTCACAGGAACAGATTTCTGTGATGAACTACTTTCCAATTTAGGGAGCAGGTACAATTACTTCATCAAGTTCTACTTTCCTCCAACTCACTTCTTTCGAGAGAAGCTCCTTCTCTCTATAAAGGATCCATTCTTAGCAACGAATATCTTGCCTTCGGATCTGTGATAGAAGGTGTACCCAACTGTCTCCTTTGGGTATCCTATGAAGACACATTTCTCCGATTTGGGTTTGAGCTTATCAGGATGAAACTTTTTCTTATAAGCATCGTAACCCCAAACTTTAAGAAACGACAACTTTGGTTTCTTGCCAAACCACAGTTCATACGGTGTCGTCTCAACGGATTTAGATGGAGCCCTTTTTAATGTGAATGCAGCTGTCTCTAATGCATAACCCCAAAAATATAGTGGTAAATCGGTAAGAAACATCATGGATTGCACTATATCCAATAAAGTACGGTTATGACATTCGGACACACCATTATGCTGTAGTGTTCCAGGTGGCACGAATTTGTGAAACTATTCCACATTGTTTTAATTGAAGACCAAACTCGTCACTCAAATATTTGTCTCCGCGATCAGATCGTAGAAACTTTATTTTCTTGTCACGATGATTTTCCACTTTACTCTGCAATTCTTTAAACTTTTCAAATGTTTCAGACTTATGTTTCATCAATTAGATATACCCATATCCGCTCAAATCATCTGTGAAGGTCAGAAAATAACGATACCTGCTGCGAGCCTCAACACTCATCAGACTGCATACATCAATTTGTATTATTTCCAACAAATATGTTGCTCGCTCCATTGTTAAGGAGAACGGAGTCTTAGTCATCTTGCCCGTGAGGCATGGTTCGCAAGCATCAAGTGATTCATAATCAAGTGATTCCAAAAGCCAATTAGCATGGAGTTTCTTCATGCGCTTTACACCAATATGACCTAAACGGCAGTGCCACAAATAAGTTGCACTATCATTATTAACTTTGCATCTTTTGGCTTCAATATTATGAATATTTGTATCACTACAATCGAGATCCAACAAACCACTTTCATTGGGTGTATGACCATAGAAGGTTTTATTCATATTAACAGAACAACAATTATTCTCTAATTTAAATGAATAACCGTATTGCAATAAACATGATCAAATCATATTTATGCTCAACGCAAACACCAAATAACATTTATTTAGGTTCAACACTAATCCTGAAAGTATAGGGAGTTTGCGATGATGATCATGTCAATCTTGGAACTGCTTCTAGCACACATCGTCACTTCACCCTTAACTAGTTTCTGTTCATTCTGCAACTCCCGTTTCTAGTTACTAATCTTAGCAACTGAACTAGTATCAAATACTGAGGGGTTGCTATAAACACTAGTAAAGTACACATCAATAACATGTATATCAAATATAGCTTGTTCACTTTGCCATCCTTCTTATCCGCCAAATACATGGGGTAGTTCCGCTTCCAGTGACCAGTCCCTTTGCAGTAGAAGCACTTAGTCTCAGGCTTAGGTCCAGACTTGGGCATCTTCACTTGAGCAGCAACTTGCTTGCCGTTCTTATTGAAGTTCCCCTTTTTCCCCTTGCCCTTTTCCTTGAAACTAGTGGTCTTCTCAACCATCAACACTTGATGTTTTTCTTGATTTCTACCTTCACCGATTTTAGCATCGCGAAGAGCTTGGGAATTGTTTTCGTCATCCCTTGCATATTATACTTCATCACGAAGTTCTAGTAACTTGGTGATAGTGACTAGAGAACTTTGTCAATTACTATCTTATCTGGAAGATTAACTGCCACTTGATTCAAGCAATTGTAGTACCCAGACAATCTGAGCACATGCTCACTAGCTGAGCAATTCTCCTCCATCTTGTAGGCAAAGTACTGTCAGAGGTCTCATACCTCTCGACACGGGCATGAGTATGAAATACCAATTTCAAATCTTGGAACATCTTATATGCTCCGTGGCGTTCAATACCTAGTTCAATCTCGTTACCGGCAAGTCTCTTTACTCTTTCCGTAATACATCATCCCGCAACTAACTCATTAGTTGCAATGCTTGCAAGGCTTATAGTGATGTGCATTACCGAGTGGGCCCAATGATACCTCTCCGACAATCGAAGTGACAAATCCTAATCTCGAAATATGCCAACCCAACAAGTACATTTGGAGACACCTGTAGAGCACCTTTATAATCACCCAGTTACGTTGTGACGTTTGGTAGCACACAAAGTGTTCCTCCGGTAAACGGGAGTTGCATAATCTCATAGTCATAGGAACATGTATAAGTCATGAAGAAAGCAATAGCAGAATACTAAACGATCAAGTGCTAAGCTAATGGAATGGGTCAAGTCAATCACATCATTCTCCTAATGATGTGATCCCGTTAATCAAATGACAACTCATGTCAATGGCTAGGAAACATAACCATCTTTGATCAACGAGCTAGTCAAGTAGAGGCATACTAGTGACACTCTGTTTGTCTATGTATTCACACATGTATCATGTTTCCGGTTAATACAATTCTAGCATGAATAATAAACATTTATCTTGATATAAGGAAATAAATAATTATTGCCTCTAGGGAATATTTCCTTCAGTTATAACATAGGGTGACACAGAAATAGCTCCAGTTCATCAATGTAATGTAGGCATGTATTCCGAATATAGTCATACGTGCTTTTGGAAAAGAACTTGCATAATATCTTTTGTCCTACCCTCCCGTGGCAGCGGGGTCCTATTGGAAACTAAGGGATATTAAGGCCTCCTTTTAAGAGAGTACCGGACCAAAGCATTAACACATAGTGAATACATGAACTCCTGAAACTACGGTCATCACCGGGAGTGGTCCCGATTATTGTCACTTCGGGGTAGCCGGATCATAACACATAGTAGGTGACTAATGACTTGCAATATAGGATCAAGAACTCACATATATTCATGAAAACATAATAGGTTCAGATATGAAATCATGGCACTCGGGCCCTAGTGACAAGCATTAAGCATAGCAAAGTCATAGCAACATCAATCTCAGAACATAATGGATACTAGGGATCAAACCCTAACAAAACTAACTCGATTACATGATAAATCTCATCCAACCCATCACCGTCCAACAAGCCTTCGATGGAATTACTCACGCACGGTGGTGAGCATCATGAAATTGGTGATGGAGGAAGGTGGATGATGACGACGGCGACGGATTCCCCTCTCCGGAGCCCTGAACGGACTCCAGATCAGCCCTCCCGAGAGAGTTTAGGGCTTGCCGGCGGCTTCGTATCATAAAACGCGATGAATCCTTCTCCCTGATTTTTTTCTCCCCGAACGTGAATATATAGAGTTGGAGTTGAGATCGGTGGAGCACCAGGGGGCCCACGAGGGAGGGGGCGCGCCCAGCGGGGTAGGGGCGCCTCCCACCCTCGTGGACAGGGTGTGGGCCCCCTAGCCTTGATTCTTTCGCCAGTATTTTTTATTAAATCCAAAAATATTCTCCTTTGATTTTCAGGTCATTCCGAGAACTTTTATTTCTGCACAAAAATAACACCATGGCAATTCTGTCCGGGTTAGTTCCATTCAAATCATGCAAGTTAGAGTCCAAAACAAGGGTAAAAGTGTTTGGAAAAGTAGATACGACGGAGACGTATCAACTCCCCCAAGCCTAAACCTTTGCTTGTCCTCAAGCAATTCCGTTGACAAACTGAAAGTGATAAAGAAAAACTTTTACAAACTCTATTTGCTCTTGTTGTTGTAAATATGTAAAGCCAGGATTCAAGTTTTCAGCAAAGATTATGAACTAACCATATTCACAATAACACTTAGGTCTCATGTTTACTCATATCAATGGCATAATCAACTAGCGAGCAATAATAATAAATCACGGATGACAACACTTTCTCAAAACAATCATAATATGGTATAACAAGATGGTATCTCGCTAGCCCTTTATGAGACCGCAAAACATAAATGCAGAGCACCTTTGAAGATCAAGGACTGACTAGACATTGTAATTCATGGTAAAATAGATCTAGTCATATTCATACTCAATATAAACTAATAATAATGGATGCAAATGACAGCGGTGCTCTCCAGCTGGTGTCTTTTAATAAGAGGGTGATGACTCAACATAAAAGTAAATAGATAGACCCTTCGCAGAGGGAAGTAGGGATTTGTAGATGTGCCAGAGCTCGGTTTTTGAAACAGAGATAAATAATATTTTGAGGGGTATACTTTCATTGTCAACATAACAACCGAGACATCTCGATATCTTCCATGCTACACACATTATAGGCGGTTCCCAAATAGAATGGTAAAGTTTATACTCCCCCACCACCAACAAGCACACTCCACGGCTGGTCCGAAACAACGGGTACCGTCCAACTAACAACAATCCTGGGGGAGTTTTGTTTGCAATTATTTTTATTTGATTTGCTTAAAGCATGGGACTGGGCATCCCAGTGACCAGCCATTTTCTCATGAGTGAGGAGCGGAGTCCACTCCTCTTGAGAATAACCCGCCTAGCATGGAAGATGCAGAAAGCCCTAGTTGATACATGAGCTATTCGAGCATACAAAACAGAATTTCATTTGAAGGATTAGAGTTTGGCACATAGAAATTTACTTGGAACGGCAGGTAGATACTGCATATAGGAAGGTATGGTGGACTCATATGGAATAACTTTGGGGTTTATGGAAGTGGATGCACAAGCAGTATTCCTGCTTAGTACAATTGAAGGCTAGCAAAAGAGTGGGAAGCGACCAACTAGAGAGCGACAACAATCATGAACATGCATTAAAATTAATCAACACTGAATGCAAGCATGAGTAGGATATAATTCACCATAAACATAAATATCGTGGAGGCTATGTTGATTTTGTTTCAACTACATGCATGAACATGTGCCAAGTCAAGCCACTTGAATCGTTCAAAGGAGGATACCACCCTATCATACCACATCACAACCATTTTAATAGCATGTTGGCATGCAAGGTAAACCATTATGAACTCCTAGCTAATTAAGCATGGCATAAGCAACTATAATCTCTAATTGTCATTGCAAACATGTTTATTCATAATAGGCTGAATCAGGAACGATGAACTAATCATATTTACAAAAACAAGAGAGGTCGAGTTCATCCCAGCTTCTCTCATCTCAATCAATCCATCATATATCGTCATTATTGCCCTTCACTTGCACGACTGAACGGTGTGTATAATAATAATAGTGCACGTGCATTGGACTAAGATGGAATCTGCAAGCATTCAATGAACAAGAGAAGACAAGGCAATATGGGCTCTTGATTAAATCAACAATAATGCATATAAGAGCCACTTTAACATTTTAATTATAGTCTTCTCCTATCGACCCCCAAAGAAAAGAAAAGAAATAAAACTATTTACACGAGAAAGCCGCCAACAAACAAAAGAAGAACAAGAAATCTTTTTGGGTTTTCTTTTAATTACTACTACTACAAGCATGGAAAGTAAACTAGCTAAAAGCTACAACTAATTTTTTTTGTTTTTCTTAAGGTATTTCAAACACACAAGAAGAAGGCAGGAAAAAAATAAACTAGCATGGATAGTACAATGAAAAAGTATGAGCACCGACAACTAGAATGAGTGTGTGAACATGAATGTAATGTCGGTGAGAAATACATACTCCCCCAAGCTTAGGCTTTTGGCCTAAGTTGGTTTAGGCCCATGGATCAAAGTTGTAGCTGGGATCGTACTAAGATACATCCTCGGGATGCCACTGGTTAGCCATTTCCTCCGGATCCCACTGATAAACAGACTGACGGTGTGGATCAAGTGGTGGCTCTGACTCTGGTTCTGGAGCTGGTGCTTGGTTCTGGTGGGAATGAATAGCCTCCGGCAGAACAAGGTACTTGCTTGAAGATAAATTGAACAAAAAGGAGCAGGCAAAGTAATAGTCTCAAAGTAATCTTTATCAAATATCAGTCTATAGTTAAGCATATTTTTCTTATTCTTAACAATAAAATCATGTGCTACCATACTTTATAGTCTAGAAAAACAGGAGGCAACAACTTTTCTTCTCTCTCATGATGCCTAATAGGTATGTTAAAGTGTGCAGCAAGGCGCGAGGCGAAGATACCTCCCAAGATGGGACCCTTCGTACGGTTCAGATTTAACCGCGTTGCAACAATAGCGCCTAGACTAAAAGTATTATCACGGAACAAGGCATGGCACAAAATAATAATATCAGGCGCACTAAGGTTGCCACAGTTTCTATGACCAATTAAGCATCTACTAGCAAATATTGCAAAGTAACGTAGAACATGAAAGTGTATGTTAGTAATTCTTGCATCGGAAACCTTCCTCGTTTCCCCTATAGCAATTGTATCAATAAACCCTTCCACATCGTTACAATGTGGTTCCTCTATGCTGCCCGTAAAGGGAAACTTGCAAACCGCACAAAAATCATAGAGGGACATCTCCTTATACTCATCATATAAATAAAAATCCACAAAAAGGTGGTGACCTCCTAGCGTGGAAATGAAATTTTTGCACAAAGATATTAGTGAGTAGGAGATACTGTTCGCGTTGGTCGTGGAGGAAGTCAGTGGGGCCTGCATTCTCAGCCATATAAAAATCATCATGAATCCCGGCTGCTCTCAAGAACTCATCACAAGGCCATTCACATGGCCGAACCTCCGCGGTGCGAGGGAGATTATATTTGGGCCTCTTATCTTATTCACTTTGCTTATCCTTCGAGCTTCGGCTCGAAGAGCCCCTCAAAAATCTCTTCATCATTCTCAGCCATATAAAAGTGAACCAAACTCAACAAAATTGATAGCAACTACTCCCACAAGTGCCTAGAGACTATATCATGCATTAGAACTACTTGGGACCAAATAAATTTGACATGCAAGCTCAAGAACAGGGTCACCTAAGCAGCAAAAATTTGCCATAAATAAAGCACCAGAACAAAAACTAATTGGACCATTGGAGGAGTCACATACCAAAGAACAATCGCCCAAAGCAGTTTTGTGAGTGGAGCTTTGAGCAAGGTGATCGAAAATGGCAGCAAGATAAGCTAGAACTCATGCTTGAGCTGGTTGGTGATTTTTTGGGAGGAAGAAGGACTGTGTGGGTGCAGGAATAAGTGGAGGGGGGGGGGGGCCACCAGGGGCCCACGAGGCAGCGGGGCCCTGGACCCTCGTGGCCAGGTGCTGGCTCCCCCCGATGTGTCCTCAGTGCCAAATATTCTTAAATATTCCAGAAAAAATAATATTTCAATTTCAGGGCATTTGGAAAACTTTTATTTTCGGGGTATTTTTTATTGCGCGGATAATTCAGAAAACAGACAGAAAATACTATTTTTACTTTATTTAATCTAAATAACAGAAAGTAAAAAGAGGGTACAGAGAGTTGTGCTTTCTAACTTCATCCATCTCATGCTCATCAAAAGGAATCCACAAACAAGGTTGATCAAGTCTTGTTAACAAACTCATTCAGAATCACATGAAACCGGAGAATCTTCGAATAGCACTAGGTTACCTCAACGGGGATATGCACGTCCCCAATAATAAGAATATCATATTTCTTCTTGGCGGTAGGAAGAGGAAATTCAAAACCTCCAAAAATAATTGATGGAATTTTTCCAATAGAGTTTATACTGTGAACTTGAGGTTGTTTCCTCGGAAAGTGTACCGTATATTCATTACCATTAACATGAAAAGTGACATTGCCTTTGTTGCAATCAATAACAGCCCCTGCAGTGTTCAAAAAGGGTCTACCAAGAATAATAGACATACTATCATCCTCGGGAATATCAAGTATAACAAAGTCCGTTAAAATAGTAACGTTTTCAACCACAACAGGCACATGCTCACAAATACCGACAGGTATGGCAGTTGATTTATCGGCCATTTGCAATGATATTTCAGTAGGTGTCAACTTATTCAAATCAAGTCTACGATATAAAGAGAGAGGCATAACACTAACACCGGCTCCAAGATCACATAAAGCAGTTTTAACATAGTTTCTTTTAATAGAGCATTGTATAGTTGGTACTCCTGGATCTCCTAATTTCTTAGGTATTGCACCTTTAAAAGTATAATTAGCAAGCATGGTGGAAATTTCAGCTTCTGGTATCTTTCTTTTATTAGTAACACTATCTTTCATGTATTTACCATAAGGATTTATTTTGAGCATATCAGTTAAACGCATACGCAAAAAGATAGGCCTAATCATTTCAGCAAAGCGCTCAAAATCCTCGTCATCCTGTTCCTTGGATGGTTTAGGAGGAAAAGGCATGGGTTTCTGAACCCATGGTTCTCTTTCTTTACCGTGCTTCCTAGCAACAAAGTCTCTCTTATCATAACGTTGGTTCTTTGTTGTGGGTTATCAAGATCAACAGTAGGTTCAATTTCTACTTCATTATCATTGCTAGGTTGAGCATCAACATGAACATCATTATTAAATTATCACTAGGTTCGTGTTCATTACCAGATTGTGTTTCAGCATCAGAAATAGAAATATCATTGGGATTCTCAGGTGTGTCAGCAACAGGTTCACTAGAAGCATGCAAAGTCCTATCATTTTTCTTTTTCTTCCTCTTAGAAGGACTAAGTGCATCTACATTAGTTCTCTGAGAATCTTGCTCAATTCTCTTAGGGTGGCCCTCAGGATACAAAGGTTCCTGAGTCATTTTACCCCCTCTACTCATAACTCTAACAGCATTATCATTTTTCTAATTATTTAATTCATTGAGCAAATCATTTTGAGCTTTAAGCACTTGTTCTACTTGAGTGCTAACCATAAAAGCATGTTTACTAATGAGTTTAAGTTCACCTTTAACTCTAGACATATAATCACTCAAGTGTTCAATCATATAAGCATTGCGTTTCAATTGTCTACCAACATAAGAATTGAAGTCTTCTTGCTTAACCATAAAATTATCAAACTCATCTAAGCATTGGCTAGCAAACTTAGTAGGCGGGATTTCAGCTTTATCATATCTATAGAGAGAATTTACCTTTACTACCTGTGTCGGGTTATCAAGACCATGTGTTTCTTCAATAGGTGGTAGATTAAGACCATGTATTTCTTCAACAGGAGGTAAATTCTTTACATCTTCAGCTTTTATACCTTTTTGTTTCATAGATTTCTTTGCCTCTTGCATATCTTTAGGACTGAGAAATAGAATACCCCTTTTCTTCGGAGTTGGTTTAGGAGTTGGTTCAGGAAGTGTCCAATTGTTTCATTAGTCAACATATTACTCAATAGCAACTCAGCTTAATCAACAGTTCTCTCCCTGAAAACACAACCAGCACAACTATCCAGGTGGTCTCTGCAAGCATCGGTTAGTCCATTATAAAAGATATCAAGTATTTCATTTTTCTTGAGAGGATGACCCGGCATAGCATTAAGTAATTGGAGAAGCCTCCCCCAAGCTTGTGGGAGACTCTCTTCTTCAATTTGCACAAAATTATATATTTCCCTTAAAGCAGCTTGTTTCTTATGAGCGGGGAAATATTTAGCAGAGAAGTAATAAATCATATCCTGGGGACTACGCACACAACCAGGATCAAGAGAATTAAACCATGTCTTAGCATCACCCTTTAATGAGAACGGAAATAATTTAAGGATACAATAGTAGCGAGTTTGCTCATCATTAGTGAATAGGGTGGCTATATCATTTAATTTAGTAAGATGTGCCACAACAGTTTTAGATTCATAGCCATAGAAAGGATCATATTCAACCAAAGTAATTATCTCAAGATTGACACAGAAATCATAATCCTTATCAGTAATAAAGATAGGTGAAGTAGCAAAAGCAGAGTCATATTTCATTCTAGCATTCAAAGATTTTTCTTTCAGCTTAGCTAATAATTTCTTAAGATCACACCTATCATTGCAAGCAAGAAAATCGCTAGCAGTTTCTTCATCCATAAAATAACCCTCATGCACAACAGGCAATTCATATCTAGGGGGAGAATCTTCATCATCACTTTCATCAAGATTATCGGTTTCAATAATTTCATTCTCTAGCCCTAGCAAGTTGTTCATCAAGAAATTCACCTACTGGCACAATATTATCAAGCATAGAAGTAGTTTAATTGTAAGTATCATGCATAGTAGAAGTGGCATCATCAATAACATGCGACATATCAGAATTAACAGCAGAAGCAGGTTTAGGTGTCGCAAGCTTACTCAAAACCGAAGGTGAATCAAGTGCAGAGCTAGATGGCAGTTCCTTACCTCCCCTCGTAGTTGAGGGATAAATTTTGGTTTTCTCGTCTTTGAAGTTCCTCATAGTGACTAGCAGATATAAATCCCAAGTGACTCAAAGAATAGAGCTATCCTCCCCGGCAACGGCGCCAGAAAATAGTCTTGATAACCCACAAGTATAGGGGATCACAACAGTTTTCGAGGGTAGAGTATTCAACCCAAATTTTTTGATTCGACACAAGGGGAGCGAAAAAATATTCTCAAGTATTAGCAGTTGAGTTGTCAATTCAACCACACCTGGATAACTTAATATCTGCAGCAAAGTATTTAGTAGCAAAGTAGTATGGAAGTAACGGTAACAGTGGTAAAAGTAACGATAGCAGTTTTGTAGTGATTGTAACAGTGGCAACAGTAAAGTAACTAAGAAGAGATCAATATGTGAAAAGCTCGTAGGCATTGGATCGGTGATGGATAATTATGTCGGATGTGATTATTCATGCAACAGTTATAACATAGGGTGACACAGAACTAGCTCCAGTTCATCAATGTAATGTAGGCATGTATTCCGAATATAGTTATACGTGCTTATGGAAAAGGACTTGCATGACACCTTTTGTCCTACCCTCCCGTGGCAGCGGGGTCCTGTTGAAAACTAAGGGATATTAAGGCCTCCTTTTAATAGAGTACCGGACCAAAGCATTAACACATAGTGAATACATGAACTCCTCAAACTACGGTCATCACTGGGAGTGGTCCCGATTATTGTCACTTCGGGGTTGCCGGATAATAACACATAGTAGGTGACTAATGACTTGCAAGATAGGATCAAGAACTCACATATATTCATGAAAACATAATAGGTTCAGATCTGAAATCATGGCACTCGGGCCCTACACTACTAGGAAAAGGCCTACTAGTGGCGCACCAGTTTTGCCTACTAATGGCGCACTACTGGTGCGCCACTAGCATCACGCCACTAGTATTTTTTACTAATGGCGCATCAGTGGTGCGCCATTAGTATCTGGTATACTAATGGTGCACCACTGGTGCGCCATTAGTATAGGCCACGGTGCGCCATTAGTATAGGCCACTGGTGCGCCATTAGTATAGGCCACGGTGCGCCATTAGTATTTTTGAATTTTGAAGGCGGGAAAATAGTAGTGGCGCACCGT
Source organism: Triticum aestivum (assembly GCF_018294505.1). Classification (NCBI taxonomy): domain Eukaryota; kingdom Viridiplantae; phylum Streptophyta; class Magnoliopsida; order Poales; family Poaceae; genus Triticum; species Triticum aestivum. The sequence continues at coordinate 20,408,075 of NC_057802.1, forward strand.
CTAACCCCCACCGTGCGCCATTGCTATTTTTGAATTTTGAATTTGGATCTGGATTGCGATTTTTTTGCCCATTTTTTGCTCGTTTTTTTGCACGATATTATTTCAAATTTTGTTCCTGTTTTTGGATCTTGTACGTTCTTTTGCCGTGTTCTTTTGCCGGAGAGGAGTTCGCCGGAGAGGAGGAGGAGGAGGTCACCGGAGAGGCGCTCGCCTACATCGCCGGAGAGGAGGAGGAGGTCGCCGGAGAGGAGTTCACCGGAGCATCGGAGAGGAGGAAGGAGAAACCATGAGGGGATGGGAGGAGAGGAGGGAGGAGGAGCTCACCGGAGAGGAGGGAGGAGGAGCTCACCGGAGAGGAGGGAGGAGGAGCTCATCGGAGAGGAGGGAGGAGGAGCTCACCGGAGAGGAGGGAGGAGAAAACGTGAGGGGAGGGGAGGAGAGGAGGGAGGAGGAGGTCGCCGGAGAGGAGGAGGAGGTCGCCGGAGAGGAGGAGGAGGAGGAGGTCACCGGAGAGGAGGAGGGTAGTATGGTGGAGGAGAGAAGGGAAGATGGAGTGGAGGAGAGGAGGAGATGGAGTGGAGGAGAGGTGGAGTGGAGGAGAAGAATGAAGAGGTAAGGAGGAGAGGACACGCCCAGCCATATATACGGCATAGTAATGGCGCACCGTGGGCAGGTGCGCCATTACTAAATTTTTTATATATTTTTTGATTTATTTTGACTTTTGAAGGCGGGAAGATACTAATGGCGCACCATGGGCAGGTGCGCCATTAGTAACTCTTTTATTTTATTTATTTTGAATTTTGAAGGCGGGAAGATAGTAATGGCGCACCATGGGCAGGTGCGCCATTAGTAAGTTTGAATTTTTTTGAATATTTTTGCCTCTCCAGATCTTAAAAGCCCCGTATCTTTTTTTCTGTTAGGTTTTTGAGGATTTTGAAAATGTTTAACGAGGTTCCCCAGTTAAATTCGGATGTAACTTTTCGAGTAGATGATTTTTCATATAAAAAACTTTTTCATCCGAGTTCGTATGCAAAAGTTATGCCCATTTTTAAAAGTTCTCGACAGATTTTGCAAAAAAGTCGAAAATTCATGTTTGTAAATTTTGCTAACAACTAGACCAGATATCACATGGGAATCTTATTTTCTTTTATTTTTTTGACATTTCTATCATTTTCTTTTATTTTTTTGAAACTGAAAAGGCGGTCCGGGGGGTGCATTCGGAGGAATGTTCGGACCAAATTACTAATGGCGCACCGTGGGATGGTGCGCCATTACTAGTTCAACTAGTAATCGCGCACCACTCCCACGGTGCGCCATTAGTAGTTTAAAAAATAAAAATAAAGAAAATTTTGAATTTTTTTTGAAACATAATTACTAATGGCGCACACCGTGGGAGTGGTGCGCCATTACTAGTTGAACTAGTAATGGCGCACCATCCCACGGTGCGCCATTAGTAGTTTTGAAAAAATTAAAAGAAAAAAAAATTTACTAATGGCGCACCGTGGATGTGGTGCGCCATTAGTATTTGCACACTAATGGCGCACCAACACATGTACAGTGCGCACCACATGTACAGTGCGCCATTAGTGTTCATACTGGTTATAGCTGTTTTTGTAGTAGTGCTAGTGACGAGCATTAAGCATAGCAAAGTCATAGCAACATCAATCTCAGAACATAATGGATATTAGGGATCAAACCCTAACAAAACTAACTCGATTACATGATAAATCTCATCCAACCCATCACCGTCCAGCAAGCCTACGATGGAATTACTCACGCACGACGGTGAGCATCATGAAATTGGTGATGGAGGAAGGTTGATGATGATGACGGCGACGGATTCCCCTGTCCGGAGCCCCGAACGGACTACAGATCAGCCCTCCCGAGAGAGTTTAGGGCTTGGCGGCGGCTCCGTATCGTAAAACGCGATGAATTCTTCCCCTGATTTTTTCTCCCCGAACGTGAATATATAGAGTTGGAGTTGAGGTCGGTGGAGCACCAGGGGGCCCACGAGGCAGGGGGCGCGCCCAGGGGGGTAGGTGCGCCTCCCACCCTCGTGGACAGGGTGTGGGCTCCCTGGCCTTGATTGTTTCGGCAGTATTTTTTTATTAATTCTAAAAATATTCTTCGTTGATTTCCAGGTCTTTCTGAGAATTTTTATTTCTGCACAAAAATAACAACATGATAATTGTACTGAAAACAGTGTCAGTCCGGATTAGTTTCATTCAAATCATACAAGTTAGAGTCCAAAAAAAAGGCAAAAATGTTTGAAAAAGTAGATACGACAGAGACGTATCAATACGGTCGTGGTCAGCGAGGGCGACGACTCGTGGGAGCCGGTGTGGCGCCGCGGCAGCATGGACCGATCGATTTTGGTGGCAGGCAAAAATGCCGCACGCGGTCTGATTGGGGTTGGCCATTCGTTCCTGGGTGGTGGGTCTGGCTGTAGCCATGTCCCGGGCCTGCTGCCTTGCGGGTGGCAAGGCTAGATGTTGGCGATACTTCCTTCATGTTCATAGATCCTCATCGACTCCTGGGACACGATTTCTTCAAGGCACATGAAACTTGGTTCTATAATTGGTCATCTCTCGTCTGCAATGCAAAGTCTTGTCATGGCAAACAACCAAGGTCAACAATCGAAATAGCCGTGCAGACAATGGATCGCTCATTGTTGGACCCGACACACGGCTCCTCTTCTTCCTCCCGGCCGCTTCCCACAGCTCACTCACGAACAAGAACACGGGAGGATTGGTGCCGCCAGTTTACAACACAGCGCACACACACACACCACTAACTCACGCACCCACGCACGCATGACCTGGCCACCAGCCCACCACATTTGCCCACTGACTAACTAACCCATCCATGCACTGACTCCAGGCATGTAGACCACATCAATCGGCCACTAACGCATGACACGGCCAGCACTCCTGCTGCTCCGCACGAATGGAAACTGCAGCTCACGCAGCCCTCAATAAGCAGTCCTTTTTCTGGCCTTGGACGTCGCTCCGAGTCCTGTGCTGCCGTTTCTCCAACCACGACACACACGACAACGGACATAGCTCGTCGAGTCTCGGCTGTCACACCCATCGCCGGACGCTCCAACGTCCACTGTTGCTAACTACGTACATGACTCATACAAACATAACGTGTCGACTCACACTGACGCAAAGATTCCGCCATCGTCTAATGTCATGGATCTAGGCCGGAAGCAACAAAGGTGGGTGCGGGGATGGTTGAGTACAAAACATGTGCAAGTCAAGATTAATGCTAACACTCGTGACCCCAAACACAATTTGGGACATTGGGAGGCGTCACCAGGTTTGCTGCCTCAACCCTCCCCGCCCCCACCTTTGTTGCTTCCGGCCTAGATCCATGACATTAGACGATGGCGGAATCTTTGCGTCGTCTTCCCTCCTCAGAGGATCATTTTTTAAGCGGGGCATCGGCAAGAGAGACTTGCCGAATATGGCGGTTTTGGTGTTGGGATTTCTGTGGCAATGATGGTGGGGTGAGCGAGGGTAGGGTGATGGCAGTGCTTGCGGTAGTTGGCTCTTTGGCGTGTCCCCGGGACTGTTTCAGGTTGTTTGTTTCCGAGAAGTTGGACCTGAGATGTAGGCCGAGAGGCGGCAATGACTTTTTCTTACGGTGCGGCGTCTATGGATGCAGGAGGGAAAAACCTCAGCACTCCAAAGAATTTAGAAGTACGTTGCAATTTCTGTAAGGGCATTTTGTTAACTTGATATCTGGCCTTTGGCCTATCTGCAAAAAACAAAAAAAGAATCTGAGAGGGGCCAAGAGGTGACAAAGTAGGCAAGAGATGCTTTGTGCGCTTACTCACGTGGCACTTTCATCATACTTACAGGTCTGTGAGAGATCGATTCTGACAAGTCATGTCGGGCGGTCCTGCGGCAGGGAGCATCCCCCGGACTGTTTGAATATCGGGAGAATAATGCTTGTATGATCGGTTGTTGTGCCTTGTTGTGGTCAGCTATTGCGTCGCTTACGGTAAAAGACTAAGTGTTGCCAATGCTCCATCCATGTTCATGATACCCACTGACTTGTCGCAACACAATTGTTCAAGACAAATAAGAATTTAGTCAGGGCATTTGTTGTTCTGCCAAATACTTGCCAGGCAGACAGACTAACAAGGTTCACTGTAAAGATAGATAATTTTGCCGAAATTTTTCATGGCAAGCCAAGCACAGTTCACATCCTAAAGTTGCTACAGATCCTAAACGTAATGTTTTACTGTGTGGCATGTCGATCTACTTTGTGTTCATTGCTTTAGGCAATATTTTGATTCGCACAACAATCAATCAGTTTGGTAGATTGGGTCATGAGTTATGAGATCAGTGTCTTGTTTCATTAGTTTGGAAATGCTGACCATTGACCTGGACTGGCACTAGAGTCCGAGTTCAAGACATGATCACTGTTACTAAAAAATGTATTTAACTCAGATCATTCCTCCCAATTTTGCCTCTTTTAAGTTTCATCATTTTAACCATCAAGGAGAAAAATGATGTCATCAACCTTCAAGAAAATCAACAGATTTGACAGAAAAAACATATGAGCCACTTGCAAGAAATAAAAAAGAAAGCACATCATTTGGCACGTGGGCTTATTCAATTGCATAGTCTTTTTTCTGCGGGTGAATTGCATAGTCGGGAGAAACAGATGAATAATCACTTGTTATTTTCTGCTGCATTTCATATGATCGTCCCTTGGCGACCATCTCCAATCATTTGACCCGCTCGCTCCCACGGGCGACTCCGGGAGCCAACCCTAGCGCCGTCTCTTTTCAACCCCCGCCCCGGCCTCCCTCTCCTCGTCATACGGGCACTACCTTCGTCGAAGGCCTGACCCTCTCCCAGCTGTGGTCCATTGCTCGTCTCACGCGCGGTGTTGCTGGACCGAACTCGTCTCGCGCCCGGCAGCAGGACTGAGCTCGTCTTGCGCCCGGCAGCAAGACCGAGCTCGTCTCGCGCCTTGTGCAGCAGGATGGGTCGATGGAGGCCAGTTTTGGCCGGCCTTTTGGGTCTCGATGCTGGGGGCCACCCAGGGTGCGAAAGGAGGGACCTTTCCACTCATCTCCTTTATTAGGGTAGCGGCGGATACCGGGTGATGTGGTGTCACGGTATTGGATGTCGGGATGTCGGGCCACCGGCCCTGGTGGTGGTAGTGTGGTGCTCATGGGCAGAGCCCGTGGCTTGGTGTTGCCCGGTGACCATGGCCGTGTGGGCGGCATGGTAGTTGGGGTGTGGCGTGCGGTGGCGGTGAGTGTTGACCGGGGTGAAACCTGTTCTATCTTCGGATGCACCAGCGACGGCGAAGCTCGTTCCCTTCTTGATGGCGTTGTTGAGACCCTCATTGTCCATCGTGCTGCTCCAGGGGAAACTCTGACCCTCGAGTCGGGCGGTGGCGGCGCCTCGGTGTCGTTCCCTTTCTAAAGGCGCCGCCTTGGAGTCCACGGTTCGTCGTATAAGGCTTCATCTCTTCGTGGTGGCGTGTTCATGGCTGAGGACCGCAGTTGCTCTTGTAGTGCTTGGGGTAGTGTTGCTATGCTCAGCGCCTATATAAAGCGAGGCGGAAGCCTTTTTCGGTATATACTCCTTCCTTTATTCTCCTATACAGGCCTGGTGGAATCTGCTGCTCTCCTTCCTCTTCTAACTGGATATGTGGAAATGATTGTGCAAGCACACCACAATATGCTTAAACAAGAAGAAACCAAAGAGAAGGAACATTCTTGGTAGAAGAGAAACCCAAAATTGGATTGGGGACAAATTGCAGGGTGCCACCAAGGATGGGTATGGATGAGAACCGAAAAGTTAGTTAGATCTCAGTCTGAGGTGATTGTCCACCGAAAGTCCTAATTATTGGAGTTTGATGCTGTTAGAGATATATTTGGGATACTTGTATTTGGTAGTCTAGGATTTGTAATCCGTCTCCTACCTTATCTTCAGGAGAGGCATCTTGCCCTCCAAGTCTTGTACTCAATGTATACTCGCCCTCGAGGCTCAATAATACATCCATCATATTCCGCAACAATCCTCTCTCTCCCTTCTAACATGGTATCTATCGCAAGTCGATCCTAAACCCTAGACGCCGCCGCTTCCGCACCTGCGTGCCGCCCCCGGGGCGGTCGGCCTCCATGACCGCCGCCGGGGGCCGCGCCGCCCGTACCTAGGGTTCGTCCGCCGGCCGTGTTGGCCGGCTGCCCTAGAGAGTCTTTTTCCCGAGCCCTTGCTCCGGATTTCTTCGCTCTCTCGCCGGTCGTTTTTTGATCGGCGTTTTTCTTTGTGGTTTTCCGATCTATGCTTGATCGGTTTGCGTCGCCCACCGCCGCCGTCGACACCCCGCGCCTCTACTCCGACACCGGCGCGACTGGCCGGCTACTTCACCGACCCGGCTGCCTCGCGCAACAGGCAGCCCTCAAGGCCGTCGTCCGCGCGCCGGCCCGCTCGTCACCCTGCGCCCGCCGTCACCGCCCTGCTCCGACCGGGAGACCTGCATCGCGTAGACCTGGCGGCCTCGCACCATGCGGCGGCCAATCATAGCCGCCGCTCGCGCGTCGGCCCGCCAATTGATCCACGCCATCCGCCTCCGCCGCGTCTGCCCGGCGGCCCGGCGGTCTACCTCGCCGGCCTCGTCCTCGGCTGCATCGGGACGGCTGTGTCAGGCTCGTCGGCTGCCTCAACTTGGGCACCGCTGCTCCGTTGGTCGCTCGGGCCTCGCTGCCCGAGCGCTGGCGTTGCTTTGGCAGCCCGGGTGCCGGTGCTGACAAGCTCGTCCGCACGACGTCGCACGCCGTCCGTCGTCGCCGGCTTCATCTCGGACTCCGTCGCCACCACGCCTCCACCGAGCGGCGTCCCCGACCTCGCGCGCGATCGGCTTGATCACCCGCTCGTCGCCGCGATCCGCCTCATCTACGCCGCGCGACCGACCTGGCCCGTCGGTTACGCGTGCCTCCGCAGGTCCCGTGAAGTTCGTCCCCGAGTTCAGCGTGCCTCTCCACCGATCGAGCATCGGGCTGCCGCTGCGTCGCCCCGTCGGGCCGTAGCGCCGCCGCCCCGTGGTTCTCCTCGCGGCTGCATCGACTCGTGCCTCGCCGCTGCGTCGCCCCTTCGGGCCGTAGTGTCGCGATACGCGGTCCCCGCCGCCGCCCCGAGGCCGTCCCCGCGGTTGCACCGCCTCGCGAACCGCCGTTGTGTCGCCCCTTCGGGCCGTAGCGTCGCGGCTCGCGGTCCCGGCCGCCGCCCCGAGGTCTTCCCGCCGTCGCCCCTTCGGCCGTAGCGTCGCGGCCCGCGGTCCACTCCGCCGTCACCGCGCGTCGACCTCCCATGGTATGCACCGCGCCGTCTCCCTTGGCGCGGAACCGCCACCGTCCGCGCCGGTCTTCGTCACGCTGTCAGGGTTCTTCGCCTACTTCGAGCACCGCCGCCGCACTCCTAACCTAGCCGCCGCCGCCGTTAGGCTGCCGCCGCCGCGGCTACCTTCGTAGCTGCCGCCGCCGCCCGTCCACCCCACTTCGACTTCGTCCAGCACCAGCTCGTCGCCAGCGTCGCCGTCATCTACCCCGACCGCTTCATCTACTCCGACAACCGCGGGCGACATTGGCCCCGCGCCGATTGGCGCCACAACCGTCGTCGAGTCCTTCTCTGCTGGCCTCTCCGACCTCTTCGACATGGCGTACAGCTTGTGCAGGTCCCTGTCTATGCATGCCCGGTGCTGGCAACACCGCCGCGTGCCTTCGTCCACGACGTGTCCCCGGGCCTGGCAAGCCTGGTGCGGCGCTTCGTCGACTTCGTCTTCGACCGTCTATGCATGCCCGGTGCTGGCAACACCGACGCGTGCCTTCGTCTATGATGTGTCCCCGGGGTTGGCAAACTCGGCACGACGCGTCGTCAACACCATTCTCCTTCCTGGCGCATCACTTCTTCGACACCACTACGCCCATGACTAACTTGGCGCCTCCTTGCGCCTGCGGCTCCACGGCGACTCCCTCGACACCGGCTACCCCGACTCGACATTGACCACGGCGTTCTTCGCACGGCTACCTCGACCACGGCTACACCACCCTACGCTCTCGGCTACATCGACATCGGCACAAAGGGCTATCATCCGCTTGAGCAACTCGTCGGCTTCCTCTACAGTCAACGCGTCTGCGACGCGACACCATCCACGACGCTCTCGGTAGGACTGCGGGGGGATGTCAGTCCGTCGGCTGCTATTCTCTCCAGTCTGACCGTCCGCGACGCTCCTGTTGTTTGCAACGCTACCGCTACGACTGCGGGGGGATGTTAGAGATATATTTGGGATACTTGTATTTGATAGTCTAGGATTTGTAATCCGTCTCCTACCTTATCTCCAGGAGAGGCGTCTTGCCCTCCAAGTCTTGTACTCAATATATACTCGCCCTCGAGGCTCAATAATACATCCATCATATTCCGCAACAATCCTCTCTCTCCCTTCTAACAGATGCCACCCGTTATGTAGTATCAAGTGGTTAATTTCTAGTTTGCGCTCTACCGAGATGTTGATCAGTAATCCTATGGAAATAAGATCTTCTGCTGTGGAGATCAAACAATTGGATTTTACATGATGAAGATTTCTTTTGCATATTCCATGCAGCACAAATTGGATTGAATTTTGGGTAGGGATCGCATGTGCCAAACTAGAAAAGGCTGGAGTAATATTCTGCAAAAGAGAAGCTGCCCGTTATTCTAAATAGTGTAGTGCTTTCCAAGCTCTTCTTAAGTTTATTTATTACACAAACTTTTGCAGTTATTCTCAAAACGTATTTTTAAACCCCAGCATCAAGCACAGTTTGTTGATATGTACTATCAAAGCTTGTGACCACTATTCGTATTATGGAACCACTAGTAGGATACGGACGATCACTGTTCTGATAGAGCATCTAGTCTAGTAATGATAGTTAGTTTGTAATGGAAGGTTATGTCATACACCCGTACTTCTCCAAGCTCACATGCCAAAAGGAAATCATTTCTTTACATAAGCACCCATCTAATTAAGCACTTATGTACATGGTCTAAGAAGGATTGTCATTGGCACAAGTTGTTCACAGGATATTTTTTTCTTGGCCGCTGAATAAAGCTCGATCATCAATCTTAACAATCTCCAAGTTCCTTTTTGTTTTTCTTGGGCAAGATCTCAATCATAAATCCTGTGAGAATAGGATCATTTCCCTAGGAGATCTAGCAATTTAATTTCTTATGATGGAGATTTCGCTTGTATATTCTACACATGAGAATATGAATCAAATTCTGGCTAGTGATTGCCCAGATGGCCGGACCGAACTAGGGAAAGTTGTAAAATCCTGAAAAAGAGAAGTTGTTTCTTCAAAATCACAAATTCTTTTCTAGCTATTTCACAGTTAATTATACTTGAGGAGTAAATGTATAATGCTTTACATCAGGAGGGTAACTGCAGCCTGCTATTCCAAGCTGGGAAATAGAGATCAACATGGATCGAAGATCTTAGATGTTAAGCTAGAGGTAAAGGCACTAGAGCACTGAAGTATCCACTTTTCACCATGAAGGCTACTGAAAGCTGCTCTGTGATTCTGGGTTATGCTAATCTTGATGAAAAACATTCCTTGGTGTTGTTAAATACGCTTCTCTGTGATTCTGTTGCACGCACTGAAAAAAGTTACACGCTTCGGTGTATGTATTTTAGGTTTAAACAAAGTTGTCTTCACTTTTTAGGTAGAATTGCACCGAGCATCCCAGTGTATGTGTTTAGCCAGAAGCCACATAATGCCGTTTCAGGAAGCATGACTGACATTCTTTAACAGCAGTTAAAACATCTAGAATGTCGGCGATTATTCGCCTTTCAATTTTTCCACAAATCAGCAGGGCATGTTTTTACTGTTTGTATAACTTCCAATATGCTTTAGTTCCTCTTAAGTACTCCCTCTAGTGATCTAAACACTCTTATATTTTCATATGGAGGGAGTAATGGCTAACCACGCCTGCTCGTCCAGCTGGTCTTCGGTCGTGGGTGCGGCTGCTGGTGAAAACCATGCTTGACTGCGATCGGGGTGACAATGGCGGTGTCCACGGGCGTCGTGACCCTGTTGAGGGCGTCGTGGCTGCAGCTCGTCTCCTGACTGAGTTTCCGGCTGTGGGGACTCGTGGATGGCGCTAGTCCAAGATGGTGGCTGACGGTGTTGCCGGGGCGGCGGCCCCGGGTTCGGTGGTGGCGGCTTTGGCCAAGGGGTGGTGCGTGTCTGGCCGCGGTGGATCCTGGGATCCCGTGGCCAGAGTGAGGTCGGTCTCGGCAGACGTGGTGGTTAGTGGGCGGCGGTCAGTGGTGGCAGGTGGTCGGCACATCTCCGGGAGAAATCTTTGCTCCGGTCTTCACCGGAGCCGACAACGGCGGCGCCTGCGGGTGCCGCGATCTTTCTTGGAAGCGTCGTCGTGGAGGTGCTCCTCCTTCAACCCATGGCTTTGGCTCCGGAGGGAAACCTCAGATCCGCTGGATCGGGCGATGGAGGCGTCATAGCGTGTTTCTCCTCCTTGGGGGCATCGTCTTGGAGCCGGCTACGACTGAGAGTCTGGTGCATGATGGCATCTTTGCCGTCGATGGCGGCATCTTCGCTGCGTAGTTTGCTAAGGCGGGGCGCTGGTTTCTGTTTGGCAACGATGATGGCGTCGAGAGGAGCTTGGGTCGCGGCGTGGTCTTCGGTAGTCGGTTCTTCCCGGCGTGTCCGAGGTGCTCTTCCGTGGTTGCTTGGTTGCTTTGAAGTCGGAGCTGCGTTGGAGCGAGTCCAGGTGGTGACGATGACAGACACTCGGCGGTCGTTTGCGGAGGGCACGGTCGGCGCAAGTCCTGCATATTTCCCTTCTGTTTCTCGTCGTCAAAGCCGGAGCTGTCGGTTGCTTGCGAGTGTGGCCATCTGTTGGCATGTGCCGTCGTGGATTCTGTTCCATGTCGGTGGCCAGGTTGGCTGGTGGTGCCCATGACATGTGGGTTTTGTTGTATCGGTTTTAGCCTGGTTTTCCATCAATTAACCGGGCAATTCTTTTCTTCTTAATCAATGAAAATGGCAAGTCTTTTGCCTTGTTTTAAAAAAAAATTGCTAACCACGGGGCAAGAGGCTGAAGGAAAAAGTTGAAAGAAAGGCTGACACGTGTTGCCTCCTGACATGTGGGTCCATGACAACAGGCCGAGGGCCAACTTTGCCAAGAGCCACGATCGGCAAAGAGAACCAGTAGGAGGCTGACACGTGTCGCCTCTTGACATGTGGGTCCACGACAACAGGCTGAGGGCCAACTTTGCCGAGAGCCACTTTCGGCAAAGAGCCCAGTAGGAGGCTGGCACGTGTCACCTCCTGGCATGTGGGACCAAGAGAGCAGGCCGAGGGCCAACTTTGCCGAGAGCCACTGTCGGCAAAGAGAACCAGTAGGAGGCTGACACGTGTCGCGTCCTGACATGTGGGACCAAGAGAGCAGGCCGAGGGCCAACTTTGCTGAGAGGCCCTCTCGGCAAAGGTAACCAGTAGGAGGCTGACACGTGCACCTCCTGACATGTGGCACCATGAGAACAGGCCGAGGGCCAACTTTGCCGAGAGCCAACGTCGGCAATCCTTTTCCCTTTACCGAGAGCCCCTCTCGGTAAAGTTGTCAGGGGCACCACAGGTTATTATCGTTTACCGAGAGGCCTCTCGGTAAAGGTGTCAGGTTCTACTGGTTGGTACACGTTTACCGAGAGGCCTTTCGGTAAAGGGTGCATTCTGGTCCAGTTTCACAGTCATTGCCGAGAGCCACCCTCGGTAATGGTGTGCCTAGGAGCCTTTTTTTTTCCTGTTTCTGTTTCTTTCCTGCAGCGAAACAGATGCAGCAGCAGCATATAGTTCATCACACGTAGAACATGTCACATATAGGCATCATTGAACAAAAGAAGCAATGATTGATTCTGAAAAACATTCCACATAAAAGCAATAGTGCATAAAAGGTGAAATAGTAGTGAAGACACTCGACTACCACACGTTTAGAAGTCTCAAGATGCAAGAGTTCTCAACATACAAGGAACAGTTTCAAACATAACATAACTTGAAGTTCACGTGATTTTGGAGATCGGAGTGATAACATCAACATTAGAAGGCATCATTCTGTTTGCTGCCCCAACTCCATCAACCGGAGTGATAACATCAACATTAGAAGGCATCATTCCATTTGCTGCGCCAACTCCACCAACTTGAGGTGGAACTACTAGAACATTGTTCGACCCTTGTGATGGGTTGAGCTGTGATGGATTGACCCAATAGTGAGATGAATGCATATGGTAATGCCGAAAATGGTGATAGAAATAGTTTGAACGAAACTCACAATGTTCCACTCTAGTGTCGGTGGCATCTCTAGCACTGGTTGACCTTGCATGGAATAAAGATTGGCCACCATATGTTGTAAAGACTTCACTAGATCATCTTGTGCCTTCAGCTTGGCCCGGTTTTCATCTCGTTCTTTCTCGGTGTCAATCAGTCGAGTCTACCATATGGCAATGCAAATGTCATTCATGTTGAAATGCAAATATGCAGGACCATGAAGGATAAATGAAGAAGCACTGACCTGAATATCCTCAATAATGCTCACGGAATGTGGTACATGACGCTCTACGGTAGGAGTAGAGCCAGTACTCATAGGACGGAGCGTGTTGACTCTCGGAAGGGAGGAGGTTATGACAGAATCGAGGTGAACCGCCATCCAGCTATTCGGTCTACGGCCTGCCGCGGCAATGGCCACAAGAGGGTCAAACGGTAGCACGTGAGGATAAGCGTCAGGCCCGTACGTCTCCTTCAATTTTTTGGTGTAGTTCTGTCCATCTGACCGGGCTTTAGAGCTGATCCAGTTCCTCTCTGGGTGGAGAGGGTCCTTGTACTTGTCGTCTTTGGTACGTTTGATGGTCCATGCCTCGAAGTAAGTGATATCCTTGCCAGTGTCTAATTTCTGCAAAAGAAGCGATCCAAACAATCAAGGGAATGCTCACAAATGAAAGAGAACATGATGAAAAGAAAAGGATGTGGTTGCCTACATGTTTTGAGACGACACCTGGGATGGTGAGGTTGCCTTGACGGTGTCCTCGACCCCCCATCAACTTACGCCGTTCAGATATTGCTTTGTGTTCATCCTGCCACCCTGGATGTGTCCACCGTTCGACGATCTTCTCCCAGCACGGACGTTTGTCAGCGCACCACTGAGGAATCACCTGTAAATTAAACAAATACATCTTAGTAAGGATTCTAATTTTGCGGTAATGTAGGGAATAGCAAGCATCCATCATCACTTGCCTTGAAGTAATTGTCATGTGAAAGATGCGTCCCTCGAGCCTCCTGTTTGGAAATCCTATGGTTGAGATAGTCCGCGTGATACTTGACCACTAACCGGACGCGCTCCTCATAGTGCATGTCGTGGACTAGTTTCTTGGCAATATTCTCAACCACCACATTTGCACGATCCTTCTGACCCTCAACGCATGCATAGAAATCCTACAAACATGCATACATGTGAGAAAGGTTAAATCATGACTATGGCAAATTTAAACCTTTTGGTATTGACATTTAGGTGTTTGAAAGGACTTACCCAGAAATCGTTGACCACTCGCATGGCTCTGTTGTCATAAACCCTCTGACGCATATCCAGGAAATCCGGTGCAAGTTTGTAGTGATCCCATGACCAAGCTGGCTCAATGATACCGTTCGGCAAAGTGAGCAGTCCAGGATAATTTAACCTACAAAGACCCCTAATGATGCCACTCGGCGACCGTGGCAGACGCCTCTCACCACCTTTTACTAAGCTTCTGCATTTCGAAGAGTGAAGTCATATTATATGTGAGGAAATGACAAAAGGTACAATTTATATGGGATGAGTCGAGATAACCACTTACTTCTCTCCCATTGGTTTAATCAACACGTCTCTATGCACATATGGACGTCTTGGAAGCTTTGAAGGATCACGCAACCACACTTTCCCTCTGGAAGTAGTGCTGATAGTCGAACCGCTCGGTTGCGAACCGCTTACCTCGTGGTGCTCTGTCACCCGTGAGGGTCCATCCCCACCCTCATAAACCTGACGAACACCCAGCCTCCTCTCGGCGGCGTCGTCCTCCACCACCTCCTCCTCCTCATCCTCCACCACCTCCTCCGCAAAATCTTCCTTGTCCTCCTCCTCACACTCCTCATCCCCATCCTCTGTTTCCTCCTCCTGAGCACGGTGAAGCATCAGAGGGTCGAGGAGAAGAAAGAGGTGCTCTACTCCGGGCTGCTTTATGTACTCCTCGTCCGCCTCCTCCTCCTGCCTCACATACTCCCCCTCCTCGTCCCCCTATACTCCCCTCCTACTCCCCCTCCTCGTCCCCCTCGCCCCCCTCCTCGTCCGCCTCCTCCTCCTGCCTCACCTATTCCCCCTCCTCGTCCGCCTCCTCCTCCCGCCTCACCTACTCCCCCTCCTCGTCCGCCTCCTCGTCCGCCTCCTCCTCCTGCCTCACCTACTCCCCCTCATCGTCCGCCTCTCGTCCGCCTCCTCCTCCTGCCTCAACTACTCCCCCTCCTCGTCCGCCTCCTCCTCCTGCCTCACCTACTCCCCCTCCTCGTCCGCCTCCTACTCCTCCCCCGCGTGGTACTCGACCTTGTTTCGCACGTTTTGTCGGATGGGTGTCTAGACCCGCTAATCCTTTGGCCTTCTTGGCGGTTGTGGCAACCGATGAAGGAGCGGCTACCTCTTTCAATGGTCGAGCAAGTTGATCATTGTACAGATCATTCACTTTTTCAAACTTTCCTTTGGAATCTTGTTGCTACCTGTCATGTTTCAATCGCCTGATATGAAGAAGAACAAACCAGTTAGTACAGATGATACAACTTGATGTAAATACAATAAATATATCACATATGGAGAATAAATGGAATTGTCACAATAATACATATAGTTGTTACACACACAAATACATAGAGTTGTTGCACACACGAATACATAGAGTTGTTGCACACACGAATACATAGAGTTGTTACACACACGAATACATAGAGTTGTGACACACATACATAGAGTTCTCACACGATTACATGGAGTTGTTAGAAATAAGGGTCAATATTAGGTGCAACATTTGGATCAGGGCTTTCATCATCACTATCACGCCCGTTCATACATTCATCCTCAAAGTATTCAGGGGGGCCCTCATCCTCATCTAGCCCCATGTGCCATCGCATAAGTAATGCCAAATCTCGAGGGTCAGAAACATCCTCGTATTCGTCCTCTGCATTATCTACTTACATGTCATCCATGGCCTCATGTTCCATAGCATCATGTTCGTGATGCACGCCATCATCTTCCTCTGCATCATCTTCGTCTTCGTCAGTGTCTGCTTCTTGAAAGAACTCTCCCTCGTATGTGTTAGGGTTTATATGGTAATCGTCCTTGTTTGGGGTAGGTACCTTGATACGCGGGGGTACCTTGTACACGACATCCCACTTCAAGAAATCGATATATTCCGTAGATGTGCACGCGTATGGGAGAAAAAACACTTGTGTAGCCCGTTGAGCCATAATATAGACATCATTTCCTGCATATTTCGATCCTCGTTCAACTTCGACAAAGCCAATACTAGGGGTTTGTCTCACTTTCTCAGGATTGAGCCAGCTGCATCTGAATACGATGGGCTCCGCTCCTTGTAAACCACAATACTGCAGCTCATAAATTTCTTCGATGGTTCCATAGTAGTGACGTCCATCTGTCCCTAGACAATAGACCGCACTATTTCTTGACCTTCGGTTGGGCCTCTCACGCGTGTGTTTATCTGTGTGGAAGCGATACCCATTCATGTCGTAAGCCTTAAATGACTTGGCCTCGTATTCAAAACCTTTGGCTACTTCTCTCTCTTTGGCGTCCATATCAACCTCCTGATATGCCTACAAGATTAATAGGAGATTGTCTGGTTCATTAGTGGAAGCATTACCGGCAAGTAAGATCAACTTGAAGTAACATAAAGTTAGAAAAGTTACTTTTCTTGAGAACCAAGAAATGAAACCGCCATCAGCATTGGTATCTTCAAGAAGGCCTGCTGATTCTTCGTCACTAGGAGGCCGTGGTAGCTTCCAGAATTCGTTCTGGAATTCCCTAGCAATGGGAAGAATTTGAGTTAGAACTCAAGACTAGTGAGTAGTTGTCAATAAAGGTGTTCTACACTTACTTTATGTATGGTTGCACTTCTTCCATGTTGGTCAAGAGATAGATCATAATAGTCAACCACTCAGTAGGTGAAAAGTTCTTGGGCTTCGGTCCACTTGCTTTGCCACCTTGGCCTTCGAAGAGGCTAAGGTCAGAAACATTACAGGTGGGTTCTTCATTGTAACGAGGAGCTGGATTTAACCTAGTCCGAATACTGTCATGATAGTACTTTGTCGTGGTCGTGGCCACCTCCTCGTTCAGGTATACCTCGGTGATGGAGGCTTCAATGCGGGCTTTATTCTTACATTTCCCACGAAGATTCTTGAACTCCCGTTCAGGTGCATACTGCCATCGGAACTACACAGGTCCTCCCATTCTAGCCTCATACGCGAGATGTAAGATCATATGTTGCATCGGATTAAAGAAACCTGGCGGAAATATCATCTCTAACTTGCATTGCAACTAAGGTGCTTGTTCCTCCAACTTTGCAACCACTTCATAATCTAGTTCTTTGGCACAAAGCTGGCAGAAGAAGTAGCTCAACTCCGCCAGCACTCGCCAAATATCCTCTCTGACATACCCTCGAATCATCACATGCATTATCCGCTCAAGCCATACATGGTAGTCATGACTCTTGAGGACTCCTATTCGCTTTGTAGCCATATTCACTCCCCTCATGATATTAGCTGCATATCCATCAGGGAAGTAAAAGTTGTTCAAAATCCATTGGAGAATTTCCTTCCTTTGGGGCATTGAAGGGGTGAAAGGGGTTGGTGGCTTCTTCCAAGAATTACCTTTTGCACGAGGCACCAAATTTAATTTTGGCCTGTTGCATAGTTTGGCTTGATCGATCCTAGCCTCAATGTTATCCTTTGACTTCTCGGTGTCGAGGAGTGTGCCGAGTAAGGCCTCCACAATATTCTTTTCAGTGTGCATTACATCAATGTTGTGTGGAAGTAGAAGATCATTAAAGTAAGGGAGCCTCCATAAGCTTGGAATGTGAGTCCACTGGTGTGTCTCTCCATATCCCACAAAACCTTTCCCATCGAGCTTTTCCTCGAGAGCATCTAACTCATCCTTAAGCTGGGCACCAGTCATAATAGATGGTGGTGGGTCATCAACAATAACACCTTTTTGGAAGTGCATAGCGTCTTGTCTGTATGGGTGATCAAGACGAAGGAACTGCCGATGTTGGTCAAAGCATACATACTTGTGACCCTTAGCCAGCCAAATGAAAGTCACACGCTGTCGACACACTGGGCAAGGCCACTTCCCCTTTACACACCAACGACAAAATATCGCACGTGCCGGTAGGTCATGTAGCGATGTGTGGTACCAGATATGCATATTGAAGTGCTTCTTTGAAACGGCATCGTATGTCCCGACCCCGTTGTTCCAAGCAACAAGTAAGTCGTCCACTAATGGCTCCATATACACACTCATATGCTTCCCGGGATAGTTAGGACCTGGAATTATCAACGTCAGGAACATGTGATGTCGTTGCATGAAAACACCAGGGGGCAGATTCAGGGGGATAACATATACTCGGCAAAAACTGTATATGGCAGCCATCAAACCATAAGGATTGAACCCGTCCGTTGTTATCCCAACAGCTACACTCTTCCAGTCATCTGTTGTCTTATGAATTTCAACAAATTTCTTCCATGCTTCACCATTGTGACGCAAGGATAATTAAGCTACAGTGATCCCCTGCTAATGATGCCATGTCACCGCGGTTACTGTTGTTAAACTCTCGATAGTTCAGAACTGAAACAAATTCAAAATTTAAATAAAAGCAAGCAATAAAAGTTTTCAAATATTAAAACTAAAATGTTCGGAGTGAACCAAATATTGCATAGGTAATTATGGTGGAGAAACCACACTTTTATAAAATGTTTAAATACTCTAAAATGAATAAAACAGTAGCAAATACAATTATTTAAATGCTTTAAAAATAATAAACATCTTCAAAACTAAATTGTTATAAGTATTAAACTATTGTGGCAGTGGCATAATTTGTAAAATCTATTTAGGTGTCACTTTGGTAATTTACTAAAACAAGATAAAAGAGAAACTGGAAATAAAACAGAAAAGACAAATAAATAAAAAGTAAAAAGAAAGCAAAAGAAAAGAAACCCCCCGGCTCCCCAAGGGCCTTGGCCCACTGGCCCCGCTGGCCAGCTAGCCCAGCCCAGCCCAGCCAGCCCAACTCCCCCTCCCCGGTCGTCTTCCCTGTTCCAGCGACCGCATCGCTACAGGGGCGAGACCCCGCCGGATCACCTCGCCGCGAGAGGATAAGGCCTCCACCTCCCGCGACGCCTCGGGCACCTCCACTCCCCCCCCTCTCTCCCTCTCTCTCTCTCTCGCCTGCGCTCTCTCCCCTCCTCGTCCGCCTGGGCCGCGCCTCTCCGTCACCGCTCACCGCACTCCACCGCGGCCACCGGCCGACCTTCGCCTCGCCGACGTGCCCCAAGGCTCTGCCTCGACCTCCTCATCCTCCCCGCCGAGCCACGCGGACCGGGACAGCCCCACAGCACCACCGCGACCTCTTCTTCCTCCTCTGCCCCGACCCCGGCCGTCGTCGATTCGCTCCACCGAGCCTCCCCCGAGCCCATGATTGCACACCTGCAGGCTCCCAGTGAGCCTCTGTTTCCTTCGCCCCTCCCTGCGGCACCCCGTTCGCCCGTAACCGCCGCTCCACTGGTACTAGCACGCATCGCCGCCGACAGGCTCGCCTCCGTGGCCATCGCCACTGTCATGTGCGGCTGAACCTCGCATCGAGCTCCTAGAGCTCGTGTGAGCCTGAGCCACCACTAACGCGCCTCCCCGTGCTGTGCAACTCCGGTTCCACTGACAACCGACTTCGTTGTCCGCCGGCGACGACCTAGCGCACGGCACCGGCCTTTTCAGCTCGCGCTCGTGCCGTAGATCGACGCGGAACCTTGCTCCCGTTCGAACGCAACCAACCACCGTCGTTTTGGCCGCCGGACGACGATTTCCGACCATCCCCGCCGCGCGCCGCCGCGCAATTTGGTCGCCGGAGCTCTCTCCGGCGCCGACGCCGACGTGGCTCAGTGGCCCCCGCCCCTGGGTCGCTGACCCGTGGGTCCCTGGGGCCCGGCTGCCCTGTTGACTTTAGTCAACTTCTGACTGGGCAGCCCAGAGCCACTGACAGGCAGGCCCCGCTCCTTTAATAAATGTTTTAATAATTAAAACTTATTTAGTAAACTAATTAGACACTGACAGGTGGGGCCTACTAGCTAATTAACTTAGTTTAGTTAAATTAACCACTGTTAATTAGTCCAGTCACTGACCAGTGGGACCCACTGGACCCACAGGTCAGTTTTGACCTGGTCAGCGTGTCTGTTGACCGCTGACGTCATCCCCACGCAATGCTGACGTCATATTCCTTTTCTGTTAATATAAATAATTCCAGAATATTGTTAAATCTTTCAAAAATCATATAAAATAATCCGTAGCTCGGATGAAAATGTTTTCTATATGAAAGTTGCTCAGAAAAATCCAACGAATCCGAATACGCGGTCCGTTCGTTTGTCACATGCCTCTAGCATGCTGAACATGGAAC
This sequence comes from Triticum aestivum, assembly GCF_018294505.1. Taxonomy (NCBI): domain Eukaryota; kingdom Viridiplantae; phylum Streptophyta; class Magnoliopsida; order Poales; family Poaceae; genus Triticum; species Triticum aestivum. The sequence goes on from NC_057802.1 coordinate 20,427,842, forward strand.
TTTCCCCCTCCGGTCATTTGTTTGGCATAGGTCCGGAACCGGGAAAACATTCCCGGTTGAATTTCCCCCTTAACCTATTCGTGTAGACATACGTTAGGTCACACCCGACACGTCGTATTACCACGTTATGCTTTGTGATGCTATGTTTGCTTTATATTTACTGTTTCTTCCCGCTCTTCTCTCCGGTAGACCCCGAGACCGATGCTGCCCCTGTGATCGACTACGTCGACGACAACACCCTCCTTGCCAGAGCAACCAGGCAAGCCCCCCCCCCTTGATCACCAGATATCGCCTACTCTACTCTCTACTACTTGCATTAGAGTAGTGTAGCATGTTACTGCTTTCGATTAATCCTATTCTGTTGCATAGCCTGTCATTGTTGCTACAGTTGTTTTCCCTTACCTGCTATCCTACTGCTTAGTATAGGATGCTAGTTTTCCATCAGTGGCCCTACATTCTTGTCCGTCTGCTGTGCTATACTATCGGGCCGTGATCACCTGGGCGGTGATCACGGGTATATACTATATACATTATATACATGACACATGTGGTGACTAAAGTCGGGTCGGCTCGAGGAGTACCCGCAAGTGGTTCTGATGAGGGGGCTGAAAGGACAGGTGGCTCCACCCCGGTAGAGGTGGGCCTGGGTTCCTGACGGCCCCCGACTGTTATTTTGTGGCGGAGCGACAGGGCAGGTTGAGACCGCCTAGGTGAGAGGTGGGCCTGGCCCTGGTCGGCGTTCGCGGTTACTTAACACGCTTAACGAGATCTTGGTATTTGATGTGAGTCTGGCCATTTGGTCTATACGCACTAACCATCTACGTGGGAGTAGTTATGGGTATCCCGACGTCGTGGTATCAGCCGAAGCTCTTTTGACGTCAGCAACTGAGTGGCGCGCGCCGCATTGGACCGTAAGCTCGCGCTTGTATTAAGGGGGCTAGGTCTGCTTCCGGCCGCGTACGCAACGTGCAGGTGTGCATAGGGCGATGGGCCCAGACCCCTGCGCGCATAGGTTTAGATCGGCGTGCTGACCTCTCTGTTGAGCCTAGGTGGGGCTGCGACGTGTTGATCTTACGAGGCCGGGCATGACCCAGAAAAGTGTGTCCGGCCAAATGGGATCGAGCGTGTTGGGTTATGTGGTGCAGCCCTGCAGGGAAGTTTATCTATTCGAATAGCCGTGTCCCTCGGTAAAAGGACGACCCGGAGTTGTACCTTGACCTTATGACAACTAGAACTGGATACTGAATAAAATACACCCTTCCAAGTGCCAGATACAACCCGGTGATCGCTCTCTAACAGGGCGACGAGGAGGGGATCGCCGGATAGGATTATGCTATGCGCTGCTACTTGGAGGACTACAATCTACTCTCTTCTACATGCTGCAAGATGGAGGTGGCCTGAAGCGTAGTCTTCGACAGGACTAGCTATCCCCCTCTTATTCTGGCATTCTGCAGTTTCAGTCCACTGATATGCCCCTTACACATATACCCATGCATATGTAGTGTAGCTCCTTGCTTGCGAGTACTTTGGATGAGTACTCACGGTTGCTTTTCCCCCTCTTTTCCCCTTTCTATACCTGATTGTCGCAACCAAATGCTGGAGTCCAGGAGCTAGAGATCCCGAGGATGATTCTACATGGAGTTCGGCTTCGAGGAGTAGTTAGGAGGTCCCGGGCAGGAGGCCTTGCCTTTTCGATCGTTGCTACTTTTGTGCTAGCCTTCTTAAGGCAAACTTGTTTAACTTATGTCTGTACCCAGATATTATTGCTTCCGCTGACTCGTCTATGATCGAGCACTTGTATTCGAGCCCTCGAGGCCCCTGGCTTGTATTATGATGCTTGTATGACTTATTTATGTTTTAGAGTTGTGTTGTGATATCTTCCCGTGAGTCCCTGGTCTTGATCGTACACATTTGCGTGCATGATTAGTGTACGGTCAAATCGGGGGCGTCACAACCGTCCCGTGGATGTTGCATCTTTTTTGTATTGTACATCTTCCCTTCGGCGGCCCATCTCATATATTGGGCAGTTTCCTCAGTCATATAAAGCTCTGGATCCTTTCTGTGAATGAAAGATATCGAAGGATATTGACGGAAATTGTGAGCTGCCTCTTGCTACCATCATCATCTATTACCTCAATATACCTAGAGGATTTGCACTTGACACAATAATTCGTATCTTTATGTTCATTTCTAAATAACATGCATCCATTTGGACAAGCATGTATTTGCTCATACGGCATCTTAAGTGAACCGAGGATTTTGTTCGACTCGTACATGTTCTTTGGCAATATATTTTCTTTAGGCAACAGGCTAGGAATAACTGACAATAACTCATTGAAGCAAATTATGCTCATGTTATGGTTTGCCTTAAGGGCCATTAGGCGTGCAATGCCATCTAGTTGAGTAACCTTTGTATGGGCGTGAAGGGGTTTTTGTGCCGCAAACAAAGCTGCATGATACTCTTCAGGGCTTTCCGGCGGCTCCTCGAAGTTCGGGTCCTCCCGCGGATCCGCACGGTGGATGTCATCTAACAGGTTTTCAATCCGAGTATCATATTCGCCGGTGCGTTGTCGCACCACCTCCGCCCTGGACTGTTCTGCCTCACCATGAAAGATCCACCGGTAATAGCCTGGCGTAAACCCATATTTGCCTAAGTGTTTACTCATAGTAATCTTATCTCTTTCAGTCTGGTTATCACACTCTGTGCATGGGCACCAAATTCCACGAACTGGCGTTTCTCCAGCAAATCCTAATTCCAGGAAATCATTGGTCTTCGACCTCCACTCAGGGGTCATACCCTCCATGCTGGGATGTCCGGTGTACATCCACTCACGTTCTTCCATCCTCTGATATAAAGTGAAACACACACATAATTTTTTTTATGTAACAAGTGGTTCCCTCAAGTTTTACGACATGCACTGAGCTATGTAATAGGTAAAGGTAGGTCCTAATCCCACCCGAGAATGTGTAGGCTGGGTCCGCTTTCATGACGTACTCCGACCAGAGACAAAATTTCGGCAGCTCCTCCCCGCTGTTCTCCAAATACACGTCTCAGCAATAAGCCAAGAGGATGTGTATCTAGAGAACAACAAGGAGACACTGTCGAAATTCTGTCTTGGATCTAAGTACATCATGAAAACGACCCTCCTACACATCCTCGGGTTGTCCATGGAAAACGTGGACAATTCGAAAGAGTTGAGGTTATAAATATGCAAAGACTTGCATATTTATAGATACAACCCTTCTGAACGGGAGACACCTAGGTTACGCGACTATTTAGGTGATCTACAAATAATGAAAACGTACACATGAACGGGAAGAGATTACCCTTGAAGCGTGCAACATAATTCACTCTCTCTATTGTCAAAATAGATGCATGTCCTGCATGAAAGAATGAAGTTGTGTCAATCATATGTCAAACACACAAACATCAATAACACTCACTCACACACCCCGCACACACAAACACACTCACATATCCATACACACACATCACACTCTCACTCACACATGCACACACACACACATCAATAGCACTCCTCTCTCACACACACACTCACATACACCATTCATTATATATGCACATATATACATATAAATATAAAAAACCATTCATTATATATGCACACATACACCAAAATCACTCACTGCCACACACACATACAAAGCACACACTCACACACATTATTCACTATGCATATATATACACCTTTTGTTGTAATGGAGAGGGGGGGGAACCCCTTTTATTTCAAAAAATACGAGATTGAGTAGGGGCTCACCAACGGGGCAGGGGGCGGCGGGGGAGGTGGATGCCGGACGTGGTAGAGCTCAGTGGAGGGGATGCCGCGCCGGTGGTGCTTGGTGAAGCTTGGCCGAGATGGTGGTGGTGGACGAGCTCGGTGGAAGTGGCAGTGGGGGGGGGGGCTCGGTGGAGGTGGAGGGGTCGGGGGGCTCGGTGGAGGTGGAGGGGTCGGGGGTGGCATTCCCGGTGGTGGCGGCGGCGGCGGCGGCAGAGCTTGCCGGATGGGGCGGTGGCACTGAGGGGCGGTGGCGGACAGAGGGGGCGAGGGCGAGAGAAACAGAGAGAGAAGTGATGAGTGAGCGCGCGCGAGGGGGAAATTGTGCATAAGTCCCCGCGGGAAACATTTCCGAGAGACAACTTTCAGCGACACTCGGTAAAAGTCTTAACCTAGATCTCGGGGGCTTTTCCGAGAGCCGCACCGACTGTGGTTACCGAGGGTCATCCAGCAACACTCGGCAATGGCCGCATTTTCCGAGAGGGACTCTCGGTAAAGCATCCTTCTTGTGCATTCTCCATAATATGTATTATACTTTTTTTGTTGTACTTTTTTTGTGGTTTTCTTCCATGCTTGGCAAACAACCTTAACACATCATAATGACCGTCTTGTGTTTTCTTTTTAAAATGATGGGCCTCACCCGGTTCTAGAGACCGGCACCCCTCCGGTGGCCCCGACGGTCTAGGGCGTTGATCGGCACCGAGAGGGTGTAGTCCACGGTGAATAAATGCTTCTCCGTGTTAGTGCATGTCATCGCGAGATGACAGACCAAGTCTAGGCCAAAGCCACAGCAAGATTCCATCTGTGTAGACCCGACGCGTCCGTTTCCCCCCTCCAGGTGCCGGCGGCGGCGCCGTCCGTGAGGGGGGCACACCCCGGAGATGCGTGTCGGGCGTTTGCAACCGCCACAACACTTCCAGACTTGTGAGAGGCCACCTACGCAAGATTTGGCGGCATGTGCTAGCCCCCGGAGGCCGCCGGCCACATTCGTAGACACGCGAAGAGCAATCCGAGGAGAGGGAAGTGTTCAGATACTTCTCCATCACCAAAAATTATGAAAAATTACCATCAGTCCTATAGCACATGTGCCCACGTCGTGTAAAAAACTCATGATTTTATCGTGCTCCAAGTATTTAATAATATTCATGCCGCATCGTTACCGCAGAACGTCTACTACTGTGTCATCCCCATCCGTGAGGGGTGCTATCTCTTGAGCACTGCGTTGGTTTTCCCTTGAAGAGGAAAGGGTGATGCAGCAAAGTAGCGTAAGTATTTCCCTCAGTTTTTGAGAACCAAGGTATCAATCCAGTAGGAGGCCACGCACGAGTCCCTCGCACCTACACAAACAAGTAAAATCCTCACAACCAACGCAATAAAGGGGTTGTCAATCCCTACACGGTCACTTACGAAAGTGAGATCTTATAGATATGATAAGATAATATTTTTGGTATTTTTATGATAAAGATGCAAAGTAAAGAAAGCAAAATAAACGGCAAAAGAAATAGCTTGTTGACGGGAGATTAATATGATAGAAAATATACCCGGGGGCCATAGGTTTCACTAGTGGCTTCTCTCGAGAGCATAAGTATTACGGTGAGTAAACAAATTACTATTGAGAAATTGATAGAATTGAGCATAGTTATGACAATATCTAGGTATGATCATGTATATAGGCATCATGTCCGCGACAAGTAGACCGACTCCGCCTGCATCTACTACTATTACTCAACACATCGACCGCTATCCAGCATGCATCTAGAGTATTAAGTTCAAAAGAACTGACTAACGCTTTAAGTAAGATGACATGATGTAGAGGGATAAACTCATGCAATATGATATAAACCCCATCTTATTATCCTCGATGGCAACAATACAATACGTGCCTTGCTGCCCCTACTGTCACTAGGAAAGGACACCGCAAGATTGAACCCACAGCTAAGCACTTCTCCCATTGCAAGAAAAATCAATCTAGTAGGCCAAACCAAACTGATAATTCGAAGAGACTTGCAAAGATAACCAATCATACATAAAAGAATTCAGAGAAGATTCAAATATTGTTCATAGATAAACTTGATCATAAAACCACAATTCATCGATCTCAACAAACACACCGCAAAAGAAGATGAAATCAAATAGATCTCCACAAGAAAGGGGGAGAACATTGTATTGAGATCCAAAAGGAGAGAAGAAGCCATCTAGCTTATAACTATGGAGCCAAAGGTCTGAGATAAACTACTCACACATCATCGGAGAGGCTATGGTGTTGATGTAGAAGCCCTCCGTGATTGATGCCCCCTCCGGCGGAGCTCCGGAAAAGGCCCCAAGATGGGATCTCACAGGTACAGAAGGTTGCGGCGGTGGAATTAGGTTTTTGGCTCCGTATCTGGTAGTTTGGGGGTACGTAGGTATATATAGGAGGAAGAAGTACGTCGGTGGAGCAACGTGGGCCCCACGAGGCTGGAGGGCGCGCCCTGGGGGGTAGGTGCGCCCCCCTACCTCGTGGCTTCCCGTTAGCTTTCTTGACGTAGGGTCCAAGTCCTCTGGATCACGTTCGTTCCAAAAATCACGTTCCGAAGGTTTCATTCCGTTTGGACTCCGTTTGATATTCTTTTTCTGCGAAACTCTGAAATAGGCAAAAAACAACAATTCTGGGTTGGTCCTTCGGTTAATAGGTTAGTCCCAAAAATAATATAAAAGTGTATAATGAAGCCCATTAATGTCCAAAACAGAATATAATATATCATGGAACAATAAAAAATTATAGATACGTTGGAGACGTATCAAGCATCCCCAAGCTTAATTCCTGCTCGTCCTCGAGTAGGTAAATGATAAAAACAGAATTTTTAATGTGGAATGCTAGTTGGCATAATTTCAATGTAATTCTCTTAATTGTGGTATGAATATTCAGATCCGAAGGATTCAAGACAAAAGTTTAATATTGACATAAAAATAATAATACTTCAAGCATACTAACTAAGCAATTATGTCTTCTCAAAATAACATGGCCAAAGAAAGTTATCCCTACAAAATCATATAGTTTGGCTGTGCTCTATCTTCACCACACAAAGTATTTAAATCATGCACAACCCCGATGACAAGCCAAGCAATTGTTTCATACTTTTGATGTTCTCAAACTTTTTCAATCTTCACGCAATACATGAGCGTGAGCCATGGACATAGCACTATATGTGGAATAGAATGGTGGTTGTGGAGAAGACAAAAAGGAGAAGATAGTCTCACATCAACTAGGCGTATCAACGGGCTATGGAGATGCCCATTAATAGATATAAATGTGAGTGAGTAGGGATTGCCATGCAACAGATGCACTAGAGCTATAAGTATATGAAAGCTCAACAAAAGGAACTAAGTGGGTGTGCATCCAACTCGCTTGCTCACGAAGACCTAGTGTATTTTGAGGAAGGCAATCATTGGAATATACAAGCCAAGTTCTATAATGAAAATTTCCCACTAGTATATGAAAGTGATATTATAGGAGACTCTCCATCATAAAAATCATGGTGCTACTTGAAGCACAAGTGTGGTAAAAGGATAGTAACATTGTCCCTTCTCTCTTTTTCTCTCATTTTTTGGGCCTTTTCTCTTTTTTATGGCCTTTCTTTTTTTAATATTTTTTTATTTAGTCTAGAGTCTAATCCCAACTTGTGGGGGAATCATAGTCTCCATCATCCTTTCCTCACTTGGGACAATGCTCTAAAAAATGATGATCATCACACTTTTATTTACTTACAACTCAACAATTACAACTCAATACTTAGAACAAAATATGACTCTATGTGAATGCCTCCAGCGGTATACCAGGGTATGCAATGAATCAAGAGTGACATGTATGAAAGAATTATGAACGGTGGCTTTGCCACAAATACAACGTCAACTACATGATCATGCAAAGCAATATGACAATGATGGAGCGTGTCATAATAAACTGAACGGTGGTAAGTTGCATGGCAATATATCTCGGAATGGCTATGGAAATGCCATGGTAGGTTGGTATGGTGGCTGTTTTGAGGAAGGTATATGGTGGGTGTATGATACCGGCGAAAAGTGCGCGATATTAGAGAGGCTAGCAATGGTGGAAGAAAGTGCGTATAATCCATGGACTCAACATTAGTCATAAAGAACTCATATACTTATTGCAAAAATCTACAAGTTATCGAAGCAAAGTATTACGCGCATGCTCCTAGGGGGATAGATTGGTAGGAAAAGACCATCGCTCTTCCCCGACCGCCACTCATAAGGAAGACAATCAATAAATAAATCATGCTCCGACTTCATCACATAACGGTTCACCATACGTGCATGCTACGGGAATCACAAACTTTAACACAAGTATTTCTCAAATTCAAAACTACTCAACTAGCATGACTCTAATATCACCATCTTCATATCTCAAAACAATTATCAAGTATCAAACTTCTCATAGTATTCAACACACTCATAAGAAATGTTTTACTAATCTTGAATGCCTATCATAATTAAAGCAAATTACCACGCTGTTTTGTAGGACTCTCAAAATAATCTAAGTGAAGCACTAGAGCAAAAACTATATAACTCAAAAGATATAAGTGAAGCACATAGGGTATTCTAACAATTTACGAATCATGTGTGTCTCTCTCAAAAGGTGTGTACAGCAAGGATGATTGTGGCAAACTAACAAATAAAGACTCAAATAATACAAGACGCTCCAAGAAAAACAAATATCATGTGGTGAATAAAAAAATAGCTCCAAGTAAAGTTACCGATGGAAGTAGACGAAAGAGGGGATGCCTTCCGGGGCATTCCCAAGCTTTGGCTTTTAGGTGTCCTTAGATTATCTTGGGGTGCCATGGGCATCCCCAAGCTTAGGCTCTTGCCACTCCTTGTTCCATAATCCATCAAATCTTTTACCCAAAACTTGAAAACTTCACAACACAAAACCTAACAGAAAATCTCGTGAGCTCCGTTAGCGAAAGAAAACAAAACACCACTTCAAGGTACTGTAATGAACTCATTCTTTATCTATATTGGTGTTAAACCTACGGTATTCAACCTTCTCTATGGTTTATAAACTATTTTACTGGCCATAGATTCATCAAAATAAGCAAACAACACACGAAAAACAGAATCTGTCAAAAACAAAACAATCTGTAGTAATCTGTAACTAACGCAAACTTCTGGAACTCAAAAAATTCAGCCAAAATAGGAAGACCTAGACAATTTTTTTATTGATCAGCATCAATTGGAATCGATATTTGATCACGTTCTTGTGATTTTTAACAATTATTTTTGTGAACAGAAAGTTTCTGGAATTTTCAGCAAGATCAAATAACTATCATCCAAGAAGATCCTATAGGTTTAACTTGCCACTAACACTAATTAAAACATAAAAACAAATCTAACCAGAGGCTAGATCAAATATTTATTCCTAAACAGAAGCAAAAAGCAAAAAAATAGAAAATAAAATTGGGTTGCCTCCCAACAAGTGCTATCGTTTAATGCCCCTAGCTAGGCATAAAAGCAAGGATAATTCTAGCTATTGCCATCTTTGGTAGGCAATCCATAAGTGGCTCTCATAATAGATTCATAAGGTAATTTTATTTTATTTCTAGGGAAGTGTTCCATGCCTTTCCTTAATGGAAATTGGAATCTAATATTCCCTTCCATCATATCAATAATTGCACCAATCGTTCTAAGGAAAGGTCTACCAAGAATAATAGGACATGAAGGATTGCAATCTATATCAAGAACAATAAAATCTACGGGCACATAATTCCTATTTGCAACAATAAGAACATCATTAATTGTTCCGATAGGTTTCTTAATGGTGGAATCCGCAAGGTGCAAGTTTAAAGAGTAATCATCAAAATCACGGAAACCTAGCAATCGCACACAGTTTTTGGGATCGTGGAAACACTAGCACCCAAATCACACAAAGCTTAGCATTCATGATCTTTAATTTTAATTTTAATAGTAGGTTCCCACTCATCATAATGTTTTCTAGGGATAGAAACTTCCAAGTCAAGTTTTTCTTCATAGGATTGCATCAAAGCATCAACGATATGTTTGGTAAAGGCTTTATTTTGACTATAAGCATGTGGAGAATTTAGCACGGATTGCAACAAGGAAATACAATCTATCAAAGAGAAATTACCATAATTAAATTCCTTGAAATCCAAAATAGTGGGTTCATTAATATCTAGAGTTTTGATCTCTTCAATCCCACTTTTACCAATTTTTGCACAAGATCTAAAAACTCCGAATTTTTGGAATGCCTTCTAGATAAAGGTGGATCATATTCAGTCCCATCCTTATCAAGATTCATATTGCAAAAAAAGATTTAATAGGGGACACATCAATAAATTTTAGATCTTCATCTTTATTTTCCAAAAAAAAATCCGGCTTAGCGGCCATCTTATTAACTAAGGTGGCCTGCTTATCCGAAACTTCAGCTATTAACTTCTCAAGATGAGCAATCTGAGATTTCTAACCATCAAATTCTTTAGACATATCATCAAGCTCTTTATTCATATAACCCATAAAGCTTTTTTGTTCCTTAAGCTCGTTTCTAAAGAAATTATTATGCTCAAATTGTAAGACGATAAAACTCCTGACGTTGCTTTGGACCTCTTCTAACCTTTTAAGGTGAAGATCACCAAATCCAGGTAGAGCCATCGTGACAAGCAAGCAATCCAACCCACGAGCAAACAATAAGCGAGCGAAAAAGAGGCGAACGGAAAAGAGAGGGCGAATAAAACGGCAAGGGTGAAGTGGGGGAGAGGAAAACAAGAGGCAAATGGCAAATAATGTAATGCGGGAGATAAGGGTTTGTGATGGCTACTTGGTATGTTGACTTTTGCGTAGACTCCCCGGCAACGGCGCCAGAAATGGATCGTTGTCGGGAGTCCAAATCTTGACTCGACCTTGCGTAAGCCTCCCCGGCAATGGCGCAGAAATCCTTCTTGCTACCTCTTGAGCACTGCGTTGGTTTTCCCTTGAAGAGGAAAGGGTGATGCAGCAAAGTAGCGTAAGTATTTCCCTTAGTTTTTGAGAACCAAGGTATCAATCTAGTAGGAGGCCACGCACGAGTCCCTCGCACCTACACAAACAAGTAAAATCCTCCCAACCAACGCAATAAAGGGGTTGTCAATCCCTTTACAGTCACTTACGAAAGTGAGATCTGATAGATATGATAAGATAATATTTTTGGTATTTTTATGATAAAGTTGCAAAGTAAAGAAAGAAAAATAAACGACAAAAGAAATAGCTTGTTGACGGGAGATTAATATGATACAAAATAGACCCGGGGGCCATAGGTTTCACTAGTGGCTTCTCTCGAGAGCATAAGTATTACGGTGGGTCAACAAATTATTGTTGAGCAAATGACAGAACTGAGCATAGTTATGAGAATATCTAGGTATGATCATGTATATAGGCATCACGTCCGCGACAAGTAGACCGACTCCTGCCTGCATCTACTACTATTACTCCACACATCGACCGCTATCCAGCATGCATCTAGAGTATTAAGTTCAAAAGAACAGAGTAATGCTTTAAGTAAGATGACATGATGTAGAGGGATAAACTCATGCAATATGATATAAACCCCATCTTGTTATCCTCGATGGCAACAATACAATACGTGCCTTGCTGCCCCTAGTGTCACTGGGAAAGGACACCGCAAGATTGAACCCAAAGCTAAGCACTTCTCCCATTGCAAGAAAGATCAATCTAGCAGGCCAAAGCAAACTGATAATTCGAAGAGACTTGCAAAGATAACCAATCATACATAAAAGAATTCAGAGAAGATTCAAATATTGTTCATAGATAAACTTGATCATAAACCCACAATTCATCGGTCTCAACAAACACACTGCAAAAGAAGATTACATCGAAAAGATCTCCACAAGAGAGGGGGAGAACATTGTATTGAGATCCAAAAGGAGAGAAGAAGCCATCTAGCTAATAACTATGGACCCGAAGGTCGGAGATAAACTACTCACACATCATCGGAGAGGCTATGGTGTTGATGTAGAAGCCCGTGATCGATGCCCCCTCTGGCGGAGCTCCGGAAAAGGCCCCAAGATGGGATCTCACGGGTACAAAAGGTTGCACTGGTGCAATTAGGTTTTTGGCACCGTATCTGGTAGTTTGGGGGTACGTAGGTATATATAGGAGGAAGAAGTACGTCGGTGGAGCAACATGGGCCCCACGAGGGTGGAGGGCGCGCCCAGGGGGGTAGGCGCGCCCCCTACCTCGTGGCTTCCTGGTAGATTTCTTGACGTAGGGTCCAAGTCCTCTGGATCACGTTCGTTCCAAAAATCACGTTCCCGAAGGTTTCATTCCGTTTGGACTCCGTTTGATATTCTTTTTCTGCGAAACTCTGAAATAGGCAAAAAACATCAATTCTGGGCAAGGTCTCCGGTTAATAGGTTAGTCCCAAAAATAATATAAAAGTGTATAATAAGGCCCATTAATGTCCAAAATATAATATAATATAGTATGGAACAATAAAAAATTATAGATACGTTGGAGACGTATCTAGGGGGGCACACCCCGAAGACGCGTGCCGCCTCTTCGGACATGCCACCACACCGTACGACATGTATGAGGGCCCGGTGCGATGCTCCGGTGGCATTGCTACCCCCCAGGGCCCCCGTCCCGCCTAACCCTGTAGCGTTTGACCACGGGATCTAACCCTTTGACTTTGCACGGACGGGCTATGACCAGTGGAACTCTCCACCCAGTTGTGTTAGGTCAGCCCATAGGAACACTTTGGAGCAACATCCGGGCCAAAGCCACAGTAAGATCCCATCTGTGTAGACCCGACGCGTCCGTTTCCCCCCTCCAGGTGCCGGCGGCGGCGCCGTCCGTGAGGGGGGGGGGGGCACACCCTGGAGACGTGTGCCGGGCGTTTGCAACCGCCACAACACTTCCAGACGTGTGCCTACACAAGATTTGGCGGCATGTGCTAGCCCACGGAGGCCACCGGCCACAGTCGTAGACACGCGAAGAGCAATCTGAGGAGAGGGAGTGTTCAGATACTTCTCCATCACCAAAAATTATGAAAAATTACCATTATTCCTATAGCACATGTGCCCACGTCGTGTAAAAACTCAAGATTTTATCGCGCTCCGAGTATTTAATATTATTCACGCCGCATCGTTACCGCAGAACGTCTACTACTGTGTCATCGCCGTCTGTGAGGGGGGCCACACCCCGGAGACGCGTGCCGCCTCTTCGGACATGCCACCACACCGTACGGCATGTATGAGGGCCCGGTGCGATGCTCCGGTGGCATTGCTACCCCCAGGGCCCCCGTCCCGCCTAACCCTGTAGCGTTTGACCACGTGATCTAGCCCTTTGACTTTGCACGGACGGGCTTTGACCAGTGCAACTCTCCACCCGGTTGTGTTAGGTCAACCCATAGGAACACTTTGGAGCAACATCCAGGCCAAAGCCACAGCAAGATCCCATCCGTGTAGACCCGACGCGTTCGTTTCCCCATGTGTGTGGTTTGTGAGGCACGTGCCACGTCAAGGACGTGCGTTGCTTATTCAAATAGCACACCACCCCTGCATGCATATGCATCGGCCACACGCATGTAGGGGTGCCCTCCCCCCTCGGGCGATCTCTATATTGAGCACTCATCCGGTGGCCCCGGCGGTCTAGGGCGTTGTTCGACACCGAGAGGGTGTACTCCACGGTGAATAAATGCTTCTCCGTGTTAGTGCATGCCATCGCGAGATGACAGACCAAGTCTAGGATCGTTCTGTCACGGGATCACCCACCGAAGACTCTGTCTCGGGGACGGACGCAGCCGGTCTTCGACGTTCCTGCCCATGTGTCTGGTTTGTGAGGCACGTGCCACGTCAAGGACGTGCGTTGCTTATTCAAATAGCACACCACCCGTGCATGCATATGCATGGGCCACACGCATGTAGGGGTGCCCTCCCCCCCTCGGGCGGTCTCTATATCGAGCACCCATCCGGTGGCCCCTGCGGTCTAAAAAGTTGACCGGCACCGGGAGAGGGGGTAGGCCATGGTCAACAACTGCTTCTTCTCATGTTTTTTACTTTACACTCTTTAAAGTTGAGTTTTGAACAAATCTAACCCAAAAAGCACACACACACACACACACACACACACACACACACACACACACACACACACACACATATATATATATATATATGTATGAGTGCATCAAAAGTCTTTTATCGAAAAAATTCATCAAAAGTCATGGAATTTCCAAACTTTGGTCGTCAAAACATATGAAATATGAGATACAAAAAAGATAGTGCCAAACAAAAACAAAAAGAGAAGGGGAAAAAATTAGAGCAGTGGTTACCGAGGGTCGGCTATTGGCTCTAGGTAATGTCCACCTTTCTGAGAGTTACTCTCTGTAAAAGTGTAACCTAGATCTAGGGGACATATTTTCTGAGAGTTACTCTCGGTAAAAGTGACACACCGACAAGCACTCGGTAAAGGTGACGTCAACTACTTAAGCATATTCCCGCTGTTGTTTCTTCTCTCTGCTCCCCACCGACCGGCGCCCCTCCACTCCTCTCCTCTCCTCTGTTCCCCACCGACTGGCGCCCCTCCACCGCCGCCCCCCACACCACACCGAGCTCCTCCCTCCGGTGAGCCCCCCTTCCCCTCTCCATGTGTGCATAGATCGATGGATTGATAGATGGATGCATAGATAGATGGATGGATTGATAGATGGATGCATAGATAGATGGATGGATCGATAGATGGATGGATGGATTGATGGATTGATGGATGGATGGATGCCATGTAGATACATTTTTTCTATATCAAAAGAAAAAATGTAGATAATTGTTGATAATGTTGTATGCATGGATGCTATGTGTGGATGTGACCCATGAGATACGTGAGAGAGTGTTGATGAGAGTAGTTCTTTGGAGGAAGAAAAATCAACTTTTGAACGATGACGGTGATCTGTGTGAGCTCCTCCTCATGTTATATATTGATAACGCACGAGGGGCTCACCCTGCTCAACCATCACCGAAAGTTGAAATACTCGTGAGAGAGTGTCCACCATATATACCATCACCAGCGAGAGTGTCCACCGTATATACGTGAGAGAGTGTCGTTGAGAGTTGTTCTTGGAGGAAGAAAATCGACTTTTGATGATGGTGGTCGATCTACGTGAGCTCTTACGTTATATCTTTCAGGTTTGATGATTCTTCTGTTATTTTCCATTGTGTGATGAAAGGTGTTAGCATCGATCGATTTTTTGGCTATGGCTTCCTCCAACGGCGAAGCTTCCATTAGGGTCGACTCCACGGACACTGAGAAGAGCGCCGAGGACTGCTTGGAGGAACTTCTTGAGAAGAACCCACAGCTGATCATAATGAAGTTTTTTGTGGATCTGGCCAAGAAGAATCCCCCAGCTAAGGAGGGCAAGGCTCCACCACGTAAGGAGCCATTGAGTCCACCGACCATCATTCCCGATGACGCTTGGTCCCCCACTATGGGGGATGTCCCCATGTGCTCTGACTCGACGATCACTGGTTTCACCAACTACAACTCGGAGTAGTCACCTAGATAGTTTGACGTTGATTTAGTTTTATCCTTAAGTACTTGCTGATATGGACTTGGATGGCCACTTGCGATGCTTTTGATTGTATGAGTGATGAATGCTTATGATGATTATGTATGATGTGCATTATATCTGGTTCTTTTGTAGATGAAGTGGTATGTGGTGTACAGAGGATGGTGTCCAGGAGTCTACAATTCATGGTCGGAATGCAATGAACAAATACGTCGTTATGAAGGGAACTCCCACAAATCATTCGACAACAGAGAGACGGCAGAGTATCATTACAATCAGTATTTGCTTAAGCAAAAGAGAAAAACTGATGAACGCAATGTTTCAAGCCAAACAAGGCTTAGCTTGTGTGAACGCAGTGGATTGAAGAACTTCATAATTCTCTTTCAGTTAGTCATAATTGTGGTATTGCTTTTTATCATATGGTGCATGCATGTAGACCACTTTGTTGTTTAATTAGTAAGTAGGCACTTGTACTAAAGAGCTACCTTGTGATTTGAAATGAAGCTTGTGTGAACTATTTATGGATTAATGCTTATGTGAGTTTGTTGTTAACCTGTGTGACTTGAAATCACTACAAAAAAAAGACACATCCATCACGTTTTGGGCCGCACGAATTTTTTCTGTCATACTTATGATACTTCTATGACGATAATTGTGACAAAACCCGGTATCATCATAGATGTGGTGGGGTCCTACTTCTATGACAAAAAATCATGACAGAAAATGGGCTTTTCGTCCTGGGCGGGCCGGAGACGCAGCTGCATGACATTCTTTGGGCCGTCCATGACAGAAAAAACCATGGTAGAAGCGAGGGCGAGGAAAATATCGGGGTGTTCCCGGTTACGGTGGGTGGTCGGGGCCAAGCGATGCGCATTTCTCTCATACACGCACGCGCGTGGGTGCGAGGCGTTGGGCTCTAACTTAACCCAACACTACTAGGAAAAGGGCTATAGATAATATGGACACTAATGGTGCAGCACACATGTGGTGTGCCACTACTATATACTAATGGCGCACCATGTCTTGGTACGCCATTAGTGTCCAAATACTAATGGCGCACCACATCCACGGTGCGCCACTACAAACAATTTTTATTTTATTTTTTTAAACTAGTAATGGCGCACCAGGGGATAGTGCGCCACTAGTAACAATTTTTTTTATTTTTTTTCAAAACTAGTAATGGCGCACCAGGGGACAGTGCGCCATTACTAGTTTTAACTAGTAATGGCGCACCACACCCTTGGTGCGCCACTACTAACAATTTTTGCACCATTACTAATTTTGCCCAAAAATTCCACCGAATGCACCCCCCCCGGTGGACCGCCTTTTTAGTTTTAGAAAAAATAAAAGAAAATGATGGAAATGTCAAAAAAATAAATAAAAAAATAATAAGTTTCCCATGTGATATGTGGTCTAGTTGTTGGGAAAATTTACAAATATGAATTCCGACTTTATTTGCAAAATCTCTCTGGAATTTGTAAAATGGGCATAACTTTTGCATACGAACTCGGATTAAAAAGTTTTTTATATGAAAAATCATCTACTCGAAAAGATACATCCGAATTCAACCGGGGGGAACCCCATTGAACATTTTTAGAATCCACAAAAACCTAACAGAAAAAAAGATACGGGACTTTTAAGATCTCGAGGGGAAAATGGAAAAAATTTCAAACTTACTAGTGGCGCACCATTTGCTAGGTGCGCCACTAGTAACAGAAAGAAATAGTTTCAATTTTTTTTGGAAAAAATGGTCAAAATATGATACGTAATATGAACGGAAGTTTGAAATATTTTTTGAAAATTTCATCACACACATGAACATGAACAAAGTCCTAGACATCAACAAGGTTTAATATGATTGATATGCTAGATATATCAACAAGTGCCTGTTAAGTGAGGACCCGAGATTAAGCCATACTGACCCGAGATTAAGAAAAAAGTGAAAACAAAATTTGAAAAAAGTTTGAAAAAAATATTTCTGAAATTTTTTTGAAAAAAAATGTTAGTAATGGTGCACTTCTATGTGGTGCGCCATTACTAAGTCAGATAGTAATGGCGCACCGTGTGATGTACTAATGGCGCACTACCTGGCGCACGTGTGGTGCGCCATTAGTAGGCAAAACAGGTGCGCCACTAGCAGGCCTTTTCCTAGTAGTGCAAGTGATTGCACTGCAGGCAACACGTTACTGAACCCGAGCGATCGATCGATGGCTGTTAACTGAACCCGATCGAGCGATTCCTTCGCTACTGCTGCTAACTGAAGGCGATCGATGCCGCCTCTGGATGAACAGTGAGCGTTGCTTGGGGGTTTGGATGAACAGGACCCCGTGGTGTTGCCTCTGGATGAACAGGACCCCGATCGATCGAGCCGGTTGGGGCTGGATGAATAGGACCCCGTGGAGGGCAGGATGAACAAGACCACCCCGTGGAGGGCATGATGAACAGTAGACGCTGGAGGGCTGGATGAACAGTAGCCCGTGGAGGGGAGCCGGTTGGGGATGGATGAACAGGACCCCGTGGAGGGCAGGATGAACAAGACCACCCCGTGGAGGGCAGGATGAACAGTGAGCGTTGCTTGGGGGTTTGGATGAACAGGACCCCGTGGTGTTGCCTCTGGATGAACAGGACCCCGATCGATCGAGCCGGTTGGGGCTGGATGAATAGGACCCCGTGGAGGGCAGGATGAAGAAGACCACCCCGTGGAGGGCATGATGAACAGTAGACGCTGGAGGGCTGGATGAACAGTAGCCCGTGGAGGGGAGCCGGTTGGGGATGGATGAACAGGACCCCGTGGAGGGCAGGATGAACAAGACCACCCCGTGGAGGGCATGATGAACAGTAGCCCGTGGAGGGGTGGTTGAACAGGAGCCCGTGGAGAGGGCTGGTTGAACAGTAGCCGGTGGAGTAGCGCGCGGTGGAGGCTGGATGAACAGGAGCCCATGGATGAACAGTCGTAGGTGGAGGCTGGAGGAGGTCGACGGTGGATGAACAGTAGCCCATCAAGGCTGGAGGGGGTCGACGGTGGAGATGAACAGTACCCCCGTGGAGTCCCGTTTTGCGGTACGCCACACCCCTCCCGATGAACAGGACCCCCGTTTTGACCGTAGCGCTCCAACACAAGTCCGGTTCCTCCATTTTGCGGTACGCCACACCCCTCCCGATCAACAGGACCCCCATTTCGACCGTAGGAGGTCCGTTTCCTCTGTTTTGTGGTACGCCAGACCCCTCCCGCTGAACAGGATCCTGTTTCGACCGTGGCCGGTCAAACACAAGGCCGTTTCCTCCATTCCGCGGTATGTCAGGACTCGTTTCCATCGACTATTCCGTCCAAGCCGGTTGGCTCCCACGCGTTCCGTTGCCTCCCGATGAACACGACGCATTCCGTTGCCTCCCCATGAACACGCCGACGACATAGTTTCTTCGTTCCGACCCAGCCATGTACACGAGCCCTGGCCGTACGTATGCGCGAGTAGGCGTTCGAGACCCCGTCCGTATGTACGTATGTGGCAGTATCTTCTTTCTTGCACACTGGCCGCTATACGTACGTGTACATGCTACATGCGTGCCTCAACTATTATACATGCGCGCTCTACATCGACCAGTATGTACGTACACGTTCGCGACCAGAATGACAACGCTACGTACGCTTCGACCAGGTGGGTCCCGACTGTCAGGCACTTCGTTCCGTGCGAAGATATAGTTGGTGGGTCCCAGATGTTGATACGTCTCCAACGTATCTATAATTTTTGATTGCTCCATGCTATATTATCTTCTGTTTTGGACATTATTGGGCTTTATTATTCACTTTTATATTATTTTTGGGACTAACCTATTAACTGGAGGCCCAGCCCAGAATTGCTGTTTTTTGCCTATTTCAGAGTTTCGCAGAAAAAGAATATCAAACAGAGTCCAAACGGAATGAAACCTTCAGGAACGTGATTTTCGGAATGAACATGATCCAGAGGACTTGGACCCTACGTCAAGGAAGCTTCCAGGAAGCCACGAGGTCGGGGAGCGCGCCTACCCCCCCCCCCCCCCCCCCGCGCGCCCTCCACCCTCGTGGGCCCCACGTTGCTCCACCGACGTACTCCTTCCTCCTATATACCTACGTACCCCCAAACGATCAGGTACGGAGCCAAAAACCTAATTCCACCGCCGCAACCTTCTGTATCCACGAGATCCCATCTTGGGGCTTGTGCCGGAGCTCCGCCGGAAGGGGCATCGATCACGGAGGGCTTCTACATCAACACCATAGCCTCTCCGGTGAAGTGTGAGTAGTTTACCTCAGACCTTCGGGTCCATAGTTATTAGCTAGATGGCTTCTTCTCTCTTTTTGGATCTCAATACAATGTTCTCCCCCTCTGTCGTGGAGATCTATTCGATGTAATCTTCTTTTGCGGTCTGTTTGTTGAGACCGATGAATTGTGGGTTTATGATAAAGTTTATCTATGAACAATATTTGAATCTTCTGAATTCGTTTATGTATGATTGGTTATCTTTGCAAGTCTCTTCGAATTATCAGTTTGGTTTGGCCTACTAGATTGATCTTTCTTGCAATTGGAGAAGTGCTTAGCTTTGGGTTCAATCTTGTGGTGTCCTTTCCCAGTGACAGTAGGGGCAGCAAGGCACGTATTGTATTGTTGCCATCGAGGATAACAAGATGGTTTTTTTATCATATTGCGTGAATTTATCCCTCTACATCATGTCATCTTGCTTAAGGCGATACTCTGTTCTTATGAACTAAATAATCTAGGTGCATGCTGGATAGCGGTAGATGTGTGGAGTAATAGTAGTAGATGCAGGCAGGAGTCGGTCTACTTGTCTCGGACGTGATGCCTATACACATGATCATACCTAGATATTCTCATAACTATGCTCAATTCTTTCAATTGCTCAACAGTAATTTGTTCACCCACCGTAAAATACTTATGCTCTTGAGAGAAGCCACTAGTGAAACCTATGCCCCCGGTTCTATCTTCCATCATATTAATCTTCCAACACTTAGTTATTTCCGTTGCTTTTTATTTTGCTTTTATTTTACTTTGCATCTTTATCATAAAAATACCGAAAATATTATCTTATCATATCTATCAGATCTCACTCTCGTAAGTGTTGGTTGCGAGGATTTATTTGTTTGTGTAGGTGCGAGGGACTCGCGCGTAGCCTCCTACTGGATTGATACCTTGGTTCTCAAAAACTGAGGGAAATATTTACGCTACTTTGCTGCATCACCCTTTCCTCTTCAAGGGAAAACCAACGCAGTGCTCAAGAGGTAGAATGAAGGATTTCCGGCGCCGTTGCCGGGGAGGCTCACACCAAGTCAAGTCAAGATTTGATTTCCCGTCAACGAGCGATTTCTAGCGCCGTTGCCGGGGAGGTCTACGCAAAAGTAAACATACCAAGTACCCATCACAAACCCTTTTCTCCCGCATTACATTATTTGCCATTTGCCTCTCGTTTTCTTCTCCCCCACTTCACCCTTGCCGTTTTATTTGCCCTTTCTTTTTCGTTCGCCTCCTTTTCGCTTGCTTCTCGTTTGCTTGTGTGTTGGATTTCTTGTTTGTCATGATGGCTCAAGATAATACCAAATTATGTGACTTTGCCAATACCAACAATAATGATTTTCTTAGCACTCCGATTGATCCTCTTACCGATACTGAATCTTGTGAAATCAATGCTGCTTTGTTGAATCTTGTCATGAAAGATCAATTCGCCGGCCTTCCTAGTGAAGATGCCGCTACTCATCTAAATAGCTTCGTTGATTTGTGTGATATGCAAAAGAAGAAAGATGTTGACAATGATATTGTTAAATTGAAGCTATTTCCTTTTTCGCTTAGAGATCGCGCTAAAGCTTGGTTTTCATCTTTGCCTAAAAATTGTATTGATTCTTGGAATAAGTGCAAAGATGCTTTTATCTCTAAGTATTTTCCTCCCGCTAAGATTATCTCTCTTAGAAATGATATTATGAATTTTAAGCAACTTGATCATGAACATGTTGCACAAGCTTGGGAGAGAATGAAATTAATGATACGTAATTGCCGTACTCATGGTTTGAATTTGTGGATGATTATACAAACTTTTTATGCTGGATTGAATTTTGCTTTTAGCAATCTTTTAGATTCGGCCGCGGGAGGCACTTTTATGGAAATCACTTTAGGGGAAGCTACTAAACTCGTAGATAACATTATGGCTAATTATTCTCAATGGCACACTGAAAGATCTACTAATAAAAAAGTGCATGCGATAGAAGAAATTAATGTTTTGAGTGGAAAGATGGATGAACTTAAGGCGTTAATGTTTTGATACGGAGCCAAAAACCTATATTGCATGTGAAATTAATGTTTTGATACGGAGCCAAAAACCTATATTGCATGAATTTATCCCTGTACATCATGTCATCTTGCTTAAGGCGTTACTCTGTTCTTATGAACTTAATACTGAAGATGCATGCTGGATAGCGGTCGATGTGTGGAGTAATAGTAGTAGATGCAGGTAGGAGTCGGTCTACTTGTCTCGGACGTGATGCCTATACACATGATCATACCTAGATATTCTCATAACTATGCTCAATTCTGTCAATTGCTCAACAGTAATTTGTTCACCCACCGTAAAACGCTTATGCTCTTGAGAGAAGCCACTAGTGAAACCTATGGCCCCGGGTCTATCTTCCATCATATTAATCTTCCAACACTTAGTTATTTCCGTTGCTTTTTATTTTGCTTTTATTTTACTTCGCATCTTTATAATAAAAAAACCAAAAATATTATCTTATCATATCTATCAGATCTCACTCTCGTAAGTGACCGTGTAGGGATTGACAACCCCGTATCGCGTTGGTTGCGAGGATTTATTTGTTTGTGTAGGTGCGAGGGACTCCTACTGGATTGATACCTTGGTTCTCAGAAACTGAGGGAAATACTTACGCTACCTTGCTGTATCACCGTTTGATCTTCAAGGGAAAACCAATGCAGTGCTCAAGAGGTAGCAGCTGTCAGGGGGGCGAATGGTTTTTTTTGCCCGGAAGCACTTCCTTGCGTGCGAAGATGTAGCTCGTGGGTCCCAGCAGTCAGGGGGAAACGTTTTTTTCGCGAAATACAGTGGCCCGTCCGGTGGGTCCCCGCTGTCAGGTGCAGGAATAATTATTTTGTGCGTAATAAGGAGGCACTTCCTTGCGGCTGCCGTGGACCCAGCTATCAGCCTCTCCACGCACAGTACTCTTCCGATGGAAGTCGGTCGTTGACCACATTGACCACGCCGCGCCGAGAGCACCAAGGCGGTGGACGACGGCGAGGCCTAGGAAGGGGATGACGCGAAGCCAGGGAAGACGCGGCAGTGGATACCCACGCGTAGAGGAGTATGAGGGTTCACTGGTTCGCTGCGGTGTGAGGCTGCCATCGCTGCAGAATAACCGGGGGTGTGGATGAGTGGAGGGTTGCCTGGCCAGCGGTGGGAGTAGTAGGGGCGGTGAGGGAGTCCTGGACTAAGGGGTCCTCGGGCGCCCGGCCTGTTATCTATCGGGCTGGACTGATGGGTTGTGAAGACATGAAGACCGAAGACTCTACCCGTGTCCGGATTGGACTCTACTTGGCGTGGAAGGCAAGCTTGTCAACCGACTATGTAGATTCCTTCTTATGTAACCGACTCCATGTAAACCCTAGATCCCCCCCGGTGTCTATATAAACCGGAGGGGCTAGTCCGGAAAGGATATACACATTACCATAGTCATACAGGCTAAACTTCTAGGGCTTATCCATTACGATCTCGTGGTTGATCAACTCTTGTAACACACATATTCATCAAGATCAATCAAGCAGGAAGTAGGGTATTACCTCCATAGAGAGGGCCCGAACCTGGGTAAACATCGTGTCCCCCGTGCCCTGTTACCATCGATCCTAGACGCATAGTGCGGGACCCCCTACCCGAGATCCGCCGGTTTTGACACCGACATTGGTGCTTTCATTGAGAGTTGCACTGTGCCGTTGACTAAAGGTTTGATGGCCCTTCCAATCGTCGATAGTGACGCTGTCCCAGGAGAAATCTTCCTCCCCGGACAGATTTTCGTATTCGGCGGCTTCGTACCGCGGGCCAACTCGCTTGGCCATCTGGAGCAGATCGATAGCTACGCCCCTGGCCACCAGGTCAGATTTGGAAACTTGAACTATGTCGCGGATATCCGTGGAGACTTGATCCTCAATGGATTTGAAACCGCGGCGATCGCTCCCCCTCGCTCCGATGAACATGGCTTAAATCTGTCATCGGACCAGACTCTGGAGACGGTTCCTGCAACTGCTACGGCCTTAGATCCGTAGTAGTTTGCACCATCCGAAGCCATAGAGTCCGCGGCATTGGAGCCGCACACAGACTCAACACCAGGCAATATCAGCGTCAACGAAATTTCGGACTCGTTTCCGGCTATAAGTTCCGAACCTCGCACGCTCCTGGACACCGAGTTGGATCGGTTATCAATCTTTGAGTTCACTGCCGCAGATATCTTCCAGCACTCCCCCTTTGGCGATGTGATAAATTCATTGAAGAACCTTCCCTTGTTGGGGGACTCGCGGCCGAACTATGTCCGGTTCGAGCTAGAGGCTGATAATGGAGAATTTCGCTTCCCACCCGCCACCCACTTCATAGCCACTTTCGAGGACTTAACCGACATGCCTGCTTATGGCTCCGAAGACATTGACGGTATAGACGACGATGCCGACAAGGAGCAAGGCCAAGACCAGCCAGTCATTAGGCATGGGACAACCACCCCGTCATACGACGTGTACATGGTCGATACACTTAAAGAAGCTCGCGGCAATAACAAGGGAGATCCAGTTGAGAGTAAAACTCCTGAGACACAGTCTAAGTTCTGGCGCCCCAAACGCCGCTCCAAGTCACGCCCCAGCAACAATGGCACCGGAGAAAATAGTGCTCCGGACAGTGCCGAAAGTAATATCCGAACAGGAGAAACAGGAAAACGGGCAAGTCAGCCCCGATGAACAGGCCCTGCCCAGCGACAGTTTGGAGGACGACAACTACCTTCCGCTCTCCGAAGATGAGGAAAGCCTCGGCGACGAAGAATTCATGATACTCGAAGAGCCCCTCGATCAGGAGCGCTTCAAGCGCAGACTAATAGCTACGACAAGGAGCCTGAAAAAGAAGCTGCAGCAGCTTCAAGATGACCAAGACCTACACAACGAGAGATGGAACGAAGTCCTGGGCGCCGAAGAATACGGCCTTAGTGGCCTAGCCAAAAGCCACCCAAACCACATATTGCTATACCAGTCCGATGATGGAGCGTTGGGGCCCATACCATCGTCACACAATGCGGCAGGTCGCCGACAACTCTGTCCGGATAAAAAGGCAACTCAAGCCGAACACCAGACCGCCCCACCTCGCCGTAAAGGCAAGGACAACGCAGGTCATGATTAGCCGGAAGACTTGTAGTGGGACTTGGACAATAGAGCAAGACACGCAAGACCGATCTACGGATCGCGAAATCACGCTTCGAAACGGGACGATGGCTACCTATTCGGACGTATCAAACCTCGCCATGCCCAAGCCGAAAACCGCAAAGGGACTCCTTCGGAGCTACGTCGTAGTGTGGCCCAACATAGAGGCGCCGCACACCCACTTTGATTCACTGATGAAGTAATGGATCATGAATTCCTCGAAGGATTCAAACCCGTCAATATTGAATCATATGACGGGACAACCGACCCAGCGGTATGGATAGAAGATTTCATCCTCCACATCCATATGGCCCGTGGGGACGACCTCCACACCATTAAATACCTCCCACTAAAACTAAAAGGACCAACTCGGTACTGGTTAAACAGCCTACCTGAAAATTCCATAGGCAGCTGGGAGGACTTGGAAGAGGCTTTCCTCGATAAATTTCGAGGAACATATGTCCGACCACCGGATGCCGATGACCTAAGTCACATTGTCCAGCAGGCCGAAGAATCATCCAGGGAGCTCTGGACTCGGTTCTTAGTCAAAAAGAACCAAATCGTGGACTGTCCGGACACGGAAGCCCTTGCGGCTTTCAGACACAGTGTCCGGGATGAATGGCTGGCACGCCACCTCGGCCAAGAAGGACCTAAATCCATGAAAGCCCTCACTGCTCTAATGACCTGCTTTTGCGCGGGAGAAGACAGCTGGCTCACTCGTAGAAGCAATAGCGCCAGCAACCCGGGCACCTCCGAAATCTGAGACGGCAATAGAAAGCCACGACGAAGCAAAAACAACAGTCGCAATAACAATGAAAGATCATGCGACACAGCGGTCACGCCGGATTTAGCAACCCCAAGCCCGGTCAGCGGAAGAAGCCATTCAAGGCGAATCGAGATGAACCATCCAACCTGGACAGGATACTGGACCGACCCTGCCAAATTCATTGCCACCCCGATAAACCAGCTAATCATACCAACAGAAACTGCTGGGTCCTTAAACAGGCCGGCAAGCTCAACGCCGAATACAGGGGGAGGAGGCCGCCAGGCGACAAGGATGACGGAAAGGTTCACCAATGAAACAATGGGGGTCAGAAGCAATCTCCACATGAGGATAAAGTCCTCCCAGAACGGAAATAGCAACCCGGCTTCCGCCGCCCACTCCATACACGCACAAAGTTTGTACCGCGCATACATCATTACGCACTCAAGATACCATGTGCATCGACAGAAGCACAATACGGACAACCCTGCAAGCATTCCCGTATCGCTTTTATCTTTTTTCCTTTTTCTTTCTTTATTATCTCTCAAAAACAGGTGACGGAAAGGACTGCATATACAACGGACTCTATCAGAGTTCGGATCCGCACACTCACCTAAGGGGCTACTTCCGTTAAGGATCCCCCTCCCCGAGGACGGGCAGCGCAGACGTGCGACAGGAGGTCCAAAATAACTTTTTGTAGACCGCACTCTTTGTTTTGAGCCTGTACTATGCCTTTTTTTCCTCCGTTCCCGACCCTGAGCATGTCAAATAGCCGGGTTTGTGGCTTTTATACATATATGAATTTTCATTGGCATGTTGCTTTGCTCCCAGTAAGCTTTATCCGAACTAATCTTCCATACTCTTTAAAGCAATGAGTACGGCCTTAACGGCTGCTTTACAGATGCACCTCGGCATAACCTGCCAGGGGCTCGGTACGGGAACAAATGGGTTGCCAGCAAAAGCCCGAACAACTCTACAGCGCATTTCGGCGTCGCAAGTTTGGCCTTATATGCATCAGCTCCGAATCATTCTCTTGGGTCATTAGTTGGGTTGCCCGGCTCCTGCGCTTGCTACCCTACGTTCCGCTCTATCGGCTAGGGTAGTAAAGGGAGAACTACTGCGACTGTGCCCTGGTCTAAACCGGACGAGCACCTCAGTAGAGAAAGCCGAAAACTGACTGTCATGATGCGGCGTGAGCTGGTCAACCACTTGACGACTTCTTGGAATCTTTAGTGATTCTCCGTGTCACACGAAGGATCTTTTTCAGATCAAATATGTAAGGCACCATACGCCGCATACATACCAGGGCTATGTCGTAGTCCCACAATAAAACTCCTATGGCTAAGTGAAAGTGTTAACGCCCTATAGTCCGATTGCCTGGTTCACCGCATTATCACCTCCTTGATGGACCAAGACGTTGGATAAAGAGTGATTAAATGCTTTTCCGAAAACCCCCGTACTTCCTACGAGGGGGCTGAAGCCGACGACTGGAAAACTTTCAGATTATGTTATACGGCCGCACAGGAGGAATTCAAGCTTTCGAGCAAAACATAAAAATAGATTAACTATAACATTGTATTTTACAATTCCCATACATCTCACTCGAACATTATTTCTTTCGAGCACTGACCCTCTATCAAACGGGCAGCCTCTAGGACGGCTTCGAAATAATGATCCTGTTCCGGATGGTCCTTGCCTTTGGGTGGACTCTTCGCTGCAACATCCCTGGCCTTCATCTTCCCCCGGAATGTCTTGACTCGGGCAAAGACCATCTGTGCACCCTCAATTCATGTTGACCGCTTCACAGCGTCGATACACGGAACCGCGTCACCAAGCCTCTGCACCAAACCGAAATAGCTACTCGGTGTAGGCTCAGTTGGCCACAACCGGATTATGACATCCTTCATGGCAGCGCCGGATATCCTATGAAGTTCGGCCCATTGGGACAGCTGTTCATTGAGCAACAGAGGGCGCTTTGATGCACCAAACTGCGACCAAAAAAGCTTCTCCGTTGCATACCCATCTCGCGCTTGGTAATACTGCACCGCATCGGAAGAACTCTTCGGCAAGTCCAACAACTCGTCGGGAGAACTCCACAGTTGGTTATGCTGAGCATAGTTCGGGTCACCGAACTTAGCTTGCAGCAGAAATGGCTTTCCAGCCGCAATCTCCCTCGCCTGCCGAACCTCCTCACGGGCTGCTCTGGATTCCGACCGCGCTTCTTTTGCCTCTTGTAAGGCCTTGTTCAGATCAGCCGCTAAGGCTTTACCCTCCTTCTCCAGAAATTCACAGCGGGCGGTAGCATTCTCCAGTTCGAGCGTCATCGTGGATATCTTCTCCTCATCTTGGCGCCGTGCAGCTTGTTCGGCTTTTAATTCAGCTGATGCCTTTTCGGTAGGAGCATTGCTACGCCGGGCCTGCTCCTTGGCCCGGGCCAGCTCCGCTCGAAGAACTTCAACGGTGGCAGCACCATCTACAGCCACACATATTCCAGCATCTAAACCTCAGAATTATGCTTATACCACAAAAATGTATGAGGATTGCTCCGAATACATACCTTGCAACTCGTCAAGATGCGTATTGATTAATGCAAGATCATCCCCTGCCACGTCAAGCTTCTGCTGCAGCTCGGCAATTTCCATAGTCCGGGAAGTGGCCAAGGGGGAAGCAGCCTGTGTTCAAGCTCATCAGGTTAGTCCTCAAAACGATCATTTTCGATCCTTCGTTTGCTTCCTAATGGAAGACAACCCGAGTCTCAGGGGCTACTACCTATACACAAGCGCATCTTTGCAAATGAAGCATAGCTGAGAAACATTATGTCACAAACCTCGAAGCCCTTAAGCAGGCTCATGAAGGCTTCATTTAATCCGCTCTTCGCGGATGAAATCTTTCCAATCATTGTACCCATCAAGGTACACTGTTCCCCCGAGATAGATGCTTTCCGCAACATGTCCTGCAACATATCCGAAGTCCCCGGGTCTCCGGAAGCTGCTCCAAGAGCACAATCATCCCTTGAAGGAATCTGTTCACCCGCCTCAAAAATCACCGTCGTCTGTGAACCAGACAGTCTGGGGCCTTTGTTATCGTCAGCCCCGGAATCCCGGATGGTTGGAGGTCCACCTTCGGGTACTGCCTATTTTGTCCCCTGATCTAAAGGTACCCTCCGCGAGGAGACTTCAGAGTCATCCGCCTTATTGGGCGAGGAGGTTGGAGGAGGCGTCTCGCTCTCCATCATCTATGGGAGGAGACTCCCCGAAGAAGAGGATCGCCCAGAAAAATTCTGTGCCGACCTGTAAAAATGCATAAATGTGTTACGTATATCTGTGGTAACGACAATGGAGCGGGACCCTATCAAAATTTTCCGGATTCTCTTAAGGTTTGGCCAAGGGCTTGTCCCCTTGTTGAAGCTATTCAACAGCGTCGCTCTCCAAACCCAAGCCGCTCGACGGTGGCATCTTTCCCTTTTTGGGAGACTGCCCTCCCAATATTCGGAGGCGGCCCTTTTTCTCCTGCTTGGAGAAGGGATACTAGGTCCTTTTTCGCCTCCGTCTTCGGGCAAGGAAAGGTCGATTTCTCCGGACTCAGTGTCCGACTTACCTCCGGAACCAAGGTCATCTTGGGTCTTCTCACCCTCCCCTGCTGGTGCCTGGTAAGGCGCCGAGGCCAGTATCCTTGTTAGCAAGGGAGTAGCTGAGTCTTCGGGAAGGGGAGCCGGACACCTAATCCATTCCACCTTCTTTATCCAGCCCTGAAAAAGGGATGATACTGTTGGTATCTAGCCACTGGGTATCTGACTATAAGGTATCCGGTAGACGGGTACTTACCGGGGTGTCCGGATGGTTATAGTCTAGGCCGACATCTTCGGTGGTGTCCGGCTGTTGCCTTCGTTTCCCAAAGAATAACCTCCACATTCCTTCGTGCGTAGTGCCGAAGAAATGCTGAACAGTTCGCGGCCCTTCTGGATTGAACTCCCACAGGCGGAGAGGCCATCGCTGGCATGGTAGGGTCCAACGAACTAGCATTACTTGAACAACGTTGGTTATGTCGATGTCCTTCTCGATAAGGCTTCGGATGCGACTTTGCAGAGTTCGCACATCATTCGTTGATCCCCAATCCAGCCCCTTGTTAATGAAGGAAATATGCCCTAGAGGCAATAATAAAGTTATTATTTATTTCCTTATATCATGATAAATGTTTATTATTCATGCTAGACCTGTATTAACCGGAAACATAATACTTGTGTGAATACATAGACAAACAAAGTGTCACTAGTATGCCTCTACTTGACTAGCTCATTGATCAAAGATGGTTATGTTTCCTAACCATTGACATGAGTTGTCATTTGATTAACGGGATCACATCATTAGGAGAATGATGTGATTGACTTGACCCATTCCGTTAGATTAGCACTCGATCGTTTAGTATGTTGCTATTGCTTTCTTCATGACTTATACATGTTCCTATGACTACGAGATTATGCAACTCCCGTTTACCGGAGGACCACTTTGTGTGCTATGAAACATCACAACGTAACTGGGTGATTATAAAGGTGCTTTACAGGTGTCTCCGGAGGTACTTGTTGCATTGGAATATTTCGAGATTAGGATTTGTCACTCCGATTGTCGGAGAGGTATCTCTGGGCCCTCTCGATAATGCACATCACTTAAGCCTTGCAAGCATTGCAACTAATGAGTTTGTTGCGAGATGATGTATTACAGAACGAGTAAAGAGACTTGCTGGTAAC
Organism: Triticum aestivum; assembly: GCF_018294505.1. Classification (NCBI taxonomy): domain Eukaryota; kingdom Viridiplantae; phylum Streptophyta; class Magnoliopsida; order Poales; family Poaceae; genus Triticum; species Triticum aestivum. The sequence goes on from NC_057802.1 coordinate 20,458,161, forward strand.
GAGATTGAACTAGGTATTAAGATACCGACGATCGAATCTCGGGCAAGTAACATACCGATGACAAAGGGAACAATGTATGTTGTTATGCGGTCTGACCGATAAAGATCTTCGTTGAATATGTGGGAGCCAATATGAGCATCCAGGTTCCGCTATTGGTTATTGACCGGAGACGTGTCTCGGTCATGTCTACATAGTTCTCGAACCCGTAGGGTCCGCACGCTTAACGTTTCGATGACAGTTATATTATGAGTTTATATGTTTTGATGTACCGAAGGTTGTTCGGAGTCCCGGATGTGATCACGGACATGACGAGGAGTCTCGAAATGGTCGAGACATAAAGATTGATATATTGGAAGCCTATGTTTGGATATCGGAAGTGTTCCGGGTGAAATCGGGATTTTACCGGAGTACCGGGAGGTTACCGGAACCCCCCGGCAACATAATGGGCCTTAGTGGGCCTAGGTGGAAGAGAGGAGAGGCGGCTAGGGCTGGGACGCACGCCCCTCCCCCCTAGTACGAATAGGACAAGGAGAAGGGGGCGGCGCCCCCCTTTCTTCTTCTCCCTCTCCTCTTCCCCCCCTCCCAAGTCCTAATCCAGCTAGGAAAAGGGGGGAGGCCTACTCCCGGTGGGAGTAGGACTCCTCCTGGCGCGCCCCAAGGCTGGCCGCACCTCTCCCCCTTTGCTCCTTTATATACGGGGGTAGGGGGCACCCCATAGACACAACAATTGATCTATTGATCTCTTAGCCGTGTGCGGTGCCCCCCTCCACCACATTACACCTCCATAATATCGTAGCGGTGCTTAGGCGAAGCCCTGCGTCGGTAGAACATCATCATCGTCACCACGCCATCATGCTGACGAAACTCTCCCTCAACACTCGGCTGGATCGGAGTTCGAGGGACTTCATCGAGCTGAACGTTTGCTGAACTCGGAGGTGCCGTGTGTTCGGTACTTGATTGGTCGGATCGTGAAGACGTACGACTACATCAACCGCGTTGTGTTAACGCTTCCGCTTTCGGTCTACGAGGGTACGTGGACAGCACTCTCCCCTCTCGTTGCTATGCATCACCATGATCTTGCGTGTGCGTAGGAATTTTTTTGAAATTACTACGTTCCCCAATAGTGGCATCCGAGCCTGGTTTTATGCGTAGATGTCATATGCACGAGTAGAACACAAGTGAGTTGTGAGCGATATAAGTCATACTGCTTACCAGCATGTCATACTTTGGTTCGGCGGTATTGTTGGATGAAGCGGCCCGGAACAACATGACGGGTACCCTTACGCGAGACTGGTTCTTCCGACGTGCTTTGCACAGAGGTGGCTGGCGGGTGTCAGTTTCTCCAAATTTAGTTGAACCAAGTGTGGCTACGCCCGGTCCTTGCGAAGGTTAAAACAACACCAACTTGACGAACTATCGTTGTGGTTTTGTTGCGTATGTAAGAACAGTTCTTGCTAAGCCCGTAGCAGCCACGAAAAACTTGCAACAACAAAGTAGAGGACGTCTAACTTGTTTTTGCAGGGCATGTTGTGATGTGATATGGTCAAGACATGATGCTAAATTTTATTGTATGAGATGATCATGTTTTGTAACCGAGTTATCGGCAACTGGCAGGAGCCATATGGTTGTCGCTTTATTGTATGCAATGCAATCGCCATGTAATTGTTTTACTTTCTGACTAAGCGGTAGCGATAGTCGTAGAAGCAACAGTTGGTGAGACGACAACGATGCTACGATGGAGATCAAGGTGTCGCGCCGGTGACGATGGGGATCATGACGGTGCTTCGGAGATGGAGATCACAAGCACAAGATGATGATGGCCATGTCATATCACTTATATTGATTGCATGTGATGTTTATCTTTTTATGCATCTTATCTTGCTTTGATTGACGATAGCATTATAAGATGATCCCTCACTAAATTATCAAAGTATAAGTGTTCTCCCTGAGTATGCACCGCTGCGAAAGTTCTTCGTGCTGAGGCACCACGTGATGATCGGGTGTGATAGGCTCTACGTTCAAATACAAGGGTGCAAAACAGTTGCACACGCGGAATACTCAGGTTAAGCTTGACGAGCCTAGCATATAACAGATATGGCCTTGGAACACGGAGACCGAAAGGTCGAGCGTGAATCATATAGTAGATATGATAAACATAGTGATGTTCACCGTTGAAACTACTCCATCTCACGTGATGATCGGACATGGTTTAGTTGATATGGATCACGTGATCACTTAGAGGATTAGAGGGATGTGTATCTAAGTGGGAGTTCTTAAGTAATATGATTAATTGAACTTAAATTTATCATGAACTTAGTCCTGATAGTATTTTGCAAATTATGTTGTAGATCAATAGCTCACGTTGTTGCTTCCCTGTGTTTATTTTTGATATGTTCCTAGAGAAAAATTATGTTGAAAGATGTTAGTAGCAAAGATGCGGATTGGATCCATGATCTGAGGATTATCCTCATTGTTGCATAGAAGAATTATGTCCTTGATGCACCGCTAGGTGACAGAACTATTGCAGGAGCAGATGCAGACGTTATGAACGTTTGGCTAGCTCAATATGATGACTACTTGATAGTTTAGTGCACCATGCTTAACGGCTTAGAATCGGGACTTCAAAGACGTTTTGAACGTCATGGACCATATGAGATGTTCCAGGAGTGAAGTTAATATTTCAAGCAAATACCCGAGTTGAGAGATATGAAGTCTCCAACAAGTTCTATAGCTAAAAGATGGAGGAGAATAGCTCAAACAGTGAGCATGTGCTCAGATTGTCTGGGTACTACAATCGCTTGAATCAAGTGGGAGTTAATCTTCCAGATAAAATAGTGATTGATAAAATTCTCTAGTCACCATCACCAAGTTAGTAGAACTTCGTGATGAACTCGTTGAAAGTAATTCCTGAGCTCTTCGTGATGCTGAAATCGTTGAAGGTAGAAATCAAGAAAAACATCAAGTGTTGATGGTTGACAAGACCACTAGTTTCAAGAAAAGGGCAAAGGGAAGAAGGGGAACTTCAAGAAGAACGGCAAGCAAGTTGCTGCTCAAGTGAAGAAGCCTAAGTTTGGTCCTAAGCCTGAGACTAAGTGCTTCTACTTCAAAGGGACTGGTCACTGGAAGCGGAACTACCCCAAGTATTTCGTGGATAAGAAGGATGGCAAAGTGATCAAAGGTATATTGGATATACATGTTATTGATGTGTACTTTACTAGTGTTTATAGCAACCCCTCGGCATTGGATACTGGTTCAATTGCTAATTGTAGTAACTCGAAACAGGAGTTGCGGAATGAACAGAGACTAGTTAAGGGTGAAGTGACGATGTGTGTTGGAAGTGGTTCCAAGATTGATATGATCATCATCGCACGCTCCCTACACTTTCGAAATTAGTGTTGAACCTAAATAAGTGTTATTTGGTGTTTGCGTTGAGCATGAATATGATTTGATCATGTTTATTGCAATACGGTTATTCATTTAAGTTAGAGAGTAATTGTTGTTCTATTTACATGAATAAAACCTTCAATGCTCATACACCCAATGAAAATGGTTTGTTGGATCTCGATCGTAGTGATACACATATTCATAATATTGAAGCCAAAAGATGCAAAGTTTATAATGATAGTGCAACTTATTTGTGGCACTGCCGTTTAGGTCATATTGGTGTAAAGCGCATGAGGAAACTCCATGTTGATGGGATTTTGGAATCACTTGATTATGAATCACTTGATGCTTGCGAACCATGCCTCTTGGGCAAGATGACTAAAACGCCGTTCTCCGGAACAATGGAGCAAGCAATAGATTTGTTGGAAATCATAGATACTGATGTATGTGGTCCGATGAATATTGTGGCTCGTAGTGGGTATCACTATTTTCTTACCTTCACAGATGATTTGAGTAGATATGGGTATATCTACTTAATGAAACATAAGTCTGAAACATTTGAAAAGTTCATATAATTTCAGAGTGAAGTGGAAAATCATCGTAACAAGAAAATAAAGTTTCTACGATCTGATCGTGGAGAAGAGTATTTGAGTTACGAGTTTGGCCTTCAGTTAAACAATGTGAAATAGTTTCACTACTCACGCCACCTGGAGCACCACAGTGTAATGGTGTGTCCGAAGGTCGTTACCGTACTTTATTAAGATATGGTACAATCCATGATGTCTCTTACCGATCTACCACTATCGTTTTGGGGTTATGCATTAGAGACAGCTACATTCACGTTAAATAGGGCACCGTCTAAATCCGTTGAGACGACACCGTATGATAAACTTCAATCATAGATATGGGTACCACTTCAGTTGAGGTTGCAATGCTTATGTGAAAAAACTTCAACCTGATAAGCTCGAACCCAAATCGGAGAAATGTGTCTTCATAGGATACCCAAAGGAGACTATTGGGTACACCTTCTATCACAGATCCGAAGGCAAGATATTCATTGCTAAGAATGGATCCTTTCTAGAGAAGGAGTTTCTCTCTAAAGAAGTGAGTGGGAGGAAAGTAGAACTTGATGAGGTAACTGTACCTGCTCCCTTATTGGAAAATAGTTCATCACAGAAATCAGTTCCTGTGACTACTACAACAACTAGTGAGGAAGCTAATGATGATGATCATGTAACTTCAAATCAAGTTACTACCGAACCTCATAGGTCAACCAGAGTAAGATCCGCACCAGAGTGGTACGGTAATCCTGTTCTGGAGGTCATGTTACTTGACCATGACGAACCTACGAACTATGAGGAAGCGATGATGAGCCCAGATTCCGTAAATTGGCTTGAGGCCATGAAATCTGAGATGGGATCCATGTATGAGAACAAAGTATGGACTTTGATTGACTTGCCCGATGATTGGTGAGCCATTGAGATTAAATGGATCTTCAAGAGGAAGACGGACGCTGATAGTAGTGTTACTATCTACAAAGCTAGAATTGTCGCAAAAAGGTTTTCGACAAGTTCAAGGTGTTGACTACGATGAGAGTTTGTCACTCGTATCTATGCTTAAGTCTGTCTGAATCATGTTAGCAATTGCCGCATTTTATGAAATCTGGCAAATGGATAAACAAAATTGCATTCTTTAATGGATTTATTAAAGAAGAGTTGTATATGATGCAACCAGAAGGTTTTGTCAATCCTAAAAGTGCTAAGAAAATATGCAAGCTCCAGCGATCCATCTATGGACGGGTGCAAGCATCTCGGAGTTGGAATATACGCTCTGATAAGTTGATCAAAGCATATAGTTTTATACAGACTTGTGGTGAAGCCTGTATTCACAAGAAAGTGAGTGGGAGCACTACAGCATTTCTGATAAGTATATGTGAATGACATATTGTTGATCGGAAATAATGTAGAATTATTCTGCAAAGCATGAAGGAGTGTTTGAAAGGAGTTTTTCAAATAAAGACCTCGGTGAAGCTGCTTACATATTGAGCATCAAGATTTATAGAGATAAATCAAGACGCTTGATAAGTATTTTCAATGAGTACATACCTTGACAAGATTTTGAAGTAGTTCAAAATGGAACAGTCAAAGAAAGAGTTCTTGCCTGTATGCAAAGTATAAAGTTGAGTAAACACTCAAAACCCGACCGCAGCAGAAAATAGAAAAAGAGAATGAAAGTCATTTCCTATGCCTCAGTCATAGGTTCTATAAAGTATGCTATGTTGTGTACCCGACCTATTGTGTACCTCACCATGATTTTGGCAAGAGGGTACAATAGTGATCAAGGAGTAGATCACTGGGCAGCGGTCAAAATTATCCTTAATGGAATAAGGAAATATTTCTTGGTTATGGAGGTGAAAAAAGGTTCGTCGTAAAGAGTTACGTCGATGCAAGTTTTGACACAGATCTGGATGACTCTAAGTCTCGATCTAGATACATATTGAAAGTGGGAGCAATTAGCTAGAGTAGCTCCGTGCAGAGCATTGTAGACATAGAAATTTGCAAAATACTTACGGATCTGAATGTGACAGACCCGTTGACTAAAATTATCTCACAAGCAAAACATGATCACACCTTAGTACTATTTGGGTGTTAATCACATAGCGATGTGAACTAGATTATTGACTCTAGTAAACCCTTTGGGTGTTGGTCACATGACAATGTGAACTATGGGTGTTAATCACATGGTGATGTGAACTATTGATGTTAAATCACATGGCGATGTGAACTAGATTATTGACTCTAGTGCAAGTGGGAGACTGAAGGAAATAAGCCCTAGAGGCAATAATAAAGTTATTATTTATTTCCTTATATCATGATAAATGTTTATTATTCATGCTAGAACTGTATTAACCGGAAACATAATACTTGTGTGAATACATAGACAAACAAAGTGTCACTAGTATGCCTCTACTTAACTAGCTCGTTGATCAAAGATGGTTATGTTTCCTAACCATTGACATGAGTTGTCATTTGATTAACGGGATCACATCATTAGGAGATGATGTGATTGACTTGACCCATTCCGTTAGCTTAGCAATCGATCGTTTAGTATGTTGCTATTGCTTTCTTCATGGCTTATACATGTTCCTATGACTATGAGATTATGCAACTCCCGTTTACCGGAGGAACACTTTGTGTGCTACCAAACGTCACAATGTAACTGGGTGATTATAAAGGTGCTCTACAGGTGTCTCCGAAGGTACTTGTTGGGTTGGCGTATTTCGAGATTAGGATTTGTCACTCCGATTGTCGGAGAGGTATCTCTGGGCCCTCTCGGTAATGCACATCACTTAAGCCTTGCAAGCATTGCAACTAATGAGTTTGTTGCGAGATGATGTATTATCGAACGAGTAAAGAGACTTGCCGGTAAGGAGATTGAACTAGGTATTAAGATACCGACGATCGAATCTCGGGCAAGTAAGATACCGATGACAAAGGGAACAACGTATGTTGTTATGCGGTCTGACCGATAAAGATCTTCGTAGAATATGTGGAGCCAATATGAGCATCCAGATTCCGCTATTGGTTTTTGACCGGAGACGTGTCTCGGCCATGTCTACATAGTTCTCGAACCCGTAGGGTCCGCACGCTTAACGTTTCGATGACAGTTATATTATGAGTTTATATGTTTTGATGTACCGAAGGTTGTTCGGAGTCCCGGATGTGATCACAGACATGACGAGGAGTCTTGAAATGGTCGAGACATAAAGATTGATATATTGGAAGCCTATGTTTGGATATCAGAATTGTTCCAGGTGAAATCGGGATTTTACCGGAGTACCGGGAGGTTACCGGAACCCCCCGGCAACATAATGGGCCTTAGTGGGCCTAGGTGGAAGAGAGGAGAGGCGGCTAGGGCTGGGCCGCGCGCCCCTCCCCCCTAGTCCGAATAGGACAAGGAGAAGGGGGAGGCGCCCCCCTTCCTTCTTCTCCCTCTCCTCTTTCCCCCCCTCCCAACTCCTAGTCCAACTAGGAAAAGGGGGGTCCTACTCCCGGTGGGATTAAAACTCCTCCTGGCGTGCCCCAAGGCTGGCCGCACCTCTCCCCCTTTGCTCCTTTATATACGGGGGCAGGGGGGCACCCCATAGAGACAACAATTGATCTATTGATCTCTTAGCCGTGTGCGGTGCCCCCCTCCACCATATTACACCTCGATAATATCGTAGCGGTGCTTAGGCGAAGCCCTGCGTCGGTAGAACATCATCATCGTCACCACGCCATCATGCTGATGAAACTCTCCCTCAACACTCGGCTGGATCGGAGTTCGAGGGACGTCATCGAGCTGAACGTGTGCTGAACTCGGAGGTGCCGTGCGTTCGGTACTTGATCGGTCGGATCGTGAAGACGTACGACTACATCAACCGCGTTGTGTTAACGCTTCCGCTTTCGGTCTACGAGGGTACGTGGACAACACTCTCCCCTCTCGTTGCTATGCATCACCATGATCTTGCGTGTGCGTAGGAATTTTTTTTCAAATTACTACGTTCCCCAACAGTTAACCCATGATGCAAGCTGAATTGGAGGGCTGGATCGAAATATGGGCGCAGTTGCCCACTTGGAGCCACGGGGCTCGGTGATATAGAACCACCCCTGCTGCCACAGATCGGAAGATTTGGCGAAGGATCCTTTCAGCCAAACGGCGCTAGCAAGCTTGCTCACTGAAGCACCACCGCACTCGGCCTGCTCCCCCTCTATCACTTGCGGCTTCACATCGAAGGTCTTGAGCCACAAGCCGAAGTGCGGGGGAGTCCGGAGGAAGGCTACGCATGTGACGATGAACGCCGAAATAAGAAGAATAGAGTCCGCGGCCAGATCATGAAAATCTAGCCCGTAGTAGAACATGAGCCCCCGGATGAAGGGGTTAAGTGCAAACCCTAACCCGCGAAGGAAGTGGGACACGAACACGACCCTCTCACCGGATCTGGGGGTGAGAATAACCTGCCGCTCAGCGGGAAGACGATGATGGATTTCTGCGGTCAAATACCTCGCCGCCCGAAGCTTTGTAATATCTCCCTCCGTGACAAAAGAAGCTACCCATCGGCCTTGACGGCTGGATCCGGACATAATTGGGGCTTGTAGCGATCGAAACCCGAGTGGTAGAACTCGGGATAGCGGGGTCTGAGGGAGAAGCAAGCGTGGAAGAAAAAGATGGGCCTGTACCCCTATATATATAAGGGCTGAATATCAAACGTCTCCTTTCAGGCCTCGAAAACTTGCTTGTTTCCAAGGAGTTGTACCCAAGCGACGGTTGGGTTACCCACGTCCGGGTTGACAGGAATCCCATAAAAAAGGGAGACACGATCTCCGTTTGCATAAGACGTACCAATAAAACCACGTCCTGAGATGTGGGGAGACGGGCCAGCTAAAGCAGTTCGCAAACAATGGCCGAAGCAGGTGTGATGTCATATTACCAAAAAGTTGTCGGGGTATTGAACTCGTAAAATATTATATCCACTGCAGTTGTGTATACAAGTCTGGATACAATCAATACATCTGAAGACTATCTTGGAGTTCGGAAAAAGGGGAACCCGCCTTGCAATGCCGAAGACAATCCGCGCGCCGGACTCCTCGTCATTGAAGCCAGGTTCAGGGGCTACTGAGGGAGTCCTGGACTAAGGGGTCCTCGGGCGTCCGGCCTGTTATCTATCGGGCCGGACTGATGGGCTGTGAAGACATGAAGACCAAAGACTGTACCCGTGTCCAGATTGGACTCTACTTGGCATGGAAGGCAAGCTTGGCAACCTACTATGTAGATTCCTTCTTATGTAACCGACTCCATGTAAACCCTAGATCCCCCCCGGTGTCTATATAAACCGGAGGGGTTAGTCCGGAAAGGATATACACATTACCATAGTCATACAGGCTAGACTTCTAGGGTTTAGCCATTACGATCTCGTGGTAGATCAACTCTTGTAACACTCATATTCATCAAGATCAATCAAGCAGGAAGTAGGGTATTACCTCCATAGAGAAGGACCGAACCTGGGTAAACATCGTGTCCCCCGTCTCCTGTTACCATCGATCCTAGACGCACAGTTTGGGACCCCTTACCCGAGATCCGCCGGTTTTGACACCGACAGGCGGTGAGGCCTCCGTCGCATCGCAGCCGGCCACGGGAGGCAGGAGCACGAGGCACGACCGGCGCTGGTTTGGGCGGCTGGAGCAAGTGTGACGCCCCCGATTTGACCGTACACTAATCATACACGCAACATGTACGATCAAGATCAGGGACTCACGGGAAGATATCACAGCACAACTCTAAAAATAAAAATAAGTCATACAAGCATCACAATACAAGCCAGGGGCCTCGAGGGCTCGAATACAAGTGCTCGATCATAGACGAGTCAGCAGAAGCAACAATATCTGAGTACAGACATAATTTAAACAAGTTGCCATAAGATGGCTAGCAAAAACTAGGATACAGATTGAAAGAGGCGCAGGCCTCCTGCCTGGGATCCTCCTAACTACTCCTGGTCGTCGTCAGCGGGCTGCACATAGTAGGAGGCACCTCCAGTGTAGTAGGAGTCGTCGTCGACGGTGCCGTCTGGCTCCTGGGCTCCGGCATCTGGTTGCGACAACCAGGTAGAAGGGAAAGGGGGAAAAGAGGGAGAAAAGCAACCGTGAGTACTCATCCAAAGTACTCGCAAGCAAGGAGCTACACTACATATGGATGGGTATATGTGTAAAGGGCCATATCGATGGACTGAACTGCAGAATGCCAGAATAAGAGGGGGATAGCTAATCCTGTTGAAGACTATGTTCTGGCCACCTCCATCTTGCAGCATGTAGGAGAGAGTAGATGGTAAGTTCACCAAGTAGCATCGTATAGCATTATCCTACCCGGCGATCCCCTCCTCGTCGCACTGTTAGAGAGCGATCATCGGATTATATCTGGCACTTGGAAGGGTTTGTTTTATTAAGTCTCCAGTTCTAGTTGTCATAAGTTCAAGGTACAACTCCGGGTCGTCCTTTTACCAAGGGACACGGCTTTTCGAATAGATAAACTTCCCTGCAGGGGTGCACCACATAACCCAACACGCTTGATCCCATTTGGCCGGACACACTTTCCTGGGTCATGCCCGGCCTCGAAAGATCAACACGTCGCAGCCCCACTTGGGCTCAACAGAGAGGTCAGCACGCCAGTCTAAATCCTATGCGCGCAGGGGTCTGGGCCCATCGCCCATTGCACACCTGCACGTTTCGTACGCGGCCGGAAGCAGACGGTCCAATGTGGCGCGCGCCACTCAGTCGCTGACGTCAAAAAGAGCTTCGGCTGATACCACGACGCCGAGTGCCCACAACTGTTCCCGCGTAGTTGGTTAGTGCGTATAGACCAAATGGCCAGACTCATATCAAATACCAAGATCTCGTTAAGTGTGTTAAGTATCCGCGAACCCTGGCCAGGGCCAGTCCCACCTCTCTCCTAGGTGGTCTCAACCTGCCCTGTCGCTCCACCACAAAGTAACAGTCGGGGGCTGTCGGGAACCCAGGCCCACCTCTACCGGGATGGAACCACCTGCCCCTTCAGCCCCAATCTCCGAATAGTATCATAAGTAATGTAACAGTATAAAGTATATAGCATATGCCTGTGATCACCTCCCGAAGTGATCACGGCCTAGTAGTATAGCATGGCAGACGGACAAGAGTGTAGGTCCACTGATGGAACACTAGCATCCTATACTAAGCAATTAGGATAGCAGGTAAAGGTAACAACTGTAGCAACAAGGACAGGCTATGCAGCAGAATAGGATTAACCGAAAGCAGTAACATGCTACACTACTCTAATGCAAGAAGTAGAACGGAATAGGCGATATCTGGTGATCAAGGGGGGGCTTGCCTGGTTCATCTGGCGAGAAGGAGGGTTCGTCAACTCCGTAGTCGAAATGGAGGCGCCGGCAGTCTCGGGTTCTACCGGAAAGAAGTAACGGAGGGGGAACACAATAAATAACAGAGCAATCAAAGCATCACAAAGCGTAACATGGCAATACGCGGTGCTAGGTGTGCCCTAACGCGGTAGTAGGTGATACCGACGAAGGGGGGAACATCCGGAAAAGTATCCCCAGCATTTCGCGTTTTCGGACACGTGATCCAGAGGGGGAAAGTTGTGTGTTCTCTATGCTAGGGATGTGTGGCGGACGAACGGGCTGCGTAACCGGATTCGTCTCGTCGTTCTGAGCAACTTGCATGTACAAAGTTTTTCCATCCGAGCTACGGTTTATTTTATATTATTTTCTAAAGTTTGAAATCATCTTCTAGAATCAACAGACCAGGCTGTCTAATTAACTAACAGGTTAAGTAGATTACTTAGTAGATTAATTAGGTTTAATTGGTTTAGTTAACAAAATTAATTAACTTAATTAATTAGTTAATAATTTAATTGTTTTAAATTCATTTTTTATATATAAATGTTCTGGGGCTGGGCCCCGGCTGTCATTGGGCCAGAGCCTTAGCGGTCCGGGCTAACGGGCGACTAGAGCGGGCGCTGGGCACCCGCGCAGGTCGACAGGGAGGAAACGGTGATGGGCGGCGGGGGCCACCGCGACGAGCGGCAGCAGCAGCGCATGGGGCCGGGGCTGCGCGCCGATGCGGCACAGCAGGAGGACCGCCGCGGGATGGAAAAGGGGCGGCGGTTCAGGGAGCCGACGAGCGGCCAGTGGGGTGCGTGAGGCGGACGAGGCCGTGGGTGCGAGCGCCGGACGCAGCGGGGGATGCTTGGCCGTTCGTGGCTGTGGACGGGAGCGCGGGCCGGCGCGCGTATAGCGCGACCACGAAGGGGGGGTCAGGGGCGGAGCGGCTCGTGCTAGCACGCGGGGACGAACGGGAGGCGGCGAGGCTCGAGGGAGCCGTTGTGGAGGAGGATGGGGACGATGGCGGAGAGGATGCAGGCCGTCGAGGGAGGTCTGGGTCGACGGCGAGGTGAGGCCACGGCTTCAGGCGGGCTTCCGCGAGGGAGAGGAGGGGCGAGAGGGCAACGCCACGGCGGGCGACGTCGATCCAGAGCGGTGGCGATGCGGCGGGCTGCGACGACGCGGCGACGGGATCGGGGTCGCCCGATCCCGATCCAGACGGGGAGAGAGGGAGGAGTGAGTGGGGGTCGTGGGGGGTTAGGGTTTCGCTGCCTGTGCGGATAGAATAAGGGAGTGGGGGTGGGCCTCCTGGTGGCCTGGATGCCCAGTTGGGCCGAATGGCCCAGGGGGAGGGGGCTTTGCCTTTCTTTTCTTTGGTTTCTATTTTCCTTTTATTTCTTTTCTGTTTTCTTTTAGTTTTTTTATTTTATTATAGTTTTGTAAAATACCAAAGTTGTACCTAATTTAGTTTTAATAAATATGCCACTGCCCCAATAGTTTTGGGAAATTAAATAACTTAGTTAATATTTTATTAATTGAAAAAGGCATTTATTTATTTGTTTTTGTTATTGCTTTGTTTATTTTTGAGCATCTAACTATTTTACCAAAATGTGGTTTCTCCACCATAATTACTCATGATTTATTTGACCCATCTTGAACATTTTAGTTTTAACTTTTGAAAACTTTATTTGTTTGACTTGATTTGGAATTTGACTTTGAACGAGATTTGAATCATCATGAGATTAGCAACAATAATCGTGGTGACGTGGCCTCATTAGCAGGGAATTACTGTAGCTTAATTATCCGGGAGTCACAATTCTCCTCCACTACAAGAAATCTCGTCCCGAGATTTAGGAGCGGGAGTAATCGGGAAGGGATTTGGTTACGAAATTCTAACGTGTCTTCTCTGTGTTGGTTGCTCTTCTCGAAGAGGTCAATCCATTACATTGATGCCTTCATTCCTCTGCTCCAGGTCATCATGATGAAGTCGTCCTCCTTTCTTTGGAAAATACCGCCGTACTTACAAATAGGTAAGTGGCTGCTCTAAAACGACAGAATGGTGTAAGGGGAACTCATTTGGGGTTATCCCAGGAATGAACACATGAGTATCTCTCGAGTTGAACATATAAAATACATCGAGAGTAAGGTACGAAGGTACAATAAGAGGTTCCAAGCAGATAGATAGTTGCTCGAAGTCTGAACCAGAGAGGAAAAGGGGTTCAGAGCAGCGAGAGTAAGTATTGCGTTTGATACCAGAATAGAGCACTAGGAAGGTGGCCCGTGAATTCAATATGAAGCCAAGCGTGAGGAATAACCGTTATAGACGGGGTTGTACAAGAGAGTCAGGTTTTGATCCTGTGGAACTGGGGGTTATGGGCCCACCATGTGGGTTAAAAAATTAGGGAGGGCGTTGTGATCATGCACGATCATGATAGCAATGTAGGTCAGAGGAAAGCCTGTCAGTTATGTCAACGTCAACATCGGTACCAAGGGCGAGGGACAAAGAGAACCATTTTCCTGCTCGTTGAACGAGGCGGACCAATAGGCAAAGTTCTCGTCCATCGGTGGTTACCGGAATGCTATCGACAAATGCAACAGGGTCTTACTAACACGGTTGTACACCAAGGTTTTTACATAAGTAGAAGAATATTACTGCTTAGATCATATGGATCACAAGGAAGGTTAAACAATTCAATGGAAAGGAAAATGTGATCATCAGATCAAACAGAACAATGGAAAGGAAAATGTGTTTGACACATGTACCAGGGGTATACCCTTCCCAAAGACAAGTAGAGTAAGATATCCAAGCCAGGAGACCACATGCATGACCATTTAGATAAAAGGGGGTAAGAAGAATCATGATATGTACCCATACAACAGTGTTTGGATAACAGATCAAGAAACATTTAGCATTGCGCTTTCAATGTTCTTATTGAAAATCGGAGTAGCACAGACATGCTTCAAGATAGCATTGACATGGGCATCAGGTAAAGATCAGGCTATGGGTACACAAAGGATCCATCAGGAACAACTTATAGAATAAGTCTTCCAATTTCCTCATGGAAGAATGTCTAACCTTGCCAAAAAAGGAACTATATCAATAGGTCCTCCGGCCAGGTGTGCTAGGCATGACATCACCTTATCGGGTCAAAGACCAATGTTATAACTCTTGGAAATATGTTCCAACCATCATATCTGTCCGAGGTTCGGATCCGATTGGTGACAGGATACCTCGGACTCAGGATGCCTGAGAAGAAACGGTGCAGCACAATTTGATGAGATGATATTGTAAGATTCTCAGAAGATGAACTATGGAAGCGAGTTCCGAAACAAGAGTTCATCATTAAACCCAGGAGAGGGTGAAGGGTAGCTGATCGACTCAGCGACAATTCATTGAGATTTCCAAAAAGATGGATTTCCAGAACTATGTGAACAAGGAGATAACATTTGTCATATCAAATGATATAATGATGTATGCTCAAGGAAAAACATACACCATTAAACATTGGTTGAAAGATGCGCCCGAAATATGGTCTTAGGTAGCATGATCAATGTTAGAATGGTGATCCAATAATCAATACACAAAGAATGAAGCTATCATTCATTAACTTACAATCAATAGGGTTGCTAGAAGTTTTGAATTTTACGCATCACAACCCACTTTTCGGTATTCCGGTTAGGAACAACACGGAGACCAAGAAATGAACGCAAATGGCGAGAGATATTAGTACATCAAGAATTCTCAAGAGGTGGTAAAATTCCCACAACATTCTTGACATAAAAGGTGGCAATATTCCAAAGTAAAGAAGAACAAATGCTGGATAGTAAGGAACACGAACAAGTTTGTGTTGGAGGAAAGGCAATAAAGTGGCCGATGATAACACAAATCATCGAGGGGCAAGGATGGTATTTCTCATCACAAATTCAATTGATATCCTTGTAGAGCTCAGAATGTTGATGATGATCACGACACAATTGTCGAGAGATTTCATGAAGATGTAATCGATCGGTGATGACTTCAAGTCAAAGGAATGATGAAGCGAAAGGTTATTGGGACCACGAGTACGACACAAACTCGAAATCAAGCTTGCTGTTCAAGGTGAAATGATATGACGAGGAAAATCAACGTAAGCTTAGCTCATCGTCGAAAGTGGTGCTCCAGGAATAAGAACTAGGTAACACGGTTAAAAAGTTGCACGATAATGATATAGTCGATCAGGCTTGGGATGATTTAAATGATTATTAACTCGTAAGAAACAAAAATTACTTAGAGTTATGGATTCAGAGTGCGGAATCGATTCACTTATAGGTGTTCTCGGTTGAGGACAACCCAGAACCCAGGAAAATTGGAATCGGAACAGTTGATGAAGAGCCATAAGAAGTTATGCAGTTCCGTGATATTCTCGAGATACCAGAGTGTAATACTCGACGGTAGAGCAGAGTAGATGGTGGACACCTGAAATGATCTGCAGAAGACAAGTACTTAAACTTGCACGAGAAAAGGTATTTAAAGGAGAACATGGTCGGAACCACGATTGCAAAAGGTCGGATCCCAGATATAAGAACTTATACCAAGGGAATAATTAATTTTAAGAGAAGCTTTAATGATAAGATCTACATCGTTTCCATGGGCATGAACACAAGGTTGAAGGTCGACTCCCACTTCTCCAATGCATAACCTCCCATTCACTTCCCATTTTCGAAGTTGTGGTGCTGAATTTTAATCTGGCAAAATACCAGCAGAGTATGACTCGTGAAAAATTTCGAGTTCACACATATTAAGGGAGGCATAGGTTCAACCCATCGGAGCATCATGGAAACGCATACCACCAGCTTCAATAGTAAATATCACCAGCTCGAAAGAAGAGCATGGTTGGCCAAATCAGAGAATAGGATTTACTAATGGCATTATGTATCAGGGAAGAATTCACAAGGCGATTAAATATGAAGGACATTGTCGAATAATAATCCAATAAAGGATCTGATGGTCCATAGCGGAGCTGATGTGAGCATCGGCACACAACCAGTTGAAGAAAGGATGCAAGGGCATCAGATTATAGAACATCTGAATGATTCGATGCTTAGATATCAAAGGAATTATGATTTCCAAATCGAAGGATCAGAAGCAGACGCTCTGATCAAAGGTGGATAAGTTCAATAGACCTAAGGGTACAATTGACGGCAAATAGATTGGTCGAGAACAAGCTCATGTTCAAAATGACGTCTCTGAGCCAGAAAGATAATTTAAAAGGATCAACTGATGATTGCGTGCATTCGCACTCATGTTGAATCAATAGGATCAAAATGACGGTGTCTAAGGATACTAACGAATATTGCCAGACATATGGAAAGCATCCATAATGCAAGCGGACAAGTATTGCAGAGCAATAAGCTACTGAGGAATTTTGGAGAATCGAATAGTATTTTGAAGACCATTGTGACACACATGAAGAACTGGGGATGAGCGGATACTCGATAAGGGCGAGAAATTATCCGTAGGGGTTTTCATGTGGCAAGAACTGCAAGGCAGTAAGCTCAAAGGATTCTCGGAACAACGAAGAGCAGTTCGGGGAATCTTGTAATAACAAGATCAATGGGATTGAATGTAATAATGACAAGTGTATGCAGGTATCCCTAAGGATAACAGTGGTAGCGAATTTGCAAAGGCGGTGGGCACAAGTGTCTCGGGAAAACATCGAATAGCATCTTCGGAATCTTCTGGGCAGCAGGTGATCATCTGTAATACGGGGCTCTCCGGGAGGAAGTAATTACGGGAACCTAGAGTTAGAGTTAGCAAAATCATTTAACCCGAATAGAAGAGAGCTCAGAGTCCCAGAGTGAAGATCGAGGAGTAAAAGATCCTAATACCACCCAATGGCGACGTGGGCCCGTAAGCCACACAGCCATGTTAGTAAAAGTTTTTTTTTCAATGACTAGACTCGACTTCGGCCTAGGAGTTGGAAAGGGGATTCCTACAGGCAGTCGGCTCTGATACCAACTTGTGACGCCCCCGATTTGACCGTACACTAATCATACACGCAACGTGTACGATCAAGATCAGGGACTCACGGGAAGATATCACAACACAACTCTAAAAATAAAAATAAGTCATACAGGCATCATAATACAAGCCAGGGGCCTCGAGGGCTCGAATACAAGTACTCGGTCATAGACGAGTCAGCGGAAGCAACAATATCTGAGTACAGACATAAGTTAAACAGGTTGCCATAAGATGGCTAGCACAAACTGGGATACAGATCGAAAGAGGCACATGCCTCCTGCCTGGGATCCTCCTAACTACTCCTGGTCGTCGTCAGCGGGCTGCACATAGTAGTAGGCACCTCCGGTGTAGTAGGAGTCGTCGTCGACGGTGGCGTCTGGCTCCTGGGCTCCGGCATCTGGTTGCGACAACCAGGTAGAAGGGAAAGGGGGAAAAGAGGGAGAAAAGCAACCGTGAGTACTCATCCAAAGTACTCGCAAGCAAGGAGCTACACTACATATGCATGGGTATATGTGTAAAGGGCCATATCGGTGGACAGAACTGCAGAATGCCAGAATAAGAGGGGGATAGCTAATCCTGTCGAAGACTACGCTTCTGGCCGCCTCCATCTTGCAGCATGTAGGAGAGAGTAGATGGTAGGTTCACCAAGTAGCATCGTCTAGCATAATCCTACCCGGCGATCCCCTCCTCGTCGCCCTGTTAGAGAGCGATCACCGGGTTATATCTGGCACTTGGAAGGGTGTGTTTTATTAAGTATCCAGTTCTAGTTGTCATAAGGTCAAGGTACAACTCCGAGTCGTCCTTTTTACCGTGGGACACGGCTATTCGAATAGATAAACTTCCCTGCAGGGGTGGACCACATAACCCAACATGCTTGATCCCATTTGTCCGGACACACTTTCCTGGGTCATGCCCGTCCTGGGAAGATCAACACGTCGCAGCCCCACCTAGGCTCAACAGAGAGGTCAGCACGCCGGTCTAAATCCTATGCGCGCAGGGGCCTGGGCCCTTCGCCCATTGCACACCTGCACGTTGCGTACGCGGCCGGAAGTAGACCTAGCCCCCTTAATACAAGCGCGAGCTTACGGTCCAATGCGGCGCGCGCCACTCAGTCGCTGACGTCAAAAAGAGCTTCGGCTGATACCACGACTCCGAGTGCCCATAACTGTTCCCGCGTAGTTGGTTAGTGCGCATAGACCAAATGGCCAGACCCGATGGGCGCGAACGCCGACCAGGGCCAGGCCCACCTCTCTCCTAGGTGGTCCCAACCTGCCCTGTCGCTCCGCCACAAAGTAACAGTCGGGGGCCGTCGGGAACCCAGGCCCACCTCTACCGGGATGGAACCACCTGCCCCTTCAGCCCCAATCTCCGGACAGTATCATAAGTCATGTAATAGTATAAAGTATATAGCATATGCCCGTGATCACTTCCCGAAGTGATCACGGCCCAGTAGTATAGCATGGCAGACGGACAAGAGTGTAGGGCCACTAATGGAACACTAGCATCCTATACTAAGCAATTAGGATAGCAGGTAAAGGTAACAACTGTAGCAACAAGGACAGGCTATGCAGCAGAATATGATTAACCGAAAGCAGTAACATGCTACACTACTCTAATGCAGGCAGTAGAACGGAATAGGCGATATCTGGTGATCAAGTGGGGGCTTGCCTGGTTGCTCTGGCAAGAAGGAGGGGTCGTCAACTCCGTAGTCGAACTGGAGGCGACGGCAGTCTCGGGTTCTACCGGAAAGACGTAACGAGGGGGAACACAATAAATAACAGAGCAATCAAAGCATCACAAAGCGTAACATGGCAATACGCGGTGCTAGGTGTGCCCTAATGCGGTAGTAGGTGATACCGACGAAGGGGGGAAACATCCGGGAAAGTATCCCCGTTTCGCGTTTTCGGACAGGTGATCCGGAGGGGGAAAGTTGTGTGTTCTCTATGCTAGGGATGTGTGGCGGAAGAACGGGCTGCGTAACCAGATTCGTCTCGTCGTTCTGAGCAACTTTCATGTACAAAGTTTTTCCATTCGAGCTACGGTTTATTTCATATTATTTTCTAAAGTTTTAAATCATTTTCTAGAATTAACAGATTATTTCAAATCGAAATTGCTTTTATGACGTCATCATGATGTCAGCAGTCAACCGTGGACTTTGACTAGTCAACAGACCACTAGGTCCCACATGTCATAGGCTGTCTAATTAACTAACAGGTTAAGTAGATTAGTTAGTAGATTAATTAGGTTTAATTAGTTTAGTTACCAGAATTAATTAATTAACTAATTAATTAGTTAATAATTTATTTATTTTAAATTCATTTTTTATATAAAAATGTTCTGGGGCTGGGCCCCGGCTGTCATTGGGCCAGAGCCTTAGCGGTTCGGGCTAACGGGCGCCTAGAGCTGGCGCTGGGCACCCGCCCAGGTCGACAGGGGCGAAACGGCGATGGGCGCCGGCGGCCACCGCGATGAGCGGCAGCAGCAGCGCAGGGGGCCGGGGCTGCGCGCAGATGCGGCACAGCAGGAGGACCGCCGCGGGATGGAAAAGGGGCGGCGGTTCAGGGAGTCGACGAGTGGCCAGTGGGGTGCGTGAGGCGGACGAGGCCGTGGGTACCCGATGGGCGCGAGTGCCGAGCGCAGCGGGGGATGCTTGGCCGTTCGTGGCCGTGGACGGGGGCGCAGGGCGGCGCGCGTACAGCGCAACCACGAAGGGGGGGGTCAGGGGCGGAGCGGCTCGTGCTAGCATGTGGGGACGAACAGGAGGCGGCGCCGGACAGAGAGGGAAGAGAGGGGAGGCAGCCTCACGTTCGAGTAGAGACCAGGGGGTGACGAGGCTCGAGGGAGCCGTTGTGGAGGAGGACGGGGACGACGGCGGAGAGGAAGCAGGCCGGCGAGGGAGGTACCGGTCGACGGCGAGGTGAGGCCACGGCTTCAGGCGGGCTTGCGCGAGGGAGAGGAGGGGCGAGAGGGCAATGACGACGGCAGGCGACGTCGATCCAGAGCGGTGGCGATGCGGCGGGCTGCGATGACGAGGCGACAGGATCGGGGTCGCCCGATCCCGATCCAGTCGGGGAGAGAGGGAGGAGTGAGTGGGGGTCGTGGGGGGTTATGGTTTTGCTGCCTGTGGGGATAGGATAAGGGAGTGGGGGTGGGCCTCCTGGTGGCCTGGTTGCCCAGTTGGGCCGAATGGCCCAGGGGGAGGGGGCTTTGCCTTTCTTTTCTTTGGTTTCTATTTTCCTTTTATTTCTTTTCTGTTTTCTTTTAGTTTTATTTTATTTTATTATAGTTTTGTAAAATACCAAAGTTGTACCTAATTTAGTTTTAATAAACATGCCACTGCTCCAATAGTTTTGGGAAATTAAATAACTTAGTTAATATTTTATTAATTGAAAAAGGCATTTATTTATTTGTTTTCGTTATTGTTTTGTTTATTTTTTGGCATCTAACTATTTTACCAAAATGTGGTTTCTCCACCATAATTACGCATGATTTATTTGACCCATCTTGAACATTTTAGTTTTAACTTTTGAAAACTTTATTTGTTTGACTTGATTTTGAATTTGACTTTGAACGAGATTTGAATCATCATGAGATTAGCAACAGTAATCGTGGTGACGTGGCCTCATTAGCAGGGAATTACTCTAGCTTAATTATCCGGGCGTCACAGCAAGAAGACCAGAGTTTGAAGAAGGACTACGGCCGTTGGATGGACATCGTACGGTCACTGGAGCTAGAAACGTTCATATTGACTACGTTGAAAAAGTCCTCCGTCACCGTCAACTTAGTAGGCCCACAAGTCAGCCTCCCACCAAGGTGGGTCCCAGCTAGCAGGGGGTGTATTCATTATTTTTCTGCGTAATAAGGAGGCACTTCCGGTGGGTCCGAGCTGACAGCGGGGCGGGGGGACTTTTTTTTGCAAAATACGGTGACCCGTCCGGTGGGTCCCAACAGTCTGGGGGGAAACATTTTTTTGCAAAATACGGTGGCTCGTCCGATGGGTCCCTACTGTTAGGTGGAGGAATCATTATTTTCCACGTAATAAGGAGGAACTTCCTTGCTGCGGTTGTGGACACAGCTGTCAGTCTCTCGACGTAGAGTACACTTCCGATGGAAGTCGTTCCTTGACCACGTTGACCACGCCGCATTCCGTTGCATGCATGCGTCCATGGGCGTGGTGCGTCCCCACTGTCAGCCTCTCACGTACAGTCATCTTCCGATGACTCTCGGTTGTTGACCACGTTGACCACACCGTGCCAAGCGCACCAAAGGCCGGTGCACGACGGCGAGGCCCCAGACTGGAACGACCCGATGATGGGGAATATGGGGAAGACAGGGTGGGAAACTTGACTGGTTCGGGTGCGCGGCAGCACAGCCGCGGTGCCGCCCACGGGAGACAGGAGCAAGAACAAAGGTTGAAGAAGGAGCACGGCTGTTGGATTAACATCCAACGGTCCAGCTGCTAGAATCATCTGTTGATTAAGTTGACAAAGCCCTGCGTACACGTCCTCTTAGTAGGCCCACAAGTCAGCCACCAAATCTGACGGTCCCAGCTGTCAACGGGAGGAATAATTTTTTTCGCATAGCAAGGAGGCACTTCCTTCTGTGCGAAGATACAGCCGATGAGTCCCAGCTGTCAGGTGGAGGAAACATTTTTTTCAGCTTAATAAGGAGGAACTTTCCTTGCGTGCGACCATGGACCTCGTGGGTCCCAGCCGTCAGGCTCTCCACGTACAGTCCTCTTCTGATGACTCTCGTTTGTTGACCACGCCGCACTGAGCGCAGCGAGGCGGTGGACGATGGCGAGGCCCCGGACGGGAACGACTCGGAGATGGGAAGACGCGGCAGTGGAGTCGCAGATTGAGTGGAGGAGAAGGGTTATAACTGGTTCTGGTGCGGCGTGGGGCTGCAGTCGCTGGAGAATAATAGGAGGTGTGGAGGGGTGGAGGGATAGCCTAACCGGCGGTGGGGTAGCGCTTCGTAGCGATGCCTGCTAAGCAGAGCCGCTAGCCGCCGGAGGCCGGACCAGGCGGTCCCGGTGACGCTGGAGGAAGAAGACGAGAGATTGAAGGTGCATGCCGACCAAGTTGACAACGCCCTGCGTAGGCCTCGACCTATTGGCCCACATGTCAGCCTGCAAAAATGTGGCATATATTTAACTCATGCTTTCTAGAATGTACAGTCCATTTGCTGGGCTGGGTGAACAAATAATTTCGCGTCAATGCGGCCCATTTAAATTATCTAAGAAATCCCAGCCCATTTGCACTTCCTTCAAATACACGAATTAGCTGGGATCGTTATATATATAATGTTATGTTACAAGGAGCAATTAATATCAAAAATAAACCGGAGAGGCACATTTTTTATATACATAATTAACAAATTAACGAGTTATTGCTCAAAATGAAAATGAGCGCATTATTATTACATTGCTTCTTCAAATCTTCGCAAGCTTTTGTACGCAATCACCAGGATTTTCCTTGCATGTGAGTCAAAAACAACCAGGATTTTCCTTGCCAACTTCTGTTAAACATTTACTTTTATAAGTTAATAACATGTGGGATGTTTTTATAATGTATATATAAGTCTCTATAAAATTTGCGATAATAGTAGTAATATAAATATATATAATGTGGTTAAAAAATACATTGGCTGCCGATCTTTAGGAAAAATCCCATAGGCCGGTATGGACATCAAAAAATAAGTTGAAACCACTGTCACCGTATGTCGTGGGCTACGCATGTTAAAATACAAAACCTAGGCCTAGCTGATACTTGTTCGCCCTCTGAAAAAAAATTATACCAGATCCCCGAGCGAACTGGATTATAGAGGGGGTCGGCGGCACGACTGAAGAACCACATCAGGAAGGATTTTTTTCAGTGGATGGCTCTCGATGGCGTTTTTTTTACTTGCCTCTGCACCATACAACTTGTATCTTTAGCCTCCCAGTCCGTGGTGGACCAGCAGCCCATTTACTGGGCGGGCCAACCTACAGAAACCAGCACTCGATTTTTCATCAAGCCCCAAAAACAAAGCAGTACTATGTTTGTTTTGAGGCCGAAAACATTACGGCAGGGGTTTGATACGTCTCCAATGTATCTATAATTTTTTATTGTTCCATGCTATATTATATTCTGTTTTGGATGTTTAATGGGCTTTATTATACACTTTTATATTAATTTTTGACACTAACCTATTAACCGGAGGCCCAGCCGAAATTGCTGTTTTTTTGCCTATTTCAGTGTTTCGAAGGAAAAGGATATCAAACGGAGTCCAAACGGAAGGAAACCTTCGGGAGCGTGATTTTTGGAACAAACGTGATCCAGAGGACTTGGAGTCTACGTAAAGCAATCAACAAGGAGAGCACGAGGCAGGGGGCGCGCCTACCCCCAGGCGCGCCCTCCATCCTCGTGGGGCCCATGTTGCTCCACCGACGTACTTCTTCCTCCTATATATACCTATGTACCTCCAAACTATCAGATATAGAGCCAAAACCCTATTTCCACCACTACAACCTTCTGTACCAGTGAGATCCCATCTTGGGGCCTTTTCTGGCGCTCCGCCGGAGGGGGCATTGATCATGGAGGGCTTCTACATCAACACCATAGCATCTCCGATGATGTGTGAGTAGTTTACCTAAGACCTTCGGGTCCATAGTTATTAGCTAGATGGCTTCTTCTCTCTCTTTGGATCTGAATACAAAGTTCTCCTCGATCTTCTTGGAGATCTATTTGATGTAATCTTCTTTTGCGGTGTGTTTGTCAAGATCCGATGAATTGTGGGTTTATGATCAAGATTATCTATGAACAATATTTGAATCTCCTCTCAATTATTTTATGTATGATTGGTTATCTTTGCAAGTCTCTTCGAATTATCAGTTTGGTTTGGCCTACTAGATTGATCTTTCTTGCAATGGGAGAAGTGCTTAGCTTTGGGTTCAATCTTGCGGTGTTCTTTCCGAGTGACAGCAGGGGCAGCAAGGCACGAATTGTATTGTTGCCGTCAAGGATAAAAAGATGGGGTTTATATCATATTTCATGAGTTTATCCCTCTACATCATGTCATCTTACTTAAAGCATTACTCTGTTCTTATGAACTTAATACTCTAGATGCATGCTGGATAGTGGTCGATGTGTGGAGTAATAGTAGTAGATGCAGAATCGTTTCGGTCTACTTGTCGCGGACGTGATGCCTATATACATGATCATACCTAGATATTCTCATAACTAATCTCAATTCTATCAATTGCTCGACAGTAATTCGTTTACCCACCGTAATACTTATGCTCTTGAGAGAAGCCACTAGTGAAACCTATGGCCCCCGAGTCTATTTCCCATCATATTAATCTTCGAACACTTAGCTATTTTTATTGCCGTTTATTTTACTTTGCATCTTTATCATAAAAATACCAAAAATATTATCTTATCATATCTATCAGATCTCACTCTCATAAGTGACCGTGGAGGGATTGACAACCCCTTTATCGCATTGGTTGCGAGGTTCTTATTTGTTTGTGTAGGTGCGAGGGACTCGGGTGTGATCTCCTACTGGATTGATACCTTGGTTCTCAAAAACTGAGGGAAATACTTACGCTACTTTACTGCATCACCCTTTCCTCTTCAAGGGAAAACCAACGCAGTGCTCAAGAGGTAGCAGGGTTGTGCGGGGGAGGGGGCAAGGCAAAGCAAAAAGATTAAAAAGAGCTGATGCGCCGTTGCTACCCTAACAAAGCAGGTGCAATTCTTCTCGGGAAGAAGGTGTGCCATTGACACCCCACGTCACATACCCCACAGTAGGCATACTAACAAGTTCACACACAAGCACAACAGAAGAGGTAAACATTCGTATCAAACTCTGGTTCACAGGACACGTTCATATTCATAGCCAACATTTACTATCAACAACTCAAAAGATTCATATATACACATGTTCAACATGTCTATGGATCCAAATGATTGATAGATCACACAACAATATTCATAGATAATTCACAAAAAGATTCAGATATACACATGTTCAGTATGTTTATGCATCCAAATGATTGAGATCACAGCCAATATCATCCATGGATGAACTTTAATTACCTAGGGTACAGACTGGTAAATGGTGTTCAGTCGGAGGTACTTATTGCTAAAATTAATGCTTGTACGAGTAAACATTCGTGTACATAAGAGGCAGCACAGACAATCTGAACTTTGCTTGTAGGTTTATCCTCAAATAGTGGCCCCGTGCCGAGGGAGGTTTGAGCAACTTGACCACTACTTTCATCCAACTTGTTTACTAGCTCATCTTGGTCCTGTAGCTTGCCAAAATTCTACATTGCAGACTTGTAAATGGTGTTCAGTCGGAGGTACTTCTTGCTAAAATTAATGCTTGTACGAGTAAACTTTCGAGTACATAAGAGGCAGCACAGACAATCTGAACTTTGCTTGTAGGTTTATCCTCAAATAGTGGCCTCGTGCCGAGGGAGGTTTGAGCAACTTGGCCACTACTTTCATCCAACTAGTTTACTCGCTCATATTGGTCCTGTAGCTCGCCAAAATTCTACATTGCAGACGAGAAAGGAGGCGGTTGAGAAAATGAACCACCCAAATTTTTTGTGCAGTTCAACTGAAATGGAGCATCCCTGGCGTGCAGACTGATTAAGTGCCAGATGAATATACGCATCAACCAACTTGTCTGGAATCTTTAGACTACATGCCGTTCGCTACCATATGTGCCGATAACCAAAAGGCACAAGTTGGGACCAAAGACTGGACTGCATTTTTCTGGGCTATGCACCAAGCAATATTTTTGGCGTTCACTCTCCTAATACTTGGAGTTTGACAATTGGTTGACGCCGGTTGATACTCGAATGAATATAGGCACTTCTTCTTGACAACATCGATGCTTGTCTAAGTGAACTTTGGAGTACATAGCAGCAGCATAAGTACCTGTCCATCTGATCTTTTTGTGCAGTTCTACTGAAATCACCCGATGTAATGATTTGCCTGCGAGTTCAGGCTTCAAGTTACTCCTTTATGAAGTCGGCAAACAGTAGCACAATACCAAATTACCAATACATATGACAAGCACAATAATCAGGATAAAGACCAGTACCAACCTGTGTGAGGTAGCATATCAATTACTATTTCCTTTGACTGGAAGCCGAGATAAGCCAAGCGACTGACAGCAAAGGAAGAATGCAAGCCGAGATTAGTGACTAACAGGAAAGGAAGGAAGCTGTCGAGGCCATGAAGCACCCAAAGTTTTTGTGCAGTTCCACCAAAATCGAGCATCCCTGTTGGCACATATATTTAGAGAGTGAGATCACTTTAATAGTGGGACTAGTTTATGAAACATACACTAACAAATAGAAGCACCCTCATTATCTTAATGGGTAAAGTTAGCAACAAAGTAGTCTTGCTTAAAGAGAGGTATTAGTTTATTTAATCAGTGCCAATTAGCTCAACACTCAAAGCATTGCCATGTATCATAGGTTGCAAAACTTTAACGTGCAAAGATAAAGGAGTTTCTCATGACAGTAGCACGATAGAAATAGTGATGACAGCAAACTAATATGGATGAAGGCCTTAGGCCCATACAACCTTGAGGAAAAAAGCTTATTCATGTAGTCCCATAAGAGATAATAAAGCACTCACTGGAATCACCCGATAGTATATATTTTTGTGCACTTCAAATGTATGGTTGAAATCACTCTTGTTTACCAGTGCTGAGATTATATCGAAAGATTATCAAGAACTTCCAACAGAGTTAAAGCACTGGCTGGGATACAATTCATTGTATTGTCTTGTGTAGTTCCACTAAAATGTATGATTGGCACAACATGATCCCTGTTTGCACAAGTAGGAACAAGGTGAAACCTTCATTAGCTTAGTGAGAAAGGATAGAAAGACATTAGCATATTACACTAACAATAGCATCAAAATAATGATGGACAATACGCAAAACATTGCCTCATTGAACCAGTGGCAATAACTTGACATGCAAAACAATATCACTATTATGTCATGACACTAATAATATTCCCTCCCTGCTCCACCACCTGATTCACCTCCATAGACAAACATACACACGTACATGATTCAGCATAGGGTGCTACTAAAGATTTGTTTAACTCCGAAAGGAAAATTAGGCAGCAACAAATTAGTGGTACTTAAGTACTCCTAATTAATTAAGTGAGACGGCAGAAGTGGAAGGGCTCCCTGGAGGATCGTCTCACATGTAAGGTAGTTGTTGCCGGAGCCCTTGAATGGCCTCGACTGAGGCCTCTGGCTTCAGCAAGATCGACTTTGCACTGTTTATTCTTCTTCTTCTTCCTCATCATGCTCTGTTTCTCATTCTCCTCACCAGTTGGTGAAACCAAGTACATGATTGGCCTTGTATTTCAGAATTGGTTTTGTCAGTGAGGGAGTACAAGTGTACTAGTAAAAAATAGCATTATTTTCCCATGGCAGTCGCAAAATAGAGATGAACACATGCATTAAATATCATTCTTACCTAAAGGAAGGTTATGGTGCCAATATGGATGATGAGGATTGGAACACAGATCTCCCTTTGTGCAGTTCCACCGAAATGAACCAACTGTTCCATTCTGACATTCCAGTTAAACAACACAAAAGTCACTTCTTTTAAGAAGAGTTTTGTGCAGTGCACTGCTACCTCTTGAGCACTGTGTTGGTTTTCCCTTTAAGAGGAAAGGGTGATGCAATAAAGCAGCGTAAGTATTTCCCTCAGTTTTTGAGAACCAAGGTATCAATCCAGTAGGAGGCCACGCACGAGTCCCTCGCACCTACACAAACAAATAAATCCTCGCAACCAACACAATAAAGGGGTTGTCAATCCCTTCACGGTCACTTACAAGAGTGAGATCTGATAGATATGATAAGGTAATATTTTTGGTATTTTTATGATAAAGATGCAAAGTAAAATAAAAGGCAATAAAAATAGTGAAGTGTTGGAAGATTAATATGATGGAAGATAGACCCGGGGGCCATAGGTTTCACTAGTGGCTTCTCTCGAGAGCATTAGTATTACGGTGGGTGAACAAATTACTGTTGAGCAATTGACAGAATTCAGCATAGTTATGAGAATATCTAGGTATGATAATGTATATAGGCATCACGTCCGTGACAAGTAGACCGACTCCTGCCTGCATCTACTACTATTACTCCACACATCGACCGCTATCCAGCATGCATCTAGAGTATTAAGTTCGTAAGAACAGAGTAATGCTTTAAGTAAAATGACATGATGTAGAGGGATAAACTCATGCAATATGATATAAACCCCATCTTGTTATCCTCGATGGCAACAATACAATACGTGCCTTGCTGCCCCTACTATCACTGGGAAAGGACACCGCAAGATCGAACCCAAAGCTAAGCACTTCTTCCATTGCAAGAAAGATCAATCTAGTAGGCCAAACCAAACTGATAATTCGAAGAGACTTGCAAAGATAACCAATCATACAGAAAAGAATTCAGAGAAGATTCAAATATTGTTCATAGATAAACTTGATCATAAACCCACAATTCATCGGTCTCAACAAACACACCGCAAAAGAAGATTACATCAAATAGATATCCACAAGAGAGGGGGAGAACATTGTATTGAGATCCAAAAAGAGAGAAGAATCTATCTAGCTAATAACTATGGAACCGAAGGTCTGAGGTAAACTACTCACACATCATCGGAGAGGCCATGGTGTTGATGTAGAAGCCCTCCATGATCGATGCCCCCTCCGGCGGAGCTCCGGAAAAGACCCCAAGATGGGATCTCACGGGTACAGAAGGTTGCGGCGGTGGAATTAGGTTTTTGGCTCCGTATCTGGTAGTTTGGGGGTACGTAGGTATATATAGGAGGAACAAGTACGTCGGTGGAGCAACGTGGGGCCCATGAGGGTGGAGGGCGCGCCTAGGGGGGTAGGCGCGCCCCCTACCTCGTGCCTTCCTGGTTGATGTCTTGACGTAGGGTCCAAGTCCTCTGGATCACGTTCGTTTCGAAAATCACGTTCCCGAAGGTTTCATTCCGTTTGGACTCCGTTTGATATTCTTTTTTTGCGAAACTCTGAAATAGGCAAAAAACAACAATTCTGGGCAGGGCCTCCAGTTAATAGGTTAGTCCCAAAAATAATATAAAAGTGTATAATAAAGCCCATTAATGTCCAAAACAGAATCTAATATAGCATGGAACAATCAAAAATTATAGATACGTTGGAGACGTATCATACACCAAAAGGTCACAACCGCAACCAGGTGAAATGGATATCCCTGTTTGCACAAAAAGCTACAGAGGAAACAGTCAGAGTCTCAAACAATTACAGGCAAAAACATTTGGCTAAACTTGTCATGGCTTATTACAGTGGCATGGCTTCATTTTTACCAGGGGCATTAGATTAAGAACAACTAAATATTTGGTATAAGGGCATGGGACAGTGGGTGCACTAGCAGTCCAGCACCATGTACCTAAACAGGGGCATAAAGTGGTGTTTCATAGTTTGTTGCCCCGAGAAACAAACATCCAAGAAACATATCTAGGTTGGTCCCATTTTTGTTCACTCTAGACACCTACTCCTATGTGTGGATAGCAAATCTGGTCCTGGTCATACCACTGTGTACAGCGTTACCCCTATATTTCCCTTTTCGACCAAGAGACCGGTTGGATGACCAGTCTGTACTGCTTTCACCCCCTTTCCTTCCTGTTTGTACCAAGTCTGATGTACTACATACTAAATTCCCCCACCCCCACTTTATATCTTTTTTGAAACAAGTACAAGATTCGACTCCATGAAGTGGCTTTACCTCTAACAATAGAAGAAAAAAAATAGGTGCCATTGGACCATTCGATCGAGAGGGGCTGAGAGGTAGAAAATGATGCACATGCCGCGACGTAGCGAGCTGGGGAAGTAGAGCTAAGGCAGTTTCCAAGGAACATATACCTGAAGGTTGTCGGGATGTGGATAGGTGGGCGGCGGGAGGCCGGATCCGCCCACACTAGGGCAACGACAAAGGGATCGGAGGACTTCCCGCGCTGGCGCTCGGCCAGAGATAACGGTGCGGCCGGCAGTGGGTCTCCTCCCTCGCTGTCGACGATGGCCTAAATGCTGCCCCTCCTCCCCTTCACCGGCGGAGGGGGATACGTCTGGATCTGTAACCAGCGGTGAGGATAGAAAGACAGTGTTTTTGGAAGGGAGAAAGACAGTGTTGCCACTCCTATCTTGTTTAGATCTGGAGAGGATGAGAGTGTGTGAATAGAGCAACCCTAGCAAGCAAGCGCGGAGGCTCCGGCCTATATATACGTAGTGGGGTAGTTTTCCTTTTTCACTTCATCAAAACAATCGTTTAAAATAGTGTACTACATGCCAGGTCACCTTTTTTTAGTTGTTGATTGTTTTTTGAGATAGCTACCCGCTTGTTCCAAGTGGTGTTACGGTGTGCCAGGTCACACTTTTTTTTAGGGTGCCAGGTAGCACTTTGTATCATTCAAGTCTGGTACAAGTCCCTTCATTAAATGAACAACCACTCCCTCATAAAAATTGTGAACAAGCCCACGGCTAAAATTATCGGAAACGTGGGTTGCCCCAACATGCACTATTATTTATATTTTCCACTCCCTCGGTTCCTAAATATAAGTCTTTTTTATTAGCCACACCTAAGACAAGAATTTTTTTATTAGCAGTGAACCCCACATGTCATAGACATAAAAAGTGTGGCAAGATTCTCTTAGGCAAGCCAAAGTGTGTCTAACAATTTGAGCAACTCAAGTTAGGCAAGTGTGGGAAAAATAATGTGGCAACATAAGACAAACATAGTCACAATCCAAACAGCCCCGTAATTTTTTGTGACATGCATGAAAATTTGGTTAGTTAAATTTATAGTCAAAATTTGGCAAGGTGCATCAAATCAACACATGCAAGTATCAAAAGGGAGGCCACGGCATTCATGCATGCGTTGTACTCCCTCCGTTTCCAAATATAAGTCTTTTTAGAGATTGCAACAAGTGACTACATACGAAGCAAAATATGTCTACATACATCTGTATGTAGTAGTCCATTTGAAATGTGTAAAAAGACTTATATCGAGTGCGGTGCTTTGAGGTGTCGCGTCAACTCATACAAGACCGAGAAGTTTGATTACTACAACGCCCTCTCCCTCGCGCATGAGCGTGGTGGCTGGCAGGACTAGTAGGAGCTTTCGCTACACGCTTCTTGATGGCTGCGAACTTGCGGATGGAGTTGACCATCATGTCATCCATGTGAGAGGCGAAGCCGGCGTCGGCGAGGGCTACGATGCCGGCGGTCGCCAGCACCGTCTGGAAACGCTGCACGGTGCGGGGCCGCAGGCCGGCGCCTTGGATGATTTGCCACAGCCGACTGCCGCTCGCGACCATCGCCTCCATAGGTGCTTCTGGCTTCTGGTCACTTGGTCTTGGATTGGAGTGAGCAGTGTTGCGCAGTGATTGAGAAAGAACATTTATTGTCAATCTAACCCTGCCATCCATACACCTCTTTGGTTTAGAGTTAGTCCAGGGTTAGAATCTAACTCTAACCTCTAACTGAGTTAGTAGAGTTCTCCTCGTCTTGGTTCATCGCCATCATACTTTCCCCATTTCTGTGTTTTCAGTATCCTGCGAATCAAAGAGTACCTTAGACTGGTTTAGGTCCGGTAGTTTTTTATAAACGTGTTATGTCCAAAATTTAATGAACGTGCTCCGGTTTCTACGAAAATAATCCGGTTTCATGTAGTAATTCATTTATTTATTTATTCTTCTGCGAGGGGTTGCATGTAATTCGTGAGGTCTGAAATGTAAATTACCCCGGCATATGCTCCGAGTCGTGCATGCACTACGACCTAGATGCTCTATGTCCCACATGTCGGCGAAAGGGTGCACGTGGAAATAGCCTAGGAGTACGTATAGGAGTATAAATCCATGAAAAAATATGTACGGTGAAGCGTAGCTGCGGTTTGAAAAGGAGACCTAAAGTGATGACAGGTATACGTCGCACGCACCCAACTAGTGGTAGTACTAGACATACGACTGCTTTTTCTCAGTACTCCTATTCTATCAACGCGAGTCCCACCTGATAACAGCGTCTGTGCTAGAGCTAGCTCTTCTCCCTCGTTTCTCTCTTCTAATTCTAAACTCAGCCGACGCCCGGGTGGTGGGGTGGGGATTTGCCGATGGTCGGTTTGCTCAACTGCGGCCCCACCTCACAGTGAAAACGTTACTACTGGAATAAAAATGCCATATACACCTATACTAATAAAACATTAAGGCCACAAGGCGATGCGGTGCTAGTTACAGGAGGCAAGAACAAGAGATGCATCCATCGACGACGTCCACCTCCTCGACTCAGGGCGCCGGCCCACCGAACGGCGGCTAAGTAGCAGCGACTTTCGTGGCCAGGTCGACGTGCTTCTGAACAATGGCGTCCAAAGATTCCAGCCGCTGGAAGAAGGCCAACGTCTTTCTATCCTCGCTGGCCTTGTAGTGGCCTATGTAGACGATTTCCTCGTAGACGTGGATGTGCAGGTCGACGGTTTCTTGCATGGCGAGGCGCTGCGTGATGAGCGTGGCCTCGAGGTGCACATTCTTCATCGCGACCTTCGGCAACTGTAGGGCCACCAGGGCTTGAAAGAGTTCGTCACTATGGAGGCCGATGAGGGTGGCAGGCAATGAGGAGCCTGGGCGCGCGGGCTGGAGCTGTACGGCAAGGTCGTCCGCGCGCATCTTGATGGCGGCAAACTTGCGAATGGTGTTGACCATCATGTCGTCCATGCGAGAGGCGAAGCCGGCATCGACGAGGACTATGATGTCGGCGGTAGCCAGCACCACTGGAAACACTGCGCGGTGCGGGGCCGTAGGCCGGCGCCTTGGATGATTTGGCACAGCCGACTGCCGCTCGCGTCCATCGCCTCCATAGGTGCTTCTGGCTTCTAGTCACTTGGTCTTGGATTGGAGTGAGCAGTGTTGCGTAGAGACTAAGGAGTAGATGGATTGGAGTGGTGGGGCGCCTTTATATGAGAATCCAAACTCTGTTGCATTCACATCATGCTGGCTCTATTATGCTTCTCCAATTAATTCCCTCTGCATGTAGAGTAATCTGAGGATGCATCATTAACCGTTCAACGTCTCGGGAACCGCTACCCTCTCCCTCCTTGGCATTCAAGCACCTATGGAGGCGACTGCCGCTCGCGTCTATCGCGTGTCAGGAGACGTTCCTGTTGACGACGAGGTGCCTATGGTGACTTCGTAAATATCAAGATGATAGTACTAGTATACTCAATATTGTGCACCCCGACCAAGGCTGAGAGGAAAATGAGAGAACTACGTATTTATTTACGGTGTAGATTCACTCATTTTGCTCCATATGTACTCCGTCTCGGTGTAGTCTAGTCACTTGTTGAAATATCACTAGTAGAAAAAGGGTCATCTGTCCCGGTTGGTAAGGGCCTTTTGTCCCGGTTTTTGAACCAGGACTAAAGGGTCGTTACTAATGCCCTAGCCCTTTAGTCCCGGTTCTTACATGAACCGGGACAGATGGGCCTCCACGTGGCCGGTGCGGCGAGCCCAGGCAGGAGGGCCTTTGGTCCCGGTTGGTGGCACTAACCGGGACCAATAGGCATCCACGCGTCAGCATTTCAGGGGCTGGGGTTTTTGTTTTTTTTGAAAGGGGGGGGGGTTGGGGGTTTTGGGGGGTCAATTTAGGTGTTTCATATATTGTGTTAGCTAGCGAATTAATAGAGAGAAGTGTCCTCTCTTATCTCCGTGCTTGGTCGACGCTACGTACTATATACGTATAGAGAGGACTAGACACGCTAGCTAGTAAGCAAATGAAGGAAACAGAAGATCGTCATGAACATATGCATACAGAGAGAAGTGATATCGACCACCTCTCCTTCTCCGAGAGATTGGTCGAACAACAAGTTCTCGTATATCTATCCGACACTACCGGCTACATATATACAATAATTATCTCTTACAATATAATCTCCTAATTATATATGAACACAGGGTCCACATAGTATTCTCCGTTTTCAGCGATCACGTGGTCAAGGAAGAATGCCGCCAATTCCTCTTGAATTGCTCGCATACGATCTGGTGCTAGGAGTTCATCCCGCATCCGAAAGATCTAATTTGAAGAAGGGGGTCAATACATATATATATGAATAAATGAAACTCAACACAAATGATGGTAATAAAATAAAATTGTGAATATTATTGCTTACGCACTTCATATTGTTCGTCAGAGTAGCCCCGCTCACAGGTCGTGTGGCGGATGGACTCGCAAACGTAGTATCCACAGAAATCATTCCCTTGTTCCTGCCACAACCACTTTACAAGAAATAGAGGTCAATCAAACTGATAAGCAAGCATGCTAAATGGTATTGATGAAACTAGCGCTTGAATCACTAGGAGATGCGCGGAACATGCTACTATAGTACTTACTTTCGGGTGTCTAAATTGCAGCTTCTTCGGCAGTCCCGGAGCTTTTTTGGTGAATTTTCTCCAAACCCTGCCAGACAAAGAAAACAATTACTTGATATCAGGAAATGAACAAAGTTGCTGATATGGTGGATAATGATCGATTTAACTTACTTCTCGAGCATTTGAGTCATGTCCGCATAGTCCTGGGGATCTTTTCGTCTCGAGTCTAAGACGGTTACTACTCCCTGCTCAAGCTTAATCTCTAGGAGAATATAGTGGAAGCTGCGCACGCATGCATAAGTCATCAATTACATTACTATAACCTGGACTAATAAGGGAAACCGAATATGCACAAGACAGTAACACTCACTTGAAGTTGTAAGGAAAGAGTATTATATCTTTGTTTTCATTTATTACCAACGATCGTAGCAAGTTGGCCTCGGTATTTTCGGCATGATATTTAACCTCAGTTGCATCTATGAGATTTGTGTTAATGAATCCAATATCACCGATTTGTCTTTTCTTCAATTCGGCGATCTTCAATCTGCATAATATAGTGAGGATAATTATAAATACATGCAATGAAAGAGCTGACCTATATAGAGAGACTTAATGACAGAAGTAGTACTACTTACAGACAGTAGCAAGTGACCGTTGATTTATCGAGGGCCTTTTGATTGAAAAACTGGAAGAACTCCTCAAATGGAACATTCAACAGTTCAATTCCAACGAGGTCATGCTCCTCTTTAACTCTCAGCGTCAAAGTATTCCCCCCCAGACTCTCTGCAGGTTTTCATGTACCAATCATGTAATCTTCGCATCATCGTTGTTAGAGATCTTTCATCTTTGACGAGAGGCTTCCCGTAATGGTATTTGTGTTCGTCCACCTCCAAGAAATCATAATGTACATCGTCGGGCAGGTAATCTCCAAGATTGCTATAACCGGCCACCATCCTAGGATCATTAGCGACGATGTCGCTAGACACCTTGAGCGGGGGGCAGGATTGGTTCGCTTGTTCGCCGAGCTGGGCAATTTTTTCCCAGCTCGTTGTTCTTTTAACCTTTGATCACTGACAGTACTTCCCGACCGCTCCGCTTCGACAAATGTCTTTGCAATAATGCGCTCATAGTTGCCTTTCGGCGGAGACTTTGGTGGTTT
This sequence comes from Triticum aestivum, assembly GCF_018294505.1. Lineage (NCBI taxonomy): Eukaryota > Viridiplantae > Streptophyta > Magnoliopsida > Poales > Poaceae > Triticum > Triticum aestivum. Next base: position 20,494,038 of record NC_057802.1, read on the forward strand.
TGTCAGGGCAGCCAGAGTGCGCTTCGCTTTCACCGGATCTACCTTCTCCTCCGGAGGTGGATGTTTCTTTGCTTTCACCCCTTCAAAGAAGTTCGTCACTTCGGCTCGCACGATCTTCGTGGTTTCCTCCTCGGTCCTCTCGTATGGTAACTTCTCTGGAGTCTTCAGAGAAGGACCGAATCTGTATTGCCTCCCGCCTCTGGCTGTACTGCTAGACGCCGGCAGAGCAGACGGAGCGGCTGCGGCTGTCTTCTTTCCTTGCTTACGAGGCGGAGGAGAAGGACTACGACGCGCCGGAGCAGCCGGAGCGGCGGCGGGTCTCTTCCGCCCTTGCTGACGAGGCGGAGAAGGAGGAGGCTGGCTGCTCGGGCGCGCCGGCGCAGGCGGAGAAGGAGGCGGAGTGCCGCCACGCGCCGGAGAAGGAGGCTGAGTGCCCTGATCACTCGCCGGAGGAGGGGAGGGGCGGAGTGCCGCCACGCGCCGGAGAAGGAGGCTGAGTGCCCTGATCACTCGCCGGAGGAGGAGGCGGAGGAGGAGGCGGAGTGCCCTTACTCGCCGGAGGCGTCCAGTTCGGAAGGTTGATGAGCTCCTTCTGCCATAGGCATGGAGTCTTCAGAGCAGAACCCAGCCGAGTCTCCCCTTCACCGGTAGGGTGGTCAAGCTGGAGGTCCTCAAATCCCTCCGTTATTTCGTCCACCGTCACCCTAGCATATCCTTCTGGAATCGGACGACAGTGAAAAGTTGCGCTGGGTTCAGGAGGTCGAACAGAGCCGACAGCCGCCTTGACTTTGAAGTTCTCCCATCGCGTCATAAGGTGGCAATGTTGAGACTTCGTGATAGCATCCACGGGGTAGCTAGCAGGAGCCGTCAAGACATGCTCCGGCTGAAGCAGCTCGGTGGAAACCACGCTGCTTCTCCGCTGAGATGGCGGGGTAGCTTCGGGGGTAGTTTCGGCGGGTCGATTGCTGAGAGCTACGTCTCGTTCCTCTAGCGCTTGAACCCTTTCGTGCAGCTTCTGAAATTGGGTCTGCTCCACTTTTTTCCTCCTCTCCTTGCATTTGTAACCGCCTGCGTCCGGAAAACCAGCCTTCCACGGAACGGAGCCTGGCGTGCCTCGTGTCCGTCCAAGGTGCTCAGGATTCCCGAGGGCCATTGTGAGCTCGTCGTTCTCTCTGTCTGGAACGAACGTCCCTTGGTGCGCTGCATCGATATAGTGCTGAAGCCTTTTGACTGGTATTCTCAAAAGCTCGTCCGTCCAAACGCACTTCCCTGATACAGGGTCCAAGGTTCCGCCAGCCCCGAAGAACCAAGTCTGGCAATGGTGTGGCCAGTTCATTGTCTCTGGTTTGATCCCTCTACCAAGAAGATCATTCTTAGCCTTGGCCTACTTAGGCCGGGCTTTGAGGTAGCCACCTGACCCCGTGCGATGGTGAAGCTTCTTCTTCGCAGCATTTTTCTTGTTTGTCGCTGACAACTTGTTACTCTTTTCTGATGTCTTGTGGGCCACAAATGCGGGCTAGTGGTCTCTGATCTTCTCATATTTGCCGATGAATTCTGGTGTCTCTTCTTTGTCGACAAACGTTTTCAGCTCATTCTTCCACCTCCTGAATAGGTCTGCCATCTTCTTAAGAGCATGAGACTTGATTAATTGCTCTTTAACTGGCTTCTCCGGATCCTCCTCTGGCGGTAGGGTGAAATTTGCCTTCAGCTCAGTCCAAAGATCATCTTTCTGCATATCATTGACATAAGACACCTCAGGGTCTTCCTTCTTAGGCTTATACCATTGGTGGATGCTGATCGGGATCTTGTCCCTAACAAGAACCCCGCACTGAGCAGCAAATGCTTCCTTTGTCCGGATGGGTTCAATCGGTTGGCCGTCGCGCGCGATTGCTGTGATCTCAAACCTTTCATCCGAGCGCAACTTTCTCTTCGGGCCTCGTCTCTTTACCGAAGTTGTGCTCGATCCGGAGGGCTAGAAAAAAGAAGAAAGACGAGAGTTAATTAATATGTGTACATACCAAAACAATGAATGCATCAATTAGCTAGTCAGCACAGGCTTAACTAATATATTTACCTGGCCGGACTCTGTTCGGTCACCGGAGCCGTCACCACGGGCTCCTTCTTGCACCAGCATTGGGTCACCGGAGCCATCATAATCATGTCTTTCCTCCTCCACTCTTCGATCACCGTAGCCTGCTTCTTCACCCTGTTCTTCCAGACCATCATTGTCGTTAAGATACGACAAGACATCACCTCCGGCTAAGATTATGTCCCCCAACACCTCTTCTGCTTCCTCGTCTCGTCCGTGCTCCATTGTTTCTGCAAATATTACAACATGGCAATTATTACACAAACATGACAGCAGGTGGATATATTAGTGCAAACGTAGACCTAGCTTATTCCGGGTTTGGGGTGGCCTCGGCAACGCTTCAAGGGTAGGGGCGCGGCGGGAGGGGGTAGGAGACCGACATCGTTTTTTTCTATGGTTTGGGTGTCCTCGAGTGTTTTGGTCGAGCGAGAGGGCCGGGGGGTGCTCTCGTGGTATAAGTTATCACGGTCGAAGTTTTCCGGGAGGGGGTTATATCGACAACGACGACATACATACATGGGAAAATAATGTTATCGGGGAGGGGGTAGGTCGAACCCCCCCCCCTCGTGTTGAAGTTATCGGGACACGGGGTATATCGACAACGACATATCCGATAAAAAATAAGAAGACGAAGAAGAAATAAAAAGAGGAGAAGAAGATATTAATAGAGGAGAAGATTGAAGAAAAAAAAGAAGAAAAAAAGAGGAGAAGAAGAAAGGAATATAGGAGAAGAAGAGAATTCTTCTCCTGTATTCCTTTCTTATTCTCCTCTTCTTTTTCTTCTTTTTTCTTCTTCTTATTTTCCTTTTTCCTCTCCTTCTTTTTCTTCTTCTTCTTCATTATCTTCCTAGGTAGATATATAATACTTTTCTAAAAATGTAACTTTTGCATATATAAAACTTTTCTTCTTCTTCCTTCTTCCTTCTCTTCCTTCTTCCTTCTCTTCCTTCTTTTCCTAAATATATAAAACTTTTCTAAAAATGAAACTAACCTAAAATGTACCCAAATGTACTAAAAATCTAACTTTTATATGCACAGAGAACATACATACATATATACATTTTTATAAAAATGCAAAAAACAAATCATCATACATATGAACAAAATATCTGAAAAAAATATCATATATATGAAAAAAACAGAGAGGAAGGCCGGCAGCCGGACCGAACGTGGCGGCGGCGTGTGGTCGGGGTAGGCCGGGAGCGTGGGGCGGCGTCGGGGCAGGGGCTCGGGCCGGGGCGGCGCGTCGGGGCAGGGACACGGGCCGGGGCGGCGCATCGGGGTAGGGCAACGGCGCGGGGCGACCTCAACGAGGAGTGGGCGGTGACGAGGAGCGGGCGGCGGGGCGGCGACGGCGAGCACGGGCAGCCTGGCGGCGTCGGCGAGCACGGGCAGCAAGGGCACGGGGCGGCGACGGCGAGCACGGGCAGCCTGGCGGCGTCGATGAGTTCGGCATCGTCGGGGGGCAAATGTTCGATGAAACTGAAAAATTTACAAGTCCTGCTTATATACGGAGAGCATTGGTACCGGTTCATGGCAGCAACCGAGACCAATGCCCCTTTTACTCCCGGTTGGTGCCACCAACCGGGATTAAAGGTCTCTTTTCAGCAGCCCAAAGGGCGGGAAGCGCCGGCCTTTGGTCCCGGTTGGTGGCACCAACAGGGACTAAAGGGGGGGCATTGGTCCCGGTTGGTGGCACCAACCGGTACCAATGCACCCCTTTAGTCCCGGTTGGTGCCACCAACCGGGACCAAAGGCCTTGTGCTGCTGCGCCCGCGTCGAAAGTTTAGTCCCACCTCGCTACTTGAGAGGGGCGCGCAGTGGTTTATAAGACCCACTGCCGCTCCCCTCTCGAGCTCCTCTCCATTGCAGGCTTACGGGCCTAATTGTCACTCCTATGCCTGATGGGCCTACTGGGCCTTCTGCGGGCCTGAATCCTCGCCCATCGATGGGTTTCTAGTCGTATTCAGGCCGTGGTGGCCCAGTAGGTGGCATATTTTTTATTTTTTGCCTGTTTTTTTGTTTTCTTTTTTGCTTTATTTATTTTGTTTTGTTTCTACTTACAACAAAAAACTTATTTATTTTATTTTATTTTGTTTCTAATTACTTATTTATTTTACTTTATGATAATTCTTTTTGCTATTAAAGTTTCTAACAAAAAAAGTTCTTTATGAAAATTCTTTTTGCTTTCAATGATTTTGAACAGAAAATACTTCGATAATTTTAGTTGCATCAATTTTATATAATTTTAGTTTCAATAATACTAGAGGTTGCTTATAATGTTTTGAACAGAAAATACTTTGATAATTTTAGTTTCATAAATTTTATTTATGTTATTAAAGTTTATTTTATTTTGTTTGTACTTATATATTTTATTAAAGTTTATATTATTTTGTTTCTAATTACTTATTTATTTTATTTGTTATTTTTCATGCACCATTTTTCATGCATTTACTGATTATTTTGAGCTATAAGACCCTAAAATTGAAAAGCATTTCAAATGAACTCTGAAAAGGTTGAAAGTTGGCATGGTATCATCATTTCATCCACATAGCATGTGCAAGAAAGTTGAGAGGGTTACGGCAAAAACTGGATGCACTTCGTGTACAAAACGGACAATCTCTTTCGAAGTATCAGGATTTCATACGGAAACTCGTCTGTTACAAAGGGATTTTATTTTTTAAAACTTATTTGAACTCCTGACTTTTTGTGTGTTCAAAATGCACCATTCAAAGCCACATCATCAATTTTCAACCCTTTCTGACTTCATTTCTTATTTTTCATGCATTTATTGATTATTTTGAGCTATAAGACCCTGAAATTGAAAAGCATTTCAAATGAACTCTGAAAAGGTTGAAAGTTGGCATGGTATCATCATTTCATCCACATAGCATGTGCAAGAAAGTTGAGAGGGTTACGGCAAAAACTGGATGCACTTCGTGTACAAAACGGACAATGGTATCATACTCGTCTGTTACAAAGTTGGCATGGTATCATCATAATAGTTGCGGGAGAAAGTCTTCACTTTTTCTTCGCTTGTGTCATTTGCTTATTGCGCCGTAACCATGGATAATCTTCATCGTTTATCAGGATGCTTGGGTCAGCCTTGACTTTGAAGGGAGGAATTTCATGAAACTTTTCATAATCTTCAGACATGTCTGTCTTGCCCTCCACTCCCACGATGTCCCTTTTTCCTGAAAGAACTATGTGGCGCTTTGGCTCATCGTATGATGTATTCGCTTCCTTATCTTTTCTTTTTCTCGGTTTGGTAGACATGTCCTTCACATAGATAACCTGTGCCACATCATTGGCTAGGACGAACGGTTCGTCAGTGTACCCAAGATTTTTCAGATCCACTGTTGTCATTCCGTACTGTGGGTCTACCTGTACCCCGCCTCCTGACAGATTGACCCATTTGCACTTAAACAAAGGGACCTTAAAATCATGTCCGTAGTCAAGTTCCCATATGTCCACTATGTAACCATAATATGTGTCCTTTCCCCTCTCGGTTGCTGCATCAAAGCGGACACCGCTGTTTTGGTTGGTGCTCTTTTGATCTTGGGCGATCGTGTAAAATGTATTCCCATTTATCTCGTATCCTTTGTAAGTCAATACAGTCAAAGATGGTCCCCTGGACAACGAGTACAGCTCATCACAAACAGTGTTGTCACCTCTCAGACGTGTTTCCAACCATATGCTGAAAGTCCTGATGTGTTCACATGTAATCCAGTTGTCGCACTGCTCCGGGTGTTTGGAGCGCAGACTGTTCTTGTGTTCATCGACATACGGGGTCACCAAGGTAGAGTTCTATAGAACTGTGTAGTGTGCTTGAGACCAATAATGCCCGTCCCTGCATATTATTGAGTCCGCTCCTAGCGTGCCTTTTCCAGTCAGTCTCCCCTCATACCGCGATTTAGGGAGACCTATCTTCTTAAGGCCAGGCATGAAGTCAACACAAAACCCAATGACATCCTCTGTTTGATGGCCCATGGAGATGCTTCCTTCTGGCCTAGCGCGGTTACGGACATATTTCTTTAGGACTCCCATGAACCTCTCAAAGGGGAACATATTGTGTAGAAATATGGGCCCTAGAATGACAATCTCGTCGACTAGATGAAGTAGGACGTGCGTCATGATATTGAAGAAGCTAGGAACACCAGCTCGAAACTGACAAGACATTGCGCCACATCACTCCTTAGCCTTGGTATGATTTCTGGATCGATCACCTTCTGAGAGATTGCATTGAGGAATGCACATAGCTTCACAATGGCTAATCGGACGTTTTCCAGTAGAAGCCCCCTCAATGCAACCGGAAGCAGTTGCGTCATAATCACGTGGCAGTCATGAGACTTTAGGTTCTGGAACCTTTTCTCTGGCATATTTATTATTCCCTTTATATTCGACGAGAAGCCAATCGGGACCTTCATACTGAGCAGGCATTCAAAGAAGATTTCTTTCTCTTCTTTCGTAAGAGCATAGCTGGCAGGACCTTCATACTGCTTCGGAGGCATGCCGTCTTTTCGTGCAAACGTTGCAGGTCCTCCCGTGCCTCAGGTGTATCTTTTGCCTTCCCATACACGCCCAAGAAGCCTAGCAGGTTCACGCAAAGGTTCTTCGTCACGTGCATCACATCGATTGAAGAGCGGACCTCTAGGTCTTTCCAGTAGGGTAGGTCCCAAAATATAGATTTCTTCTTCCACATGGGTGCGTGTCCCTCAGCGTCATTCTGTCACCGTACATCCATTGCCGGTTCATCTGCGTGCATTATATATAATTAAGTGTGTCAAAAACCATGACAGAACATCATGAATAGATAATTAAGTGACCAAATTAATAGAAGTTCATCATCATATTAAAACCAAAGTACATACATAGTACACATCTAACAACATATAGCTCTCCAGAGCATCTAATTAATTAAACCATACATTGAAACTATGTAAAACATTTCAATGCGAAAACAAATGCGATCATAATCGCAACCAAGGTAACAATTGATCCAACGGCATAATGATACCAAGCCTCGGTATGAATGGCATATTTTCTAATCTTTCTAATCTTCAAGCGCATTGCATCCATCTTGATCTTCTGATCATCGACGACATCCACAACATGCAACTCCAATATCATCTTCTCCTCCTCAATTTTTTTTATTTTTTCCTTCAAGAAATTGTTTTCTTCTTCAACTAAATTTAACCTGTCGACAATAAGGTCGGTTGGAATTTCCGGTTCACATACCTCCTAGATAAATAAAATCTATGTCACGTTGGTCGGCATAATTTTCATAAACAAAAAATGAACCAATAGTTATAAAGATAATATATACCACATCCGAATCATAGACAGGACGAGGGCCGACGGGGGCGGATACCAAAACCATCGCACTATATAATAACAAGCAATAAAATAGTACAAAAATTAGACAAGTATCTATCTAAAGTAAGAACTTTTTTCTTTCAGAAAGAAGATAAGAACAAGAGGCTCACCACGATGGTGCCGGCGACGAGATCGGCGCGGGCGATCGACGGCGGTGAAGACGGGAATGGGACGTGACGGGCCGCTAAACCTAGACAAATCTCGAGGAAAATGGAGCTTTGAGGTCGAGCTTCGAGAGGAGAAAGCTTAACTAGTGTGGCTCGGGCATTTCATCGAACACCTCATGTGCATAGGAGGTGAGCTAGAGCACCACAAAGCCCTCCCCTCGCCGGCCAGAGAAAAACAGAGTACTGGAGTGCTCTGCTCGCGGGCGAGGGGTATATATAGGCACGTCATTGGTCCCGGTTCGTGGCATGAACCGGGACTAAAGGGCAGCCTGTGGTCCCGGTTCAAGCCACCAACCGGGACCAATGGTGGTGGGCCAGGAGCGAGGCCCATTGGTCCCGGTTCGTCCCATCAACCAGGACCAAAGGGGCCAGACGAACAGGAACAATGCCCCCACGAGGCCCGGTAGGCCCCTGGCCTCACGAACCGGGACCAGTGCCCCCATTGGTCCCGGTTCTGGACTGAACCGGGACTAATGGGCTGACCCGGCCTGAACCAAAGCCCTGTTTTCTACTAGTGCATCTAGAAAGGCAAATACTCCTTTCTGGTTTACAGGGCTATACTAGCAAGTACTTACTAGAATAGTGGGCTCACATAGCAATTTTGTCTCATGCAAGAGCCTGGCTATATGCGTGCTCCAAGGTTCGCAACTGCCACGTTCGGGTTGCACTTGGCTCTTCACCTATTCGAGAAGACGAACAATGATGTTACTACTACTGCTTCTACAGTATCGAATCCATTGCTGCATGTCCGTCCACCGCGAGCGGGAGGGATAGCTTGTTGTAGTACTATATAAGCAAAAGCCTGCCCTCGTCTGCGAGCCACCGCGCGCATGGGCGAGGGAGAAGGCGTGTAGTAGTAAAATCAAGCTTCTCCTCGTTGTACGAGTTGACGCGACACATCATATCACTGGCCCCACATGGTTGCCTCTAAACTTGGCTAAAAGACCCACAGTGTACAATACTCCATTTTCTGCAACCTCTAACATTTACCACACCACAAATTAAAATATATATTCCTATCTTGACCAGATGAGCGTGCAAACTAGAATCACCAGGATGACAGGTAGGGCCAGAAGATAATTTTAATCAAAAAAATATAGCATGGAGCCGACCCCAACAATTTTAAGCTTACATGCACGGTACACGCTATCCTAGACTACTCTACACATGAAACTGCCACACGAGCGTCCGGGCTGCGCTTGGCTCTTCGCCTCTTCGGGAAGTCGAACAAAATGATGGAGTACTACTGTAGTGGAGGAGTACTACAGTATGCTTCTGGGCATCTGACACGGATTGAACTGCTACATGTCCACCGCGTACGGGAGGGAGAGCGTGTAGCGAACGAAAGCTTCTCCTAGTCCTGCCAGCCACCACGCTCATGGGCGAGGGAGGGACGCAGCTTCATTGACTTACTACTCCTGCCTTTGCATCCATGACAAGTGGGCCCAACAGGTCAAAGGCAGGTGCGGTTAAGGCAAGAGGGCATTGTAGTAATCAAACTTCTCGGTCTTGTACGAGTTGACGCGACACATCAAAGCACTGCACTCGATATATTTCAATAATTTGCGTTTACCGATGCATTAATTACAACGCATGCATGCATGCCGTGACTCTCCTTTTGATACTTGCATGTGTTGATTTAATGCACCTTGAAGTAGTATGAATATGTGACGGTAAAGCTTTGTAATGCCCCGGCCCTAATAAAGCGAGAGATGGTTGTGCACGAGGAGGGCGAGATCATGCAGACGGAACAGGACCCGATGATGGAGCTCTCTATGGTCTCGATGGACCTCACCTTGCTCCACTGCCCCTTGTGCCTCCGCCCCTTGAAGCCTCCAGTGTATGAGCTTCGAATACACCTCGTCCGTTCGGCTGATCGAGCAAGGTGCAGGTTTCTTGATTGATGTGTTGTTCGATTGATTTGTGCAGTGCAAGGGAGGGCACCTGGCTTGCGCGGACTGCCACGTCGAGCGCCTCGGGAACCAGTGGTAGTGCCAGAAGTGCGAGCGCGGCGGTGGCTTCGACATGTGGAACATGGCGGTGGACGCCGTCCTCTCCTCGGTGAGGATGGAGTGCCCGCACGAAGGCTGTGGGCCCTACGTCACTTACCACAAGCTCGCCGATCACCAGAGCGTGTGCTACCTCTTGAGCATTACGTTGGTTTTCCCTTGAAGAGGAAAGGGTGATGCAGTAAAGTAGCGTAAGTATTTCCCTCAGTTTTTGAGAACCAAGGTATCAATCCAGTAGGAGGTGATGACCCACAAGTATTGGGGATCTATCGTAGTCCTTTCGATAAGTAAGAGTGTCGAACCCAACGAGGAGCAGAAGGAAATGATAAGCGGTTTTCAGCAAGGTATTCTCTGCAAGCACTGAAATAATAGGTAACAGATAGTTTTGTGATAAGATAATTGGTAACGAGCAACAAGTAACAAAATTAAATAAAGTGCAGCAAGGTGGCCCAATCCTTTTTGTAGCAATGGACAAGCCTGGACAAACTCTTATATAGAGAAAAGCGCTCCCGAGGACACATGGGAATTATCGTCAAGCTAGTTTTCATCACGTTCATATGATTCGCGTTCGGTACTTTGATAATTTGATATGTGGGTGGACCGGTGCTTGGGTGCTGCCCATACATGGACAAGCATCCCACTTATGATTAACCTCTATTGCAAGCATCCGCAACTACAACAAAAGTATTAAGGTAAACCTAACCATGGCATGAAACATATGGATCCAAATCAGCCCCTTACGAAGCAACGCATAAACTAGGGTTTAAGCTTCTGTCACTCTAGCAACCCATCATCTACTTATTACTTCCCAATGCCTTCCTCTAGGCCCAAATAATGGTGAAGTGTTATGTAGTCGACGTTCACATAACACCACTAGAGGATAGACAACATACATCTCATCAAAATATCGAACGAATACCAAATTCACATGACTACTAATAGCAGGACTTCTCCCATGTCCTCAGGAACAAATGTAACTACTCACAAAGCATATTCATGTTCATAATCAGAGGAGTATTAATATGCATAAAGGATCTGAACATATGATCTTCCACCAAATAAACCAACTAGCGTCAACTACAAGGAGTAATCAACACTACTAGCAACCTACAGGTATCAATCCCAGACTCTGAGACAAGAATTGGATACAAGAGATGAACTAGGGTTTGAGAGGAGATGGTGCTGGTGAAGATGTTGATGGAGATTGCCCTTTCCAAATGAGAGGAGCGTTGGTGATGACGATGGCGATGATTTCCCCCTCCCGGAGGGAAGTGTCCCCGGCAGAACAGCTCTGCCGGAGCCCTAGATTGGTTCCGCCAAGGTTCCGCCTCGTGGTGGCGGAGTCTCGTCCCGAAAGCTTGCTTATGATTTTTCTTTGGACGAAAGACTTCATATAGCAGAAGATGGGCACCGGAGGGCCAACAGGGGGCCCACGAGGCAGGGGGCACGCCCAGGGGGGTAGGGCGCGCCCCCCACCCTCGTGGACAGGTGGAGGCCCCCTGACATATTTCTTCCGCTCAGTATTTTTTTCCAAAAATAACTTTCATGGAGTTGCAGGACTTTTGGAGTTGTGCAGAATAGGTCTCTAATATTTGCTCCTTTTCCAGCCCAGAATTCCAGCAGCCGGCATTCTCCCTCCTTATGTAATCGATATAAAAGCATGATGCAAAATGGACGTATCAACTCCCCCAAGCTTAGACCTCGCTTGTCCTCAAGCGAAAGCTGATAACAATAAATATGTCCACATGTTTAGAGGTAGAGGTGTCGATAAAATAAAATACGGACATGAGGGCATCACAATTATTCTCATAACAGCAACATATATGGATATTGTCATATGATTTCTTATGCTCAAGTAATAATCTATTCACAATGCAAAGTATGAATCAGAAACTTTATTGAGAACCAACAAACTATAATCTCAGTCATTGAAGCAATTGCAATTTATCATAACATCAGAAAGAGTCTATGTCAGAGCTTTCTAGCAAGTCCACATACTCAACTATCGTTTAGTCTTTCATAATTGCTAACACTCACGCAATACTTGTGGTTATGGAATTTTAATCGGACACAAAGAAAGATAGGGGCTTATAGTTTCAACTCCCAACCTTTTACCTCAAGGGTAATGTCAACAATAATAGTTCATGCTAACCCACATCCAATTAGATATATATATATCAGGATCTTTCCAACATCCTGTGCTTGCCAAAGGATAAAATATAAAAAGGAAAGGTGAAAATCACCATGACTATTGCATAAGATAGAAGGTAATAATAAAAGATAGGCCCTTCGCAGAGGGAAGCAGAGGTTGCCATGCTCTTTCAGGGTTGGATGCACAAAATCTTAATGCGAAGGAACTTCACTTTATACTGCCACTTGTGATATGAACCTTTATTATGCAGTCCGTCGCTTTTATTTCTTCCACATCACAAGATCGTATAAAGCTTATTTCCTCCACACCAATCAATCATACATATTTAGAGAGCAATTTTTATTGCTTGCACCGATGACAACTTACTTGAAGGATCTTACTCAATCCATAGGTAGATATGGTGGACTCTCATGGCAAAACAGGTTTAAGGGTTTTTGGAAGCACACGTACTATCTCTACTTGGTGCAAAGAATTTGGCTAGCATGAGGGGGAAAGGCAAGTTCAACATGTTGGATGATCCATGACAATATACTTTATCTCAGATATAAGAAAACATAACCCATTACGTTGTCTTCCTTGTCCAACATCAACTCTTTAGCATGTCATATTTTAATGAGTGCTCACAATCATAAAAGATGTCCAAGATAGTATATTTATATGTGAAACCTCTCTTTCTTTATTACTTCCTATTAATTGCAACGATGACCAAAGCTATGTTTGTCAACTCTCAACAACTTTTAATCATCATACTCTTCCTATGTGAAGTCATTACTCTCCATAAGATCAATATGATCTCTTTGTTTCCCTCTTTTTTTATTCTTTTCTCTTTTCTTTTATTCACTCAAGATCATAGCAAGATAATCAAGCCCTTGACTCAACACTAATCTTTATTATGTAGCTCACGGACTCGATTACATAGAGGGATCATAAAGCAAAACTCAAAACTAGATCATACTTAAACTTTATTTTACTAGATCAAGATACTACTAAAAGGATCGAACTAAGAAAAACGGTAAAGATAGGAGATGCGGTGGTGATACGATACCGGGGCACCTCCCCCAAGCTTGGTAGTTGCCAACGGGAGTGCCCATACCCATGTGATTATGTCTCCTTCTTCGGGGATGGTGATGTGATATTCTTGGCGATAATGCCCCTCAGGATACGATTCTCTTCCTCGAGCTTATTGAGTTGTTGCTTGAGATCCATTATCTCCTTACAAAGCTTCCGTGTAACAGCTAAAGCTCCTTGCACCCAAGGGTGTTGCATAGCTGCAGGAGAACAAGTGACACTCTTCTTCATATTTTCATAAGAAACAAATCAAACATTGGAAGGGATAACCGAGTTTGGAATAGCTGAGCTCTGTAGTTCCCCATCATGTATCCAGCCCGGAAGCGAGAAGTGACTTCTTGATCCTCCTCCGTGGCATCTATCCTCATCAAATCAGCCTCCATCTCTTCCTCCGTTGCTGGACCAAAGTGGTTAGCATCGCTGTTTGTTCCTGGTCTCGATGCCGGATGAGACACCCGGCTCTCCCCGACTGACTCTTGAGAAGACATCTTGCTCTAATCTGTAGCAGCAACAACTCGAAACAAGAACAGAAGACAATTGCGTGATACGGTGGTCAAAACCTTCGGGAGATTATATAATGAATTTTTACCGACCAAAATACATATCGTGCAAGAAAACGGAGTCCAGAGAGCACACGAGGTGCCCACGAGGCAGGGGGGCGCGCCCAGGGGGGTAGGGCACGCCCTCCACCCTCGTGGAGCCCTCGTGTCCTTCCCGGACTGCTTCTTATTTTTATATTTTTCTAAATATTCCAAAACGGAGAAATATTGCCATTAGAACAGTTTTGCAGTCGGTTTACTTACCGTACCACATACCTATTCCTTTTCGGAGACTGAAACGTTCTGGAAAGTGTCCCTTATGTATTCCTCCGGGGTTACGGTTTTAATAACATTGGTTTCAACATTTATGGGATTACCTGAGATATAATGTTTGATTCTTTGACCGTGCACCACCTTCGGATTTGTGCCTTCGAAGTTGTTGATTTTTATGGCACCGGAACGATAGACCTCCTCGATAACGTAAGGGCCTTCCCATTTAGAGAGAAGTTTTCCTGCAAAAAATCTTAAACGAGAGTTGTATAGCAATACATAATCACCTACATTAAACTCACGCTTGTGTATCCTTTTGTCATGCCATCTTTTAACTTTTTCTTTAAACAACTTGGCATTTTCATAGGCTTGGGTTCTGCATTCATCAAGTGAGCTAATGTCGAATAACCTCTTCTCACCGGCAAGTTTGAAATCATAATTGAGTTCTTTAATAGCCCAATATGCCTTATGTTCTAGTTCGAGAGGTAAGTGACATGCTTTTCCATAAACCATTTTATACGGAGACATACCCATAGGATTTTTATATGCAGTTCTATAGGCCCATAATGCATCATCAAGTTTCTTGGACCAATTCTTTCTAGATCTATTAACAGTCTTTTGCAAAATTAATTTGAGCTCTCTATTGCTCAATTCTACTTGACCGCGAGACTGCGGGTGATAAGGAGATGCAATTCTATGATTAACATCATACTTAGCAAGCATTTTACGAAAAGCACCATGAATAAAATGTGAACCACCATCAGTCATTAAATATCTAGGGACTCCAAACCTCGGAAAAATAACTTCTTTAAGCATTTTAATAGAAGTGTTATGATCAGCACTACTAGTTGGAATAGCTTCTACCCACTTAGTAACGTAATCAACAGCAGCTAGAATATGTGTGTATCCATTAGAGGCAGGAAAAGGTCCCATATAATCAAAGCCCCAAACATCAAATGGTTCAATAACAAGTGAATAATTCATAGGCATTTCTTGACGTCTACTAATATTACCAATGCTTTGACATTCATCACAAGACAAGACAAACTTACGGGCATCCTTGAAGAGAGTAGGCCAATAAAAACCGGATTGCAATACCTTATGTGCAGTTCTGTCTCTAGCGTGGTGTCCTCCATAACCCTCGGAGTGACACTTGTGTAGGATCTGTTCCTGTTCATGCTCAGGTACACAACGTCTAATAACACCATCTACTCCCTCTTTATAAAGATGTGGGTCATCCCAAAAGTAATGTCTCAAATCATAAAAAAAAACTTTCTTTTGCTGGTACGTGAAACTAGGTGGTACGAATTTAGCAACGATGTAATTAGCATAATCAGCATACCATGGAGCAGTACGAGAAGTATTTATGAAATTTAATTGCTCATCAGGAAAGCTATCATCGATAGGTAGTGGGTCATCAAGAACATTTTCCAACCTAGACAAGTTGTCTGCAACGGGGTTCTCAGCTCCCTTTCTATCAATAATATGCAAATCAAATTCTTGTAACAAGAGAACCCATCTAATAAGTCTAGGTTTAGCATCTTTCTTTTCCATAAGATATTTAATAGCAGCATGATCCATGTGAATAGTTACTTTAGAATCAACAATATAAGGCCTGAACTTATCACAAGTGAATACAACTGCTAGGAATTCTTTTTCAGTAGTAGCATAATTTCTTTGAGCATTGTCTAGAGTTTTGCTAGCATATTGAATAACATTTAATTTCTTATCAACTCTTTGCCTTAAAACAGCACCTACAGCATAATCACTAGCATCACACATAATTTCAAAGGGTAAATTCCAATCAGGTGGCTGAACAATAGGTGCAGAGATCAATGCTTTCTTAAGTATTTCAAATGCTTCTACACAATCATCATCAAACACAAATGGTATATCTTTTTGTAATAAATTAGTCAGAGGCCGAGAAATTTTTGAGAAGTCCTTAATGAACCTCCTATAAAAAGCGGCATGACCAAGGAAACTTCTTATACCTTTGATGTCCTTGGGACATGGCATCCTCTCAATAGCATCAACCTTGGCTTTATCAACCTCAATACCTCTTTCAGAAACTTTATGCCCCAAAACAATACCTTCATTAACCACAAAGTGGCACTTTTCCCAATTCAAGACAAGATTAGTTTCTTCACATCTCTGCAAAACTCGATCAAGGTTGCTCAAGCAATCATCAAAAGAGGATCCATAGACGGAAAAATCGTCCATGAAAACCTCACAAATCTTTTCACAAAAGTCAGAGAATATAGCCATCATGCATCTTTGAAAGGTAGCAGGTGCATTACATAGACCAAAAGGCATACGTCTATAAGCAAAAGTACCGAAAGGGCAAGTAAAAGTGGTCTTTGATTGATCATCGGCTGACACAGGTATTTGAGAGAAACCAGAATAACCATCTAGAAAGCAAAAATGTGTATGTTTGGATAATCTTTCTAGCATTTGATCGATAAAAGGTAAGGGGTAATGATCCTTTTTAGTAGCTTTATTTAATTTGCGGAAATCATTTACCATCCTATAACCTGTAATAATTCTTTGCGGGATCAATTCATCTTTATCATTAGGAACAACAGTAATACCTCCCTTCTTAGGAACACAATGGACAGGACTTACCCACTGACTATCAGCAACGGGATAAATTATACCTGCCTCAAGGAGCTTTAGTATTTCCTTTCTTACCACTTCTTTCATCTTAGGATTCAACCGTCATTGGTGATCACGAACTGGTTTGGCATCTTTCTCTAAATTTATTTTATGGTGACATAGAGTGGGACTAATGCCCTTAAGATCATCAAGAGTATATCCAATAGCAGCACGGTGCGTCTTCAGAGTTTTCAATAATCTCTCTTCTTCATGCTCTAAAAGGTTAGCACTAATAATAAGGGGATATATCTTTTTCTCATCAAGATAAGCATATTTAAGAGTATCAGGTAACAGTTTAAGCTCAAACACGGGATCACCCTTGGGTGGAGGATGATCCCCTAGAATTTCAACAGGCAAATTGTGTTTCAGGATAGGTTCCTGTTTAAAGAATACTTCATCTATTTCCCTTCTTTCATTCATAAACATATCATTTTCATGGTCTAGCAAATATTGTTCTAAAGGATCACTAGGAGGTATGAAAATCGAAGGAAGACCAATAATTTCATCTCTACTAGGCAATTCCTCTTCACGGTGTTGTCTACGAAATTTAGTGAAATTAAACTCATGAGACATATCACCTAGACCAATAGTAACAACATCCTTTTCGCACTCTATCCTAGCATTAACAGTGTTCAAGAAGGGTCTACCAAATATAATGGGACAAAAGCTATCTTGTGGGGAACCAAGAACAAGAAAATCAGCAGGATATTTAGGTTTCCCACACAAGAATTCAACATCTCTAACAATTCCAGCGGGTGATATTGTATCTCTATTAGCAAGTTTGATGGTAACATCAATACCTTCTATCTCAGCAGGTGCACTTTCATGCATAATTTCATTGTATAAGTCATGAGGTGCAGCACTAGCACTGGCACCCATATCGCATAAGCCATGATAACAATGATCTCATATTTTAACAGAAATAACAGGCATGCCTACCACATGTCTATGTTTATCTTTAGCACAAGGTTTAGCAATTCTAGCAGTTTCATCACAGAAATAAATAACATGCCCATCAATATTATCAGACAAGAGATCTTTAACAATAGCAATATTAGGTTCAACTTTAATTTGCTCAGGAGGTGTATAAGTTCTAATATTGCTTTTACGAACCACAGTTGAAGCTTTAGCATGATCTTTTATCCTAGCAGGGAAAGGTGGTTTTTCAACATAAGCAGTAGGAACAATAGGATCTTTATAAGTGATAGTCTTTTCTTCAACTTTAATAGGTGCAGCTACTTTTACTTCTATGGGAGGATGATATTTAAACCACTTCTCCTTAGGGAGATCAATATGAGCAGCAAAAGATTCACAGAAAGAGGCTACTATCTCAGAGTCAAGTCCATATTTAGTGCTAAACTTACGGAAAACATCGGTATCCATAAATGATTTAACACAATCAAACTTAGGTGTCATACCTGACTCCTTACCTTCGTCGAGATCCCAATCTTTAGAGTTGCGTTTAATTCTATCCAATGAATCCCATTTGAATTCAATAGTCTTCATCATAAAAGAGCCAGCCCAAGAAGTATCGAGCATGGTGCGATTGTTATCAGAAAGCCGAGCATAAAAACTTTGAATAATTATTTCTCTTGAGAGCTCATGATTGGGTCATGAATATAACATTGATTTAAGCCTCCCCCAAGCTTGAGCGATGCTTTCTCCTTCGCGAGGCCAAAAATTATATATATAATTGCGATCACGATCAACAAGATGCATAGGATAAAATTTCTGATTAAATTCCAATTTCAATCATTTGTATTTCCATGACCCCGTATCATCACATAGCCTATACCATGTCAATGCATCTCCCTTCAAAGATAAAGGGAAGACCTTCTCCTTAATAACATCACCGGGCACACCTGCAAGCTTAAATAATCCACAAACTTCATCCACATATATTAGGTACTCATCAGGATGCTTTGTTCCATCTCCTGCAAAAGGATTAGCTAGCAGTTTATCTAACATACCCGAAGGAATTTCATATTAGACATTTTCATCTTCAGTAGGTTCAGTAGGTTGAGGAGCAACTCTTTGCTCTATTGGTCGGGGTGAAGATGCCCCGAACAAGCCCCTTAGAGGATTACTTTCCATAGTAACGAGTGACAGTAAATTTCAGCACACTATATAAATTTTTCCTTACCAAATTCCACCTGCCAAAGGCGCTTCACTCCCCGGCAACGGCGCCAGAAAAGAGTCTTGATGACCCACAAGTATAGGGGATCTATCGTAGTCCTTTCGATAAGTAAGAGTGTCGAACCCAACGAGGAGCAGAAGGAAATGATAAGCGGTTTTCACCAAGGTATTCTCTGCAAGCACTGAAATAATAGGTAACAGATAGTTTTGTGATAAGATAATTGGTAACGAGCAACAAGTAACAAAAGTACATAAAGTGCAGCAAGGTGGCCCAATACTTTTTGTAGAAAAGGACAAGCCTGGACAAACTCTTATATAGAGAAAAGCGCTCCCGAGGACACATGGGAATTATCGTCAAGCTAGTTTTCATCACGTTCATATGATTCGTGTTCGGTACTTTGATAATTTGATATGTGGGTGGACCGGTGATTGGGTGCTTCCCTTACTTGGACAAGCATCCCACTTATGATTAACCTCTATTGCAAGCATCCGCAACTACAACAAAAGTATTAAGGTAAACCTAACCATAGCATGAAACATATGGATCCAAATCAGCCCCTTATGAAGCAACGCATAAACTAGGGTTTAAGCTTCTGTCACTCTAGCAACCCATCATCTACTTATTACTTCCAAATGCCTTCCTCTAGGCCCAAATAATGGTGAAGTGTTATGTAGTCGACGTTCACATAACACCACTAGAGGATAGACAGCATACATCTCATCAAAATATCGAACGAATACCAAATTCACATGACTACTAATAGCAAGACTTCTCCCATGTCCTCAGGAACAAACGTAACTACTCACAAAGCATATTCATGTTCATAATCACAGGAGTATTAATATGCAAAAAGGATCTGGGCATATGATCTTCCACCAAATAAACCAACTAGCATCAACTACAAGGAGTAATCAACACTACTAGCAACCTATAGGTACCAATTCCAGACTATGAGACAAGAACTGGATACAAGAGATGAACTAGGGTTTGAGAGGTGATGTTGCTGGTGAAGATGTTGATGGAGATTGCCCTCTCCCGATGAGAGGAGCGTTGGTGATGACGATGGCGATGATTTCCCCCTCCCGGAAGGAAGTGCCCCTCGCAGAACAGCTCTGCCGGAGCCCTAGATTGGTTCCGCCAAGGTTCCGCCTCGTGGCGGCGGAGTCTCGTCCCGAAAGCTTGCTTATGATTTTTCTTCAGACAAAAGACTTCATATCGCAGAAGATGGGCACCGGAGGGCCAACAGGGGGCGCGCCCCCCACCCTCGTGGACAGGTGGAGGCCCCCCTGACATATTTCTTCCGCTCAGTATTTTTTATTATTTCCAAAAATAACTTTCGTGGAGTTTCAGGAATTTTGGAGTTGTGCAGAATATGTTTCTAATATTTGCTCCTTTTCCAGCCCATAATTCCAGCTGCCGGCATTCTCCCTCCTTATGTAAACCTTGTAAAATAAGAGAGAATAGGCATAAGTATTGTGACATAATGTGTAATAACAGCCCATAATGCAATAAATATTGATATAAAAGCATGATGGAAAATGGACATATCAGGAGGCCACGCATGATCCCTCGCACCTACACAAACAAATAAATCCTCGCAACCAACGCAATAAAGGGGTTGTCAATCCCTTCACGGTCACTTACGAGAATGAGATCTGATAGATATGATAGGATAATATTTTTGGTATTTTTATGATAAAGATGCAAAGTAAATAAAAGGTAATAAAAATAGCTAAGTGTTGGAAGATTAATATGATAAAAAATAGACCCGGGGCTCATAGGTTTCACTAGAGGCTTCTCTCGAGAGCATAAGTATTACGGTGGGTGAACAAATTACTGTTGAGCAATTGACAGAATTGAGCATAGTTATGAGAATATATAGGTATGATCATGTATATAGGCATCACGTCCGAGACAAGTACACCGACTCCTGCCTGCATCTACTACTATTACTCCACACATCGACCGCTATCCAGCATTCATCTAGAGTATTAAGTTCATAAGAACAGAGTAACTCTTTAAGCAAGACGACATGATGTAGAGGGATAAACTCATGCAATATGATATAAACCCCATCTTGTTATCCTCGATGGCAACAATACAGTACGTGCCTTGCTGCCCCTACTGTCACTAGGAAAGGACACCGCAAGATTGAACCCAAAGCTAAGCACTTCTCCCATTGCAAGAAAGATCAATCTAGTAGTCCAAACCAAACTGATAATTCGAAGAGACTTGCAAAGATAACCAATCATACATAAAAGAATTCAGAGAAGATTCAAATATTGTTCATAGATAAACTTGATCATAAACCCACAATTCATCGGTCTCAACAAACACACCGCAAAAGAAGATTACATCGAATAGATCTCCACAAGAGAGGGGGAGAACATTGTATTGAGATCCAAAAAGAGAGAAGAAGCCATCTAGCTAATAACTATGGACCCGAAGGTCCGAGGTAAACTACTCACACGTCATCGGAGAGGCTATGGTGTTGATGTAGAAGCCCTCCGTGATCGATGCCCCCTCCGGCGGAGCTCCGAAAAAGGCCCCAAGATGGGATCTCACGGGTACAGAAGGTTGCGGCAGTGGAATTAGGTTTTTGGCTCTGTTTCTGGTAGTTTGGGTGTATGTACATAGGTATATATAGGAGGAAGAAGTACGTCGGTGGAGCAACATGGGGCCCATGAGGGTGGAGGGCGCGCCCAGGGGGTAGGCGCACCCCCGACCTCGTGCCCTCCTGGTTGATGTCTTGACGTAGGGTCCAAGCCCTCTGGATCACGTTCGTTCCGAAAATCACGTTCCCGAAGGTTTCCCTCCGTTTGGACTCCGTTTGGACTCCGTTTGATATTCTTTTTCTGCGGAACTCTGAAATAGGCAAAAAAAACAACAATTCTGGGTTGGGCCTCCGGTTAATAGGTTAGTCCCAAAAATAATATAAAAGTGTATAATAAAGCCCAATAATGTCCAAAACATAATATAATATAGCATGGAACAATAAAAAATTATAGATACATTGGAGACGTATCAAGCATCCCCAAGCTTAATTCCTGCTCGTCCTCGAGTAGGTAAATGATAAAAACAGAATTTTTGATGTGGAATGCTACTTGGCATAATTTCAATGTAATTCTCCTAATTGTGGTATGAATATTCAGATCCGAAAGATTCAAGATAAAGGTGTAATATTGACATAAAAGCTATAATACTTCAAGCATACTAACTAAGCAATTATGTCATCTCAAAATAACATGGCCAAAGAAAGTTCATCCCTACAAAATCATATAATTTAGTCATGCTCCATTTCCGTCACACAAGAATGCTCTCATCATGCACAACCCCGATGACAAGCCAAGCAATTGTTTCATACTTTAGTAATCTCAAACTTTTTTCGACCATCACGCAATACATGAGCGTGAGCCATGGATATAGCACTATGGGTGGAATAGAATATAATGTTGGGGGTTATGTGGAGAAGACAAAAAAGGAGAAAGTCTCACATCAACGAGGCTAATCAATGAGCTATGGAGATGCCCATCGATTGATGTTAATGCAAGGAGTAGGGATTGCCATGCAACGGATGCACTAGGGCTATAAATGCATGAGCTCAAGAAAAGAAACTAAGTGGGTGTGCATCCAACTTGCTTGCTCACGAAGACCTAGGGCATCTGAGGAAGCCCATTGTTGGAATATACAAGAGAAGTTCTATAATGAAAAATTCCCACTAGTATATGAAAGTGACAAAACAAGAGACTTTCTATCATGAAGATCATGGTGCTACTTTGAATCACAAGTGTGGAAAAAAAAGGATAGTAGCATTGTCCCTTTTTTTTGCCTTCTTTTTTTTGGCCTTTCTCTCTTTTTTTTGGACAATGCTTTATGAATGATGATCATCACAATTCTATTTATTTACAACTCAATGATTAAAACTCGATACTAGAACAAAGTATGACTCTATATGAATGCCTCCGGCGGTATACCGGGATAACAATGAATCAAGAGTGACATGTATGAAAAATTATGAACGGTGGCTTTGCCACAAATACGATGTCAACTACATGATCATGCAAAGCAATATGACAATGATGAGCGTGTCATAATAAACAGAACGGTGGAAAGTTGCATGGCAATATATCTCGGAATAGCTATGGAAATGACATAATAGGTAGGTATGGTGGTTGTTTTGAGGAAGATATAAGGAGCTTTATGTGTGAAAGAGCGTATCATATCACGGGGTTTGGATGCACCGGCGAAGTTTGCACCAACTCTCAATGTGAGAAAGGGCAATGCCCCCGAAGAGGCTAGCAATGATGGAAGGGTAAGAGTGCGTATAATCCATGGACTCAACATTAGTCATAAAGAACTCACATACTTATTGCAAAAATCTACAAGTCATCAAAAACCAAGCACTACGCGCATGCTCCTAGGGGGATAGATTGGTAGGAAAAGATCATCGCTCATCCCCGACCGCCACTCATAAGGAGGACAATCAAAGAACACCTCATGTTTCAAATTTGTTACATAATATTTAACATACGTGCATGCTACGGGACTTGCAAACTTCAACACAAGTATTTCTCAAATTCACAAGTACTCAACTAGCACAACTTTAATATCACTACCTCCATATCTCAAAACAATCATCACGCATCAAACTTCTCTTAGTATTCAGCACACTCATAAGAAATTTTTTACTTGTCTTGAATACCTAGCATATTAGGATTATTTAAGCAAATTACCATGCTGTTTAAGACTCTCAAAATAATATAAGTGAAGTATGAGAGAATAATAGTTTCTATAAAACAAAACCACCACCGTGCTCTAAAAGATATAAGTGAAGCACTAGAGCAAAAACTATATAGCTCAAAATATATAAGTGAAGCACATAGAGTATTCTAATAATTTCCAAATCATGTGTGTCTCTCTCAAAAGGTGCGTCCAGCAAAGATGATTGTGGTAAACTAAAAAGCAAAGACTCAAATAATACAAGACGCTCCAAGCAAAACACATATCATGTGGTGAATAAAAATATAGCTCCAAGTAAAGTTACCGATGGAAGTAGACGAAAGAGGGGATGCCTTCCGGGGCATCCCCAAGCTTTGGATTTTTGGTGTCCTTAGATTATCTTTGGGTGCCTTGGGAATCCCCAATCTTAGGCTCTTGCCACTCCTTGTTCCATAATCCATCAAATCTTTTTACCCAAAACTTGAAAACTTCACAACACAAAACTTAACAGAAAATCTCGTGAGCTCCGTTAGCGAAAGAAAACAAAACACCACTTCAAGGTACTGTAATGAACTCATTATTTATTTATATTGGTTTTAAACCTACTGTATTCCAACTTCTCTATGGTTTATAAACTATTTTATTAGCCATAGATTCATCAAAATAAGCAAACAACACACAAAAACAGTATCTGTCAAAAACAGAACAGTCTGTAGTAATCTGTAATTAACGCAAACTTCTGGAACTCCAAAAATTCAGCCAAAATAGGAAGACCTAGAAAATTTGTTTATTGATCAGCAGCAATTGGAATCAATATTTTATCACGTTCTGGTTATTTTTAACAATTATTTTCGTGAATATAAAGTTTCTGCAATTTTCAGCAAGATCAAATAACTATCATCCAAGAAGATCCTATAGGTTTAACTTGGCACAAACACTAATTAAAACATAAAAACACATCTAACCAGAGGCCAGATCGAAGATTTATTCCTAAACAGAAGCAAAAAGCAAAGAACTAAAAATAAAATTGGGTTGCCTCCCAACAAGCGCTATCGTTTAACGCCCCTAGCTAGGCATAAAAGCAAGGATAGATCTAGGTATTGCCATCTTTGGTAGGCAGTCCATAAGTGGCTCTCATGATAGATTCATATGGTAATTTTATTTTGTTTCTAGGAAAATGTTCCATGCCTTTACTTAACGGAAATTGGAATCTAATATTTCCTTCCTTCATATCAATAATTGCACCAATCGTTCTAAGGAAAGGTCTACCAAGAATAATAGGACATTAAGGATTGCAATCTATGTCAAGAACAATAAAATCTACGGGCACATAGTTCCTATTTGCAATAATAAGAACATCATTAATTCTTCCCATAGTTTTTTTAATGGTGGAATCCTCAAGGTGCAAGTTTAAAGAGCAATCATCAAATTCATGGAATCCTAGCAAATCACACAAAGTTTTTGGAATCGTGGAAACACTAGCACCCAGATCACACAAAGCATAGCATTCATGATCTTTAATTTTAATTTTAATAGTCGGTTCCCACTAATAATAAAGTTTTCTAGGGATAGAAACTTCCAACTCAAGTTTTTCTTCATAAGATTGCATCAAAGCATCAACGATATGTTTAGTAAAAGCTTTATTTTGACTATAAGCATGAGGAGAATTTAGCAGAGATTGCAACAAGGAAATAAAATCTATCAAAGAGCAATTATCATAATTAAATTCCTTGAAATCCAAAATAGTGGGTTCATTAATATCTAAAGTTCTGATCTCTTCAATCCCACTTTTACCAATTTTTGCATCAAGATCTAAAAACTCTGAATTTTTGGAACGCCTTCTAGGTAAAGGTGGATCGTATTCAGTCCCATCATTATCAAGATTCATATTGCAAAACAAAGATTTAATAGGGGACACGTCAATAACTTTTAGATCTTCATCTTTATTTTCAGAGAAACTAGAAGAACACGCTTTCACAAAGCAATTTTTCTTACCACGGATCCTAGCGGTTCTTCCTTTGCACTCATCAATGGAAATTCTCATGGCTTTGAGAGACTCATTGATATCATGCTTAGGTGGAATAGATCTAAGTTTTAAAGAATCAACATCAAGAGAAATTCTATCAACATTCCTAGCCAATTCATCAACTTTAAGCAATTTTTCTTCAAGCAAAGCATTGAAATTCTTTTGCGAATTCATAAATTCCTTAACACTAGTCTCAAATTCAGAAGGCATCTTATTAAAGTTCCCATAAGAATTGTTGTAGGAATTACCATAATTATTAGAGGAATTACTAGGATAAGGCCTAGGATTAAAGTTTCCTCTATACGCGTTGTTACCAAAATTATTCCTACCAACAAAATTCACATCCATAGATTCATTATTATTCTCAATCAAAGTAGACAAAGGCATATCATTAGGATCAGAAGAAACACTCTTAGTAGCAAATAATTTCATAAGTTCATCCACAATTCCACTCAAAACATTAATTTCTTCTATCGCATGCACTTTTTTACTAGTAGATCTTTCAGTGTGCCATTGAGAATAATTAAACATAATATTATCTAGGAGTTTAGTAGCTTCTCCTAAAGTGATTTCCATAAAAGTGCCTCCTGCGGCCGAATCTAAAAGATTTCTAGAAGCAAAATTCAATCTGGCATAAAAATTTTGTATGATCATCCGTAAATTCAAACCATGTGTAGGACAATTACGTATCATTAATTTCATCTTCTCCCAAGCTTGTGCAACATGTTCATGATCAAGTTGCTTAAAATTCATAATATCGTTTCTAAGAGAGATGATCTTAGCGGGAGGAAAATATTTAGAGATAAAACCATCTTTGTACTTATTCCAAGAATCAATACTATTTTTAGGCAAAGACGAAAACCAAGCTTTAGCACGATCTCTAAGCGAAAAAGGAAATATCTTCAATTTAACAATATCATTGTCCACATCTTTCTTCTTTTGCATATCACATAAATCAACGAAGCTATTTAGATGGGTAGCGGCATCTTCACTAGGAAGGCCGGCGAATTGATCTTTCATGACAAGATTCAACAAAGCGGCATTGATTTCACAAGATTCTGTATCGGTAAGAGGAGCAATCGGAGTGCTAAGAAAATCATTATTGTTGGTATTGGTAAAGTCACACAACTTAGTATTATCTTGAGCCATCGTGACAAGCAAGCAATCCAACAAACGAGCAAATAAGAAGCAAGCGGAAAAGAGGCGAACGGAAAAGAGAGGGCGAATAAAACGGCAAGGGTGAAGTGGGGGAGAGGAAAACGAGAGGCAAATGGCAAATAATGTAAAGCGGGAGATAAGGGTTTGTGATGGGTACTTGGTATGTAGACTTTTGCGTAGACTCCCCGGCAACAGCGCCAGAAATCCTTCTTGCTACCTCTTCAGCACTGCGTTGGTTCCCTTAAAGAGGAAAGGGTGATCTAGTAAAGTAGCGTAAGTATTTCCCTCAGTTTTTGAGAACCAAGGTATCAATCCAGTAGGAGGCCACGCACGAGTCCCTCGCACCTACACAAACAAATAAATCCTCGCAACCAACGCAATAAAGGGGTTGTCAATCCCTTCACAGTCACTTACGAGAGTGAGATCTGGTAGATATGATAGGATAATATTTTTGGTATTTTTATGATAAAGATGCAAAGTAAAATAAAAGGTAATAAAGATAGCTAAGTGTTGGAAGATTAATATGATAGAAAATAGACTCGGGGGCCATAGGTTTCACTAGAGGCTTCTCTCGAGAGCATAAGTATTACGGTGGGTGAACAAATAACTGTTGAGCAATTGACAGAATTGAGCATAGTTATGAGAATATCTAGGTATGATCATGTATATAGGCATCACGTCCGAGACAAGTAGACCGACTCCTGCCTGCATCTACTTCTATTACTCCACACATCGACCACTATCCAGCATGCACCTAGAGTATTAAGTTCATAAGAACAGAGTAATGCTTTAAGCAAGATGACATGATGTAGAGGGATAAACTCATGCAATATGATATAAACCCCATCTTGTTATCCTCGATGGCAACAATACAATACGTGCCTTGCTGCCCCTACTGTCACTGGGAAAGGACAACGCAAGATTGTACCCAAAGCTAAGCACTTCTCCCATTGCAAGAAAGATCAATCTAGTAGGCCGCCAAACCAAAGTGATAATTCGAAGAGACTTGCAAAGATAACAAATCATACATAAAAGAATTCAGAGAAGACTCAAATATTGTTCATAGATAAACTTGATCATAAACCCACAATTCATCAGTCTCAACAAACACACCGCAAACGAATATTACATCGAATTGGTCTCCACAAGAGATGGGGAGAACATTGTATTGAGATCCAAAAAGAGAGAAGAAGCCATCTAGCTAATAACTATGGACCC
Organism: Triticum aestivum; assembly: GCF_018294505.1. Classification (NCBI taxonomy): domain Eukaryota; kingdom Viridiplantae; phylum Streptophyta; class Magnoliopsida; order Poales; family Poaceae; genus Triticum; species Triticum aestivum. The sequence goes on from NC_057802.1 coordinate 20,521,618, forward strand.
GAAGGTCTGAGGTAAACTACTCACACATCATCGGAGAGGCTATGGTGTTGATGTAGAAGCCCTCCATGATCGATGCCCCCTCCAGCGGAGCTCCAGAAAATGCCCCAAGATGGGATCTCACGGGTACAGAAGGTTGCGGCGGTGGAATTAGGTTTTTGGCTCTATTTCTGGTAGTTTGGGGGTACGTAGGTATATATAGGAGGAAGAAGTATGGCGGTGGAGCAACGTGGGGCCCACAAGGGTGGAGGGCGCGCCCAGTGGGGTAGGCGCGCCCCCCTACCCGGTGCCCTCCTGGTTGATGTCTTGACGTAGGGTCCAAGTCCTCTGGATCACGTTCGTTCCAAAAATCATGTTCCCGAAGGTTTCATTCCGTTTGGACTCCGTTTGATATTCTTTTTCTGCGAAACTCTGAAATAGGGAAAAAAAACAGCAATTCTGAGCTGGGCCTCCGGTTAATAGGTTAATCCCAAAAATAATATAGAAGTGTATAATAAAGCCCAATAATGTCCAAAAGAGAATATAATATAGCATGGAACAATTAAAAATTATAGATACGTTGGAGACGTATCAGCGTGTGTCCGATCACGCCCTGCAAATGCCCCGTGCACCGTCACCGTGGATCTCCCACCACATCAGCACCGTGCACCCCATGCCCGTGCACTAGATCCAGTACGGCAAGGCGCTCCAGCTGCAAGTGCCGCTGTCGGAGCCACGGCCCTTGCTGTTCGCAGAGGAGGACGGTCGCGCATTTTTCTTGGTCGGCGGCGTGCTCGACATCGGCGTGCCTATCACCGTGTCGGCCGTCTGCATCAGAGCGGGGGCGTCCCCACTGCCGCACTACGTGGCCAAGCTGTGGGCGAATGGCCCACCGGGGGAGCCCAAAGGCAGGACCGATGCCATCAAGGTGGAAATGGAGGTGACAAGCAGCAGGGATCCCGGCGACGTCGCCGTGCAGGAGCTGACCTTCTTTACAGTTCCGCCCAAGCTGCTGGACGGGGCTAAGCTGGTGTCCCTCCACATTCAGATTGACAAGCTCACGTCCTAAATGATTCTACAGTGCCTTCTGTTTATCTTAGTAATATGCTAATATAGGGGTTAGCTCGGTCTACTTTAGCTTAAGAGATGGTGGGTTTTGATGGCGATGCAGCAATTACCTTGACATCAGATCAGCAGTGAAAGTAATTTCGAACAGTCGAATGGATATTTTGTGTCTGTTGGATATAAAGATCCTTTGGGTAAGAAGTAACAGCTTATATGCTTTTTTCGAAACAGAAAAGCGATACTAGTATAATTTTTGTTGACATGCACTAATATTTTCGAAACGGACGTCGGGCTGTAGCTAGAAGGGCGGTTGGGACCCGGCATCGGCCCATACCGCAGTGACCCCCAATTGGGACGCACCGACTGTGGATTTTCTCCCTCACCGATGTCAACCGCGTCTACGCAGAACATTGTTTCCTTCCCCCAGCTGCGGGATCAGGCCGGACATGTGACCAGCGGTGTGGCCACCGTCGTTCTATGCTTGTGAAGAGAGCAACCCAAGCAAACAGGCCTGTAGCTTAGGCTCCTGCTAGTGTATATATAGCGGTTTTCTTTTTCTCTCCATATCAACCATTTTATATTGCATACGTGTCATTAAAGAGTGAAATGATGGTTGCTTCTTCTGACTAACTTACTGTGTGATTTGACTGCTCCTTTAGTGGCCCCTACACGTACTCCTCCTATGTGTATGCAACAGTCACACGTACACATGGACGCAAAAACGCGCGCGACGCCCTAATGCATGCATGTCCGAGCACACGACGGAACACACACGGTCACACTCAAGTGCTCAACCTACACGTGCATGCACACACATACTCAGCCAGGGTGAGCTAGTGACCGTATAAACACCAGGAAATGTATATATTGAGCGCAATGAGTGTATTATGAAATCCACTGACCGTATTTTTACAAATATGCAATGACAGACAGTGTATTTATCTCGTTTGAAATTAAGCCATATTAACCGGAGAGGAGGCAGTATGGACTAGCATTACTTTGTTGTGTCCCGTCAACTTGCCGAACGAGGAGAAGCTTGCAGGACGGAAGAAGCTTGCGCGCGGTGGCTCACAGGACAAGGAAAAACTTTTGACTAATGCAAGATGTCCTTCGCTCAGGCAGTGGACGTGCAACAGTTAATTCGGTGTTAGATTGCCAGAAGCATACACTATACTAGTACTATTATTGTTGCACTTCCCGAAGAGGGGAACAGCCAAGCGCAAAGTTTACTAGTACTACTACTATGGTCTATAGAGGTACTATACTAGTAGTAGGAACCGGATGGAGGAGCGGCTGCACTCTTATTATATTTTTAAAATGTGATAAAGCAATCTTGAACACATTTGGTTCTCTGCGAGGGTTCTCGCATGTGATAATGCAAGTTGATTGCATAGAACACTCGCCACAATTCTCGCTTAATTCTGGCTCATATCCTGTTACAAATAGGAGCGCTCGGTAATATTTCCCTTTTTTGTTATTTAGCATGTAAACAGGTCAGCAAACCTTGCGGCGCATCTTTGTGCGAACCGTGCTTGCTGCACTTTGAATGTGGCCAAGAGCTGGCTTGATGAAACACCTCGCTTCCTACTTCTTTTTTTGCGGGGTACCTCGCTTCCTAGTGACCAGTGTCTTGGCTGATTGTCCTAAGAATGCTTATATATGAATAAAGATCTCTCATTTACCTGCAAAAAGATTAAGCCATATTAACCGGAAAGGAGGGAGTATGGACTAGCACTACTTGTTGGTGTGTCCCGTCAACTCGCAGAACGAGGAGAACCTTGCAGGACAAGGTGAAGCTCGCTTACGCCTTTTGACTAATGCAACGTACCCTTGCCCAGGCGGTGGACATGCATTAGTTCATTTGGTGTCAGATTGCCAGAGGCATACACTATAGTACCGAACATGCGGAGTACCATCATTGTTCGACTTCACGAAGAGGCGAAGAGCCAAGCGCAAGATTTAGTAGTACGAGTAGTACTACTACTAGAACCGCATGGTGGAGCCTCTGTACTCTTATTTTTCTTAATCTTTGATAAAGTACACATTTATTCCGGAGAATGGCGGAAAACGGCAGCCCAACATGTAATGATGATATCGATCAACCATGCTCGAATATATCTTGGCCTCCGTGCGAGCCCGTCTGTGTGTTCTCGCTCCTCGTCTCTCTCAAGGAACGGCGGGTTGGCCATTTTGCCGTCAATTGAGATCGGTTTGCTCACACTCCGGTCCCACATGTCAGTGATATGCCAAGAGGACGTGCATTGACTGACTGGCCATATGCGTACTTGGTTTTGCACCTTCATACTACTCCTCCCTCCGTCACAGTTTACAGGGCGCGCTTCATTATGATGCATTTCTCTCAATGCATTTCCACCACCAGAGAGACTTTAGACGCGTTTGGTTTAATGCTCAATTAATTAGGGCATGGTAACCGCAATTTTCTCTCGATGTAGTACTACGGAGTGGAGTAAGTTCATGCATGTGTGTACCCGGGGTGGAAGCACTGCATGCATGTGTGTACGCATTATTTCCTCTAGTAATAGACGCCGTGCTATAACTACCAATGCTATTTTTCAGGCTGATCGCTAGTCGCCTTGGTCCCAGAGATTTTCTCTTTTCTGAAGCGTGCTCTATAAACAGTGACGGATGGAGTAGTATGAGCGGATTCAAAGAAGAGCGTATTGATGGTTGCTTGATATGTCTCCAATGTATCTATAATTTTTGATTGGTCCATGCTATATTATCTTCTGTTTTGGACATTATTGGGCTTTATTATTCACTTTTATATTATTTTTGGGACTAACCTATTAACCGGAGGCCCAGCCCAGAATTGCTGTTTTTTGCCTATTTCAGAGTTTCGCAGAAAAAGAATATCAAACGGAGTCCAAACGGAATGAAACCTTCGGGAACGTGATTTTTGGAACGAACATGATCCAGGAGACATGGACCCTAAGTCAAGGAAGCTTCCAGGAATCCACGAGGTAGGGGGCGCGCCTACCCCCCCCCCCCAGGCGCGCCCTCCACCCCCGTGGGCCCCACGTTTCTCCACCGACGTACTCCTTCCTCCTATATATACCTACGTACCCCCAAACGATCAGATACGGAGCCAAAAATCTAATTCCACTGCCGCAACCTTTTGTACCCACGAGATCCCATCTTGGGGCCTGTTCTGGAGCTTCGCCGAAGGGGGCATCGATCACGGAGGGCTTCTACATCAACACCATAGCCTCTCCGATGAAGTCTGAGTAGTTTACCTCAGACCTTCGGGTCCATAGTTATTAGCTAGATTTCTTCCTCTCTCTTTTTGGATCTCAATACAATGTTCTCCCCCTCTCTCGTGGAGATCTATTTGATGTAATCTTCTTTTGCGGTGTGTTTGTTGAGACCGATGAATTGTGGGTTTATGATCAAGTTTATCTATGAACAATATTTGAATCTTCTGAATTCTTTTATGTATGATTGGTTATCTTTGCAAGTCTCTTCGAATTATCAGTTTGGTTTGTCCTACTAGATTGATCTTTCTTGCAATGGGAGAAGTGCTTAGCTTTGGGTTCAATCTTGCGGTGTCCTTTCCCAGCGACAGTAGGGGCAGCAAGGCACGTATTGTATTGTTGCCATCGAGGATAACAAGATGGTTTTTTTTATCATATTGCATGAATTTATCCCTGTACATCATGTCATCTTGCTTAAGGCGTTACTCTGTTCTTATGAACTTAATACTCTAGATGCATGCTGGATAGCGGTCGATGTGTGGAGTAATAGTAGTAGATGCAGGCAGGAGTCGGTCTACTTGTCTCGGACGTGATGCCTATATACATGATCATACCTAGATATTCTCATAACTATGCTCAATTCTGTCAATTACTCAACAGTAATTTGTTCACCCACCGTAAAATACTTATGCTCTTGAGAGAAGCCACTAGTGAAACCTATGGCCCCCGGGTCTATCTTCATCATATTAATCTTCCAACACTTAGTTATTTCCGTTGCTTTTGACTTTGCTTTTATTTTACTTTGCATCTTTATCATAACAATACCAAAAATATTATCCTATCATATCTATCAGATCTCACTCTCGTAAGTGACCGTGTAGGGATTGACAACCCCTTATCGCGTTGGTTGCAAGGATTTATTTGTTTGCGTAGGTGCGAGGGACTCGCGCGTAGCCTCCTACTGGATTGATACCTTGGTTCTCAAAAACTGAGGGAAATACTTACGCTACTTTGCTGCATCACCCTTTCCTCTTCAATGGAAAACCAACGCAGTGCTCAAGAGGTAGCATTGCTTCTTCCGAGCAACTTACAGTGGGAAAGGTGGGGCTTATGATTTGACTACTCATTACTCACTATTAATGCGGCGCAACGACCGGTCTGAGTCTCCCATGCGGCTGTGCACTACCTCCTCGGTTCTTAAATATACTCCGGAGTATTTGTCTTTCTAGAGATTTCAACGAGTGACTACTCAAATATTTGTCTTTTTAGAGATTCAAATGGACTACTACATACGGATGTATATAGACATATTTTAGAGTGTGGATTCACTCATTTTGCTCCGTACGTAGTCACTTGTTGAAATATCTAGAAAGACAAATATTTAGGAACGGAGCGAGTACACATACGGAGCAAAATGAGTGAATCTACACTCTAAAATATGCCCATTTGAAATTTGTAAAAAGACAAATATTGTTGATGACAGTTGCGACGACAAAAAAAAGCATATTCCTTCTCCTAAGGGAAGATAACAACACGGTTGTGTTTTTCTAAAATGGTGTGAGGACGAGATTGCAATATGGAAAGTACGCCGGACGAGCTACGTTTTGTGCAAAGAATTATGGAAGATCCACATGCAGCGACGTGGGAAGACGGGCAGTGGAGCAAGGCTGGAGGGGATACCTGGAGGTCATCTGGATGTAACTTGGTGAGCGACGGCGGGCGGAATCTGCCCATACTGTGGCAGCGAGCAGGTGGCGTAGGCCCTACCACGCCGGAGCTTGGTCAGAGAGAACGGCGTGTACCGCAGATCGGGACGTGCTGCCTCGGCGCCGTCGAACGAAGAAACGATGCACGTTCTCCCTTTTCGTCGGCGGACGGGATGCGGCCGGATCAGTGACCAACGGTGAGAGAGAGAGAGGCCACCACAGCCTTGTGTGAGATACTCTGAAGAGAGACAAACTAGGAAGGGAGGCTCCATTGTATATAGTGGAGCGGACTACCTTTTCTCCATAAAAATCGGTTTATATTCTGTGTACGTGCCATTGAGCGATATAACTTTATTTAAAAATAACGCGCCAATGTATCAAGTCAAACTTTGTTTCGTGCGCGCGTGGAACACGACCTCCGTAGGTAAACAACCGCCACACGCGTTCAAATTAGCACGTGGGCTGCCATTTCGTACAGAAATGAGCTCCACCGTGTACCCGCGCGGGTGTGGCTGGGCACGAAGCATGAGTACGTGCACGGTGCACCTATTCTCTTCTTGTATACGTACACCACCTACGTGGGGTTGTGTGAGAGAGATACAAACATAGAGAGATATAGTGTGTGGGTTCGTGAGAGTTTTCTTTTAGGGGGGGTCAATCAAAAAATGTAACATATGCAATGTGTGTGAAATAGAGTCCTGGATATATCATATATATAGAGGGGGCGATCCACAAGAAGAGAGGGATGATGTGTGTGTGTGTGCGCGCGCGGTCGATAAAGAGTGCCATCAAATTTGTGTGTGCCCACGTCAAAGATATAGAGTGGCTGGCCTACTAGAACGAGAGAGGGGACAGGTGCGGTTTGTCTCTGTGGCATGGATACCTACCTACAGCGCTCGACTATCGGTGTGTGGTGGGGGGGAGGGAGGCCTAATTAACTATAGAGGTACAATGGCTGGTATATGTGTGGAGGACAAGAGAGGCCTACCTCATGTATTAAGGGAGATCGATCTACCTCATGTATTAAGGGAGATCGATCGGCATCCATGCATATGTGTAGGAGAGGAATAGGGTTGGGAGAGAGACAGAGCTAGAGTGTTGGAGGGGGTGCTAGTGGAGTTGCTTCTAACAAATGGTGGGATAGGCTTGCTAGACAACCGGAGGGCACGCCTGCAATATCAATAAGAGAGGGGATAGCTGCCTATCTGTGCACGTGCGTGTGAGAGACGGGTCAGGAGGCATGCACGAATGATGAGGGGGCGATATGGCTGTGGTAAGCAGACATAACTACATAGGAAGATCAATCGTCCTTTGTCAGAGAAAGGAGAGACATAACTTGTGAGGTACGTCGATCGATGGGGGGGAATAGTTAAAGTCGACCTAGGTATATGTTGGGAGATCGATCGGTATACATGCATGTGTGTGTTAGAAGCAAATGAGGCACGGGGAGAAGGATAGAGAGAGAGAGAGGGATGCATCTAGGAGGTGGTGCGAGAGTCATACTATATCGAGGGGGAAGGAGTGTGCGAGTACGAGATCGATGAAAAGAGTGGTGGGAGTGAGGCATGGACGGTGATAAGAGAAGAGGGGAAGCTTGTGTTTGTGCTAGGCACACCTGGCTAGAGAGGCATATCGATCGATGTGTGCCGTAAAGAAGGAGCTGGGGGCCTACACACACCGTGGGTGAACGACCTAAAGTGAAAAGACGAATTTGCGCGATGGAGCTAGAGAATGCTGAGGGAGGGTTAGAGGGATGCGGGCGTCAGCATGCACGAGAGAAAGTTAGCGCTAGCTAGCTACAAAGATAAGAGGATTGTGTGGGTGTAAAAGATGAATAGAGATCATACTTCGTTATAAAAAGCTAATTCGGATATTTGAAGAATTTATCATAGTGTTTTAAACCGACGCATGTGTGATGTATATAACGGTGATACACACGGTGTTGTTATGAACATTACTACATATAATATATTTTATCTCTAGTCTTATAAAAACAGAGTTGTTGATGATGGTGCCATCCTGCAATATAGGCCGTCTGATTTATATCTGACGGATAGGAAGGAAACTATGGCAATTTTGAAAAAAGATACCCACACCCCTCTCCATATTTGCAAATTAGGCCTCCCCTTGATCATGTTGATGTTCTGTGGAACGCATGGGCATCCATCTAGTACTACGTATAACATATAGAACATTGGTCATAATTTTGGCTAATGCGTGGCTTTTGCAGCTCAGGTCTAAATACTTGTCATAATGTAGGGGGCAGGTCACTATACTATGTGTGATAAAAACGGTGTACACGTATGGAACATGGTTTAGATTATGAATATATAGTTAGTACATCAAATGTACTATTATTTGGAATCAACATCAAGTGTATTCAAAAAATAGAATTCGAGTTCATGTAGTACACATAGTTCATATCTATCTCTATAGTAATCATGTGGTGTGTTATTAAGGTAATACACGAACGATGGTTGAAGTTGGCAAAAATCATGATTGTAGATTGTTATTGAAATAGAGAAACGAATTCAAATTCAGTTCGAATTGCAGCGGTAGTATAGACATTTGGAATGCACTAAAATGTTGGTATGAGTAAGTTACATGCATTATACAGCAAGCGAAAAAATTTAATTGGACATAACATGGATTCATACAACCGAATAGCATTTAATTGCACTAAATTGTTGGTATGAGTAGCTTTAAATAGCATTTTTATAGTAAAACGGGGCAAGACTCTCTCTTTGTGTGGTGTGAATAGTTATATTTTTTCGTTTTCTTTTTGGTTGAGGGAAATGCGAATTGATTTGGTACGTACAAGTACAATATTACACATTAGGCTTGTCCCTAAAATTCAACCCGCACCTTGTTATATCCCGAAAATTCAGATATCGTGCTCCCAAAACTGGCGCCTTCACAACCCGCGCCTTGCTATCCCGAAATTACAACGCACGCGAAAACTCCCTCCAGCTGCCAAATCCCGACAGGCGAAATCCCCCTTCTAACCCTGAGCCAAAAGGGCCGCTAGTTCAAATCGGTGCGGGGTTCTCTTGTAACACACCCTACATTTTGGACAAGCGCGTCCCTAAGTCATGGTTCACCCCCTCCCATCGCCTCCTTTTTGCCATTCGAAATCCCAGGCCGCCATAACCTCTCCGCTCCAGCCGCGAAACCCCACCCTACTCCGTCCGCCACCTCACCGCTGCCCAACCGGAGCCTCTTCCCCGATGACGTCGTCCATCGCAACAGCTCGACGTCCCTCGTCCACCTCCCCGGATAAGGATCCGTCGTCCATCTCGTCGTCCCGCCAGTTCAGCCGCCCCGTCCTCCACCTCCAAGGAGCTGCTCCGACGATCGCCTCGTCTATCGCGGCTGCTCCATCCCCACAGCGCCGCCTTCACCTGCTCCACCGGAACCGCAGCATCCTCACCGACTCCTCGGACGAAGCCAAGGCCTACTCGGCGCCACCAAAGAGGTTGTACACTTATCGCATCGCACCTTCTCCTTAGCTCGACCTCCCGGCGTTGACGGTGCTCCATCCCGCACCCCCATGGAGCGGCTACCTTGAAACCGGCGCCGCGGGCGACATCCCGACGGCGGCTCTCCCCCAGTGCGAGGCCCCTTCGGTGGTGGCGTCCATACCGGCCGGATCTGCTGCTGCTGCTCCGGTTCTCGCTCGCTCACTCGCGCTGCTGCTGCTGCTCCGGCTCTCGCTCGATCGCTCGCTCGCCCAGCTCCTGCTGCTCCGGCTCTCGGTCGCTCGCTCGCGCTGCTGCTGCTGCTCTACCCCTCGCTCGTGCTGCTGCTCTGCTCTGATTTAGCTACACTTCAGTCAACTGAATCGACTTTTGGGTCAGTCGATTTTCAGGGGGTGCGGGGGCTCGCCGGAGTTAAGGAAGAACCACCCGCATCGGAGACGGGGGCTCGCTGGAGAGGTACCCCACTATCTATCTTAGGGTTCAGGGTGGGGGCGGGGGGCCTATAGGGCTGGCCGGGGCGGCGGCGGACCGGCGGTGGGGAGTTGTTTTGGGGCGGTGAGGCGGCGCTTGGGCCGGCGGTTCGGCTGGTGCTGGCTGGCGGCTCGGGGGGTGCAGGTTGAAGATGAACTGCAGGCCCTCCCTAAACTACATGTCAAGTTCCTCTCTGCTACCATTGCGTTCAGTTTCGACAGTAAAATTCAGATTCCATAGTAAATTTTAGTTTTGACAGTTAAGTTCACAGTCAACAGTTTTTACCTCATCTGTTGTAGTCAGGTGGTTTTTGGTGATGTAAATTTTACATCTATTTTACATCATCTATTGGAGATGCTATTAGAATCCCACTTGAGATTGATGATGTATGTCTTGTGCTGCTTCAGCCTTGATGTCTTACGGCTCACCGGGGCTGCTCCAACGACAGAACGATCCATCACAACAGAGCAGTGCCCTGGACGCCATCTCCAGATTCCTCAGATCTTCATCCACACCTCCGATAGCCACCTCTGCCTCAACTGCTTCAGTGACCAACCCAATGATGCTGCGGTCGACACGGCCACGGCAAATAGGTTGTACACTTGTTGCATCACTTATTACTATACATTCATGTCGATCCATTATGGCTATTTTGGTTCGACGGAAAAACATAGCAATAGGGAATTTTCCAATGGCACTCTACTATTCAATTATTCATGCATTTTGTTGAAAGGAATGAAGCAAAACATCCACCTGGACCTACTTTTCAAAATCCTATGCATGAAAACATATCATGGCATAGTTTGCTCTACCTTGGCATGATGATGTTAGTCATATCATGCATATGTTGCCTTGCAGTGCCTACTTTTGAAATCATATATGTCATCTGCTTAGTTTAGACATGTTCTGTAATGCCACATGTTTAGTTTCTATATCATATATGGGAATTGTGCAGTCTCATGTCTTTTAGCCAGCCATAATATACGTGAAATGTGCAATGCCAGCCTGTTTAACCAGGCATCATATATTTGAATGATATCTTGCCCATCCTTTTCTTCATTACATTTCCATTTGTCGACAATGTTTGTACATTAAACTACTCTTCCGGTGAATCGGCCATTTGGGTGGGAGATTGAAAAATCTGGAGAGAAAACAAGGCCTTCAGAGCAGCCAGTGCTACCTGTCGAAGCAGATCTCTTGTTGGGTCCCGGTAGCTCCTCAGAGATGGATTCAGAGACAGATGACCAGTCCTATTCCCCCACCGAGGTGTATGCTCTAACTTGGCACGGTTATACTGCTCATATCATGCATATGGTGTCTTGCATTGCATAGATTAGACATCATATACACAATATTCAACACCATGTTCTTAGTTCAGACATCATATCTAATGCCCTTTGTTTAGCATATAAATCACATATGTGAATTAAATGATGCGATCCTGATTACTTAGATAACATGTAGGTGAATTATGTCATACGATCCTGTTTAGTTATTCATCATATCTTTGAATTATGTTATGCTATGCTATCCAGTCTAGGTAGACATCATATATATGAAATTATGTCATGCTAGCCGTTTTAGTTGAACAATATACATGTCAACTATTTCATGCCCTCTTTTTCCACACTATCTATTGCATCTGTCTCTCATACAATGTATGTACATTCAACTATGTTTCCTGTTTATCAGCCATTTGAATTGGAGCGGGTGATGCCAGCATCTAGCGGACTAAAAACACGGTCTTCAAATAAAACAGTGCTACCTCTTGGTGGAGATAGCACCCCGGTTGTACATGCACGAGAACCATCCCTACCACACATAACCCAAACTCTTGTAGATTGTACCCCTACTGCGATGGACAGAGAACCAGCTTCACCCAATCTAACCCCAACCCCAGCAGATAGTAACCCAGTTCATGTTCACACAGCACCATCTCCACCATAGAGCTCCCAAACAAGAGCAGTTAGTAAGATAGCTCCAGTGCCCAAAGGGCCAGTACTACCACGGCGAACCCCAACTCCACCAGTTAGTACGCCTATTCCTGTGGAGGAAGCACAACCAGCTAGTCGTAGTTTAGCATCTATCACATTTGATGTTGTTAAATCGTATGTGCGTATCTTCCCATCTTGAAAATATTATACTGAAGATGAAGGAAAATGCCAGTTGCAGGTGTTTGTCCAGGAGTTATGTGTAAGTAATGTTATTCATGGCAATTACTTTGCTTTGTCCCATATATCCTACCTCCATGATGGTTATAATACAACAAATTTTCCCATTTTTCTCTATAGAGAAGGACCGATTTGGAAACTCGGGATGAGGTAACCTGTGCTAATACCTCTGCTATCTTCAAGAATGCTTGGTGGCGGTATTGGAATTACCTGAAGAAAACGTACTTCACCGGCAAAGAAACTCATCAAATTCCCTTATGTTCTCCTGAGACACATTTACTGGACGTTGACTGGGAACGCCTTGTTCTGTACTGGTCCCGAACCAAGAATGTGGTAAGGTCTATGAGCTCATTTTCTATTTTTAAGTACTATATTCTTGCGTCTTAGTGTACTCTGTTCATGTAGAACAAGTGCCTAAAACTGGAGAACAACTGTTCTAATTTAAGATTACATTGCTATCATAGTTCAAAAAAGCGCTAGGCGTTAATTGTGCGTTTTGCCACCGCCTTGCGCTTTACTGACCAAAGCGCATGCTTATGCGCAGTTATGCATAGATTAAGCGTAGTTATGCGCAATGCGTTTCGCCAACGCCTAGATCCTAGGCGTGCTTAAGCGCTCGCTTAGGCGCGCCTTTTTTAACTATGATTGCTATCGTGCATACTATTTTGCTCTTGTATCACTGTATTTACTCATACAAACTTATTTTTAAATTGAAGGATCCAATCGAAACTTCAATGGCACAGCAGGTATGTCCACGCATGTTTCTTTAATAGGCTTGCTCTTATCAATAGCTCGGTTGATTTCAATTTCAATTGTGTATACAGTTGACTTCTCATATCATGCACATTACTAGCATCACAACAGAGCCAATAGTGTTGTTGTATATGTAGACCCATGGTACCCATCTGAAATCTTGTTGTGCCGTGTAGTTTCCCACACTTTGTATTCTTTCACTTTTGCTTTGTCTTGAACTGATATGATTTGAACCGTGTCTCTATTTTGATTTGGCAAGACAATGCAGTGACCATAGGACATAGATATATGTTTGTTTGATGCTTTTATTATGTACTAGTACTTGGCAATAGAAGACTTGGTACTTTAATCCTGTCCACCTTACTAATGAACTGGTTCACCGAAATGAGTTTCATATACTAGTACATGCTAAAATGTTATGTGTCTGCTTGTTTCTTCTTTTAGAATGCTGACAGAATATTGGGGAAGAGTGCCTTATTAAGCAATGGTAAAGAAAGTAATGCAGATAAGGTTCAGGATAGTGACACATCCTTGTTGGTCTCCAACAAAGCTGATAAAACAGCTAAGGAAGACTATCTCGAAGACAGTGAGACAACCCCAAAGTCCTGTCTTGGTTTAGTGTTGGAGTTACCACTACCGCTTGCACAAGCTATTCAAACTCACTGTCTGAATCAGTTCGGTTTCTTGAGTCTCAACTACAAGCTGAAAGACATCGATCAGTTGTGCTGCGACAAGAAGCGGAAGGACTGCGGAAGTCCCTGGAGCATTCAGATGCATAATTTCTGGTGCAACAGCAAGCGTTGGAGGATTTTAGCGCCAAACAGGACAAAGCTAATAAGCTTGCTAAGCTTATTGCCAGCATGGTGGATACCACGTTTCTTGAGCTCTTATGAAGTTGTTTCGGTTATGCTCTTGTTTTGCTGCCGCGTTAATTTGCACTGGTGGCCAATTTTGACGGCCAGTGTATGTAATATGCTGCTTTGTTCCCTATATTTGCACTGGTGGCGAACTTTGATGCCCAGTGGATGTAATATGTGTAATAGCGGTAATAGCCTAGCATTAATTGCTTGCTTATTTATTTCCTTGTTTTATTGTTTATTTGTTTGCTTGTAGTCACTGCAGGTCTTTTTCTGTGTTTTTCTAGTGGCCACAATAACCTAAACTAGGCCAAAATAATCATGGCAACACACGGACTGTTGTAACCATGGGCCTCCTGCGGGCCGTATGATCCATGGGCCTTCTATAGGCTGTTGGATCCATTGGCCTTCTATACGGGCCGTAGGATCCATGGGCCTTCTATGGGCTGTACGATCCATGGGCCTTTTACGGGTCGTAGGATCCATGGGCCTTCAACGGGGCGTATCATCATTTCGCCAATCATGGGCCGTACTATTCGTGGACAATAACGGGTCGTTTATTGGCCGTATTTGATAACTCTATGAAAATAGCCCAACGGGTTTTTTTCGACATGAAAACGGCCCAACGTATTAACGGGCCGCAAACGGGCCGACTGTAACCACGGGCTGAATTTGGCCCACAAGCAGAAAATGACAGTAACGGGCCATAAGTAACCGAATGCTGGAAATGAGCCCAAGAATAAATGGGCCCTGAGAAGGCCGAAAGATATCATGGGCTGTAAACGTCCCAACGGAATAATGGGCCGTTAATGGGTATAAAGTGATACATTGTTCATTACGGGCCAGTTTTACCACGGGCCGTTAAGGGGCCGAGGGTTACTAAGGGCCTCATATGGGCTGAAAGACGTCATGGGCCATACATGGGCCGGATGTTAAAACGGGCTGGAATTATATTGGACGGCCCAGATGACCCCTACAGGGCCTAATTCGGATAGGCCGTAAACGGGCCCTGGGATAGCGGGCTGTAAATGGGCTATATGCGAACATGCCGTTAACAGGCTTGCCGTGGGCCGGCCCGCCACCTTTTGACCAAGTCAAACGGGCCGGCCTTTTCACACGAATGGGCTTCTGTTGGGTCGTGCCACGTGTCGACGTATCATAGGCGCTTTGGGTCCAATGAGTGGATGACATCTGTCCCAACGGTGAGCCGACACGTGTTTCCTCCAGCCAATGATGATTTTACACGTGGAAAATCCCCATTGGTCGGGGCTGTTAACGGGTTATCGGATCCAAAACCAGACCCGATAGCTTAACAGCGTTCCGTTACGATGGATGCCACGTTTCGGTCACCCTTGACGAAAGCACTTATGTGACGCGCGATTTATCGTCATGGAAGTGGACACTTCTGTGACGATAATTTTGGTAATGTCAATGAACACTTCTACGACAGCACAGGTATGACTATCTTGATTCTGTCATAAATTTGTCATGGATGTACATGCATGACAGAAAACGTGACCTACTATGACAAACACGTATCATCACGGAAGTGTATTTTTTTGTAGTGAATGCAAGTTTGAGTATTGTATAAATGTTTTTGCTGCACCAACTCGAGCAAAAAACAGTATGAACAGACCTAGGAACAAAATTTTACCGAGGGCGGTACTCGGCAAAGAGGCATGCGCTGGGAGCTGAAGGCACTTGGTTGTTGCAGTTATGCCGAGAGGACTCTCGGTAGAGCAGTGGTTACCGAGGGTCGATTATCGGCTCTCGGTAACGGCCACCTTTTCCGAGAGTGTCTCTCGGTAAAGAACCTAACCTAGATCTCTTTCCTTCTTGTGCATTCTCGATAATATGTATTATAAAATTTTTTTGTTTCCTTCCACGCTTGGCAAACAACCTTAGCACATCATAATTACCGTCTAGTGTTTTCTTCTTCGGATGGGCCTCGTTCGGTTCTAGAGACCGGCACCCCTCCGGTGGCCCCGGCGGTCTAGGGCGTTGTTCGGCACCTAGAGGGGGTAGGCCACGGGGAATAACTGCTTCTTCGTGTTAGTGCATGTCATCGTGAGATGACACACCAAGTCTTCGCTCGTTCTGTCATGGGATCACCCACCGAAGACTCTGTCTCGGGGACGAACGCAGCCAGTCCTCGACGTTCCCGCCCGTGTGTGTGGTTTGTGAGGCACGTGCCACGTCAAGGACGCGTGTTTCTTATTCAAATAGCACACCACCCCTACATGCATATGCATGGGCCACACACATGTAGGGGTGCCCTCCCCCCCCCCCGGGTGGTCTCCATATCGAGCACCCATTCGGTGGCCCCGACAATCTAGGGCGTTATTCGGCACCG